>NW_006408862.1:1362556-1411005 GCF_000296735.1 Chrysochloris asiatica | reverse complement strand
ATGGCACCTATCAACAATAACAACACCACCTAGTGTGGTGAAGGAGCTCTGGTAGCGTAGAAGTTACGAGTCGGGCTGCCAACCTCAAGGTCAGCAGTTTGAAACTACCAGCAGTTCTACAGGAGAAAGATGAGACACTCTGTTCCCATAAAGATTTACAGCCTCGGAAATCCTGTTCAGGGTCACTATGAATCAGAATTGACTCCATATTACTTACTAACAACAACAACCTAATGTGGTGCCATAGGATATGCACTTGACCTCAAGGTTGGTTTGAACTGCAAGGTTAATGGTTCAAACTCACCAGCCTTTCCTCAGAAACTCTATATAGGATCACTATGAGTTGGAACTGACTTGACGGTACACAAAAACAACAAACAACAGCAACCCAATAATTTTGTGGGAATTATAGGGACTGTCACCAGAAAAGCCATATCTAGTAATTCGCTACACCGTAGCATGACATCAGAGGCACAGCAATAAAAGATGACACAGGTAAATGGAATCTCCTCAAAATCAACAACTTCTAAGGTATGGCACTACAGGATGAGCGCAGGACTGTTAACCACAAGGTTGGTGATTCAAACCCACCAACCATTCCTCAGAAACACTATGCAGGGTCTCTGAGTTGGAACTGATGGGTCAGTCCTTGACAACAATATATATCAAAGGACAAGGTCAGCAATCGAAGTCCACCAGGTGCTCTGTGGGAGAAAGATGAGATTTTCTGCTTCCATGAAGATTTGAAACCTCAGAAACCCTATACAGGGTTGCTGTGAGTAGGAACCAATTCCACAGCTTATAACTACCACCATTCATCAAAGGACTTTGTCAACAAAATGACAAAACAGCCTACAAACTGAGAAAAAGGACTACTGGTGTAGTGCTGTACAATCAGCACTGGACTTCAAACCACAGGTTGGCAGTTCAAATGCACCAGCTACTCCTTGGAAACCCTATACAGGGTCAGTATGAGTCAGAACTGACTTGGTGGCACTTAACAACAAGAACATCTATCAGACAAAGATCTAATATCCAAGATATAAAGTGCTCATACATCTTAAGAAAAAGACAAACAGCTCATTGAGAAATGGATGAAAGACTTGAAAAGACTTCACCAAAGAGGATCTACAGATTACCAATAAGAACGTGAAAAGATGCTCAACATTGTTAGCCATTGTTGTTGTCAGGTGCCATCGAGTTGGAACCGACTCATAGCGACCCCATGCACAGCAGAACGAAACAATGTCCAATCCTGGGCCAACCTCACTACTGCTGCCACACTTGACGCCATCAGTGATGCCACCTGGCTGATCCATCTCGTTGGGGGTCTTCCTCTTTTTCTCTGACCCTCCACCTTACCCAGCATGACATCCTTTTCCAGCGACTCCATCAGGAGATGAAACTCAGGGCTTTAATGAGATTCTACCCCAGTCTCCCTAGGATGGCTAAGGAAACAAAACAAAAAATGGCGAAAGACAACTCTGGTAGCGTAGTGGTTATGAATAAGGCTGCTAACCTCAAGGTTGGCAGTTTGAAAGTACCAGCTGCTCTGCGGGAGAAATATGAGGCTTTCTGCTCCTGTGAAGATTTACAGCCTTGGAAACACTGTGCAGGGACGCTATGAGTTGGAAGCAACTCCACGGTACTTAACAACAACAACCATTAATTGCATACTGACTATTCTTGAATAAATTTCTTCAATGTAATCTACTCAGAATAAGGATGCCATTTAGTACTTCAGGCCATGCCAATCCCAGATGTAAATGGTCACATTTACATATAACAACAGACATTTTAATTACTCAGGATTTGTTGTTAAGTGCTGTCCAGTCGGTTCTGACCCATAGCAACCCTGTATAGGGTTTCCGAGGAGCAGCTGGTGAGCCTGAACCACTGGCCTTGCAGTTCAAACCGCTTTGCAGCGCCACACCAGGATAAGTTGTTCTTTTTGTAACAGTATCACAAATTTCACAAGAATCAATTTCTGTGAAGGACTTAATTACAGAACCTAGGGACAGTACCAGGGGCTAGGTTTGTCAGACCCTCTACATTATTCACAACAGGACTTCAAAGCCCAGTAACGGAAACAATATTTTCTAAAGAGATGTGATTAAATAACTGACTTACACACTTTTAATAATTTTTCTCTAAAAGATAAATTTGTAGCATTTACTGCAATGTTTAGAAATCTTCCAGATAACAGAAGCACACCAAATATATTCTTATTGTAAGACCAAAAAGAAAGTCACCCAAGCATCATAACTCTCACACTATAAATCTGCTCTCAGCTTGTAACTGCCCTCAACCCTGCTGCTTCCTAACATGAGCTCACACCCAAAGTTTTGCAGCTCAAATATGGAAAGTATAAATAGGCAGGAAGAAAAGAGAAGAATCTGGTAGCTACAGAGATAGTGAGATTCTGCTTCTGAGGACAGGCTAAATCTATCTTCCACTCACTTCATGCCACCACATCTTCCTACCTTCCTGTATTCTTACATGTTGGAGCTGCATGTTGTGTTTTGTTATAAATGTCCATATTAAGAAGAACTAAGTTCTGACGATCTGGTATTAGATTTGAGGTTAAGTGAATGGGTGCTGGTTGCTAGCTGAATTTAGCATTTTTACTATGATTTATTGCCCTCCTATATAAAATGATTAGGTTGTTTAAGGTCTTCAGGCACCCTGTTTGGACTCTTGGAGAATGTTCCATGTGCTGTGTGGATTACAAGCAACCCTTTTTTAGCAAGGTGTGGAAGATGGCCAGTTCAGGTTGGTGGGAAAAGCATTTCTGTGTGCTGGAGTGAAGGATGAGATTTTTCAACAGATTTCTGGAAGGTGCATGCTTGTTATGTTGATGCATGTAATATAGTGGAGGGATCGTCAGCTCAGAATATGGTATTGGGGGCAGACAGTTCAGAGAAGCAGGACCTAGTTTAGCAAGTGCAATAGCAGGAAAGAGTTGGACGGGCTTAAACATAGGGAAGAGACCATTGCATTTGTTTTAGATACAGTCATGAGGGTAAGTCAAAAAGTATTGCTACAATGTTTCCAGGTCATGCATGCATGAATGTATTCCAAACAAAACATGCTTAAATATGTCTCTGTGGTTACACTTGTCTTAATCTCATATGGTGAGTTTGAAAAAAAAAAAAAACCCACAAAAAACTATCCAATCAGAAGAGTCACTTCGGAGAGGATCTACTGGGTCAGTTCAGTTCAAGGCAGAGAGGTCAATTCAGAAGGTTATGAAGATTTTGGAGAGACTTCAAACAGTTAATCTCAGTGTTCTCAAAGACACAAAACAATCATGGAGTCTTATTAAGAAGACGTTTTCAGATCATCGAAAACTGCATTAGTGAGAAAAAGTTTCACCAAGGAATTTTTTCCATCATGAAAATGCATTTGCTCATTCTTCAAGGGGAGTATGGAATACCCTATGAAGTTTGGCTGGGAGACCTCAACCAAGCTGCCCTACATCCCTTATCTTACTCTTTCAGACTTCTTTTTGTTCCTTGAACTCAGAGAGCATTCAAAAGCAGGAAAACAGTTCCCTTGAAAATGCCAAAACTGCTGTTTGTGATGCAATGTAAAGCAAAGAGCACAAAATTCTTCAGGGAGGGGTAAGAGAGATAGAAGCACCACCTTCAGAAGTATATTGACCTAAATGGAGATCAAGAAACAACAGGTTCACATTTTGATATTTTGTTTAATAAAGGGTTCTATGGTTTTGTAGCAATATTTTTTGTCTTACTCTTGTATTTGTGGTTTATCTTCAGGCAAAACAAACAAACAATAAAGAGTCTAACCCTCTTCTCTGCAGAAATTGCCTTAGAGGAGTAACCTGGCTGGAGCCCCAGAACAATGTTGTCTTCATTGTGGCAAGTTTACTTACTCTCTACTTTAATGACACACTCTCTGCCTACTCACCTTAAAGTTAGGCCTGACCATCTGTGTGTTCTATCAATGACATAATTCCTCTCCAGATTCCCCACAAAGGAGAAGCTCTGTCTGGAAATAGAATTACTAACCCTATATTGTCTACCTAATTGTTCATTCTTAAATTTAAATGAGATTCAGTCACCACCATACACCTAAAAGAGAATACTCAAAGGTAAAACTGGGAGGCACTTGGGGAGTCGTCAGCATCCTCACGTCGCTCACCTAATAGGGAAGAGACCATTGCATTTGTTTTAGATACAGTCATGAGGGTAAGTCATGCCTGCTTTGGTGTCTGCAGCACCCTTTACTTTCTTCCTGAGCAACAAAAAACAGCAACCAGAAAGTCACCACGTCCATTCTCAAGATTCAGACCACAGAGATCTTTGACTCCCATGGAAACCCCACTGTTGAGGTTGATCTTTACACTGAAAACCGTCTCTTCAGAGCTGCTGTGCCCAGTGGTGCCTCAACTGGTATCTGAGGCCCTGGAGATCTGGAACAATGACAAGACCCGCTATCTGGGGACAGGTGTCTCAAAGGCTGTTGAGCACATCAATAAAACTTTTGGGACTGCCCTGGTTAGTTGTGGAACCGGAGAAGATCGACAAACTGATGATAGAGATGGATGGAACTGAGAACAAGTTGAAATTTGGGGCCAATGACATTGTGGATGTGTGCCTTGCTGTCTGCAAAGCTGGAGCTGTTGAGAACGAGGTCCCCCTGTACCATCACATTGCTGATTTGGTTGGCAATTCTGAAGTCATCCTGCCAGTTCCAGCTTTCAATGTGATCAACAGTGGCTTTCATGCGATCAATAAGCTGGCCACAAGCTGGCCATGTAGGAGTTCATGATCCTCCCCAATAGAGCATCAAACATCAAGGTGCCGAGGTTTACCACAACATGAAGGATGTCATCAAGGAAAGGATGCTACCAACGTGGGGGATGAAGGTGGGTTTGCCTCTAACATCCTGGAGAACAAAGAAGCCATAGAGCTACTTAAGAATGCGATTGGAAACACTGGTTACACTGACAAGGTGGTGATCGGCATGGATGTAGCCACCTCAGAGTTCTTCTGGTTTGGGAAGTACGACCTGGACTTCAAGTCTCCGGATGACCCCAGCAGGTACATCTCACCTGACCAGATGGCAGGACTATACAAGTCCTTCATCAGGACAACCCAGTGGGGTCTATTGAGGACCCCTTTGACCAGGATAACTGGGACTCTTGGACAAAGTTCACTTCCACTTCAGGGATCCAGGTGTGGGACGATCTCACAGTGACCAACCCAAAGCGAATTGCCAAGGCCATGAGCAGGAAGTCATGTAACTGCCTCCTGCTCAAAGTGAACCAGATTGGCTCCATGACTGAGTCTCTTCAGGCATGCAAGCTGGCCCAGTTCAATAGGTGGGGCATCATGGTGTCTCATCATTCTGGGGAAACTGAGGATACCTTTATTGCTGACCTAGTTGTGGGGTTCGGCACTGGACAGATCAAACGGTTGCACCATGCTGATCTGTGTGCTTGGCCAAGTAGTACAAGCATATCCTCAGAACTGAAGAGGAGCTGGGCAGCAAGGCTAAGTTTTCCGGCCAAAAGTTCAGAAACCCCTTTGCCAAATAAGCTTTGGGCAGGCAAGTCTCCAGTCAGCTAATTAGACCTCTGCTCCTGATGCAGATGGCAGCCTCAGATGTCAGACTAGTACCGCAGGGCCTCTGGTAGTTAGCTCCCTTCTCCCCAACTTGCTGATGTTCTCACTGTGTTATTAGAGCTGCGGCCGAAGCCAAGCTTGACCATCTGGAACCCTGTTGGAAACCCTAGCTGTGTAATCGTGTGAGTGGCCCAAATCATTGTTTTTTCACCGTGCTTCCCACCAAGTGTTGGGCCACGTGTACTCCAGTGTGATCCCCAAGGTGCCAACAGGCAGAATCCCCAGTGGTTTCGTGTGCAAAATTTAAAAAGCGCCAGTAAACCCCCTGCCCCCCCCCCAAAAGAAAAAACTGACCATGGAGGAAACAGAAGAAAACTTACAAGAGAGAGAAAAATAAGTTTTCTTTGATTTAAAGTTTTATACACATAAAACAAGGAGTCCTGGTGTGGCACTGTGGGGTAATGCACTAGACTGCAAGGTCAGTGGTTCTACTCACCAGCCACTCCTTGAAAACCGGATACAGACGGGGTCGCTATAAGTCAAAACTGACTCAACAACACTTAACAATGATAACACATGAAACAAAGATGTTATTATTGTTGCTAAGTGTTGTAGAGTCATAACGACCTTGTATAGGGTTTCCATGGCTTTAAATCTTTGAAGAATTAGAAAGCATCCTGGGGAGCGGTTGGTGGGCTTGAACCATGTACCTTTTGGTTCACAGTCCAGAGCTTATTACATGGAACCACTGCATTCCTAAAACAAAGATAAGATGATACTTAAAAAGGAATTATAAGAGAACAAGAAGGAACTCTTAACAGTTGGTGGCTGAAATAAAAGTTTTAATTGTAGTTTATCTGAAAGATAGTCAAGAAAATTTCCCAGAATAAAAAAGAAAGAAAGAAAAAAAATGTTTTGGGAAAAAAAGGGTAAGAAAAATAGAGAACCAATTTATGAGAACAGACCCATAATTATGAATATTTCTAAATAAAGAAAAAAATGATGGAGAGCTAATTATCAGAGGAAAAATGGAAGTCAAGTTTCCAAATTTAAAGAAGCACCTCAAATTGCGATGTCCACTAAGTGCCTGGAGAATAAATGAAAATTACAGATTCACTTGTATTGTGGTTGTTATGAAGTACTGTTGAGTTGATTCTGACCCATCGTGACCCTGTATAGGATTTCTGAGGAGCAGCAGGTGAGCTTGAACTGTCAACCTTGTGGTTCAGTGACTTTGCAGTTCAGCGCATTAATCCACAGTGCCACATTTGTATTAGATAGAAGGAAAGAGACATCATTTGAACTTGATACTGGAAGATTCTCCATCCTCTGTGGCCCAGAAGTTCTCTGCATGATGATTGACATGCAGAGAGAAACATGGCTTCCTACTTGACCTTGTGTTGCTGTTGCTATTAGGTACTGTTGAATCAGTTCCCACTCATAACGACCTTACGCAAGACAGAATGAAGCACTGGCTGGTCATGTGCCATCCTTACAATTGTTATACTTGAGCCCATTGCTGTTGCCACTGTGCCAGTCCATCTTGTTGGGGATTTTCCTTTTTTTTTGCTGACCTTCCACTTTACTATGCATGATGTCCTACTCTAGGGACGGCTTCCTCCTGATACTATGTCCAAAGTAGGAGAAACACATTCTCGCTATCCTGGCTTCTAAGGAGCATTCTGGCTGTACTTACATTGCTTGTTTTTCTGGCAGTCCATGGTACTTTTAATGTTCTTCTTCAACACCATAACTCAAATGCATGAATTCTTCCAGGGTCTGCCTTATTTGCTGTTCAATAGCATATGGACAATAGCATATGAGGCTATTGAAAATACCATGGCTTGGGTCAGGTGCAATTTAGTCCTCAAACTGGCAGAGCTTTGCTCTTGAACACCTTAAAGAGATCTTGTGTCACACATTTGCCTAATGGAATAATATGTCATTTGATTTCTTGACTGTTGTTTCCATTAGTGCTGATTGTGGATCCAAGCAAAATGAAATCTCTACCAACTTCAATCTTTTCTTCATTTATTATGATGTTAGTTGTTGGTCCAGTGAGAATTTCTGTTTGCATTGAGGTATAATCCATACTGAAGGCTAATACTCTTTGATCTTCATCAGTAAGTATTTTAAGTCCCCTTAGATTCCCGCAAGCAAGATTGTATCATCTCCATATCTCAGGTTGTTCCTCTAATCCTGATGCCACCTTCCTCTTCAGATAATCCAGATTTTTAGATATTTACTCAAAATACAGATTGATTAAGTGTGGTAAAAGAATACAGCCCTGGCACACCTTTCCTGATTTTAATCCATTCAGCATCCCCTTGTTCTATTTGAATAACTGCTTCTTGGTCTGTGTACAGGTTCCTCATGAGCACACTTAGGTGTCTAGAATGCCCATTCTTCGTAATGTTATGCAGTCATGATCCACAAAGTTGAAAGCCTTTGCATAATCAAAAAAAGCACAAGTAAACATATTTCTAGTATTCTCTGCTGTAAGCCAAGAGTCATCTGATGTCAGCAGTGATATCCATAGTTCCATGCCCTCTTCTGAATTCAACTTGCATTTTTGGCAGTTCCCCATTGATGTACAGTTGTTGTTTTCAATTGTCTTCAGCAAAATTTTATTTGCAGCTGAAGGTAATGATATTGTTTGATGATGATTGTATTCCTTTGGGTCACCTGTCTTTGGAATGGGCACAAATATGGGTTTCTTCTGATCTATTGGCCTAGTGCTGTCTTCCAAATTTCATTCCATAGATGAGTGAGTGCCTTCATTGTTGCATCAGGTTGTTGGAAGATTTTTATTTGTATTCTCTCAATTCCTGGAGCCTTGTTTTCACCAATGCCTTCAGTGTAGCTTAGATTTCTTCCTTCAATACCATCGGTTCTTGCACATGTGCTACCTCTTGAAATGGTTGGTCATCGACCATTTCCTGTTGGTACAGTGACTCTGTGTACTCCATCCATCTTTCCTTGATCCTTTCTGCATCATTCAATGTTTTGTCCATGGAATCTTTTTTTGGCCTTGTAGTGAATGGAATTAAGCTGGTCATATTAAAATGAATTGTGTTTACTCACTTTTTAAAGGCTTAAGACTCTCAATTGTATCATATAAGGAGTTGATGTAAATATTAACTGTTTCGGCAATGTTGCAGTAAAAGTAAACATAAAAGAATATGGGAAGTGACTGGGGGTGAGGTTAAGGACACTAATAGGTTCATCAAATACAGAAGCATATCAGAATACTGGCTGAAATTGAGACACTAGTTTGACAGATAGCCAATTTGTTGTTGTCATTGTCTGACTCATTGTGACTCTGTATAGCAGGGGTGGGGAACCATTTTTCTGCCAAAATGTACAACATCATTCGTGGGCCATACAAAATTATCAACTTGAAAATTAGCTTGATATATTTGGTTAAACATTTAATGAACACATGCTTAATGTGATGGCTGGAACTGAGGTTGACTTGGCAGGGTCAAACCAAATGAGTTCATGGGATGTATACAGACCATGGATCAGATGTTCCCCATCCTTGCTGTATAGGGTTTCTGAGTCTTGAATCTAAGAGAATAGCACCCACGGAGCTAGTGGTGAATTCAAACTGTGGCTAATAGCCCAACTATTATAACTACAAAACTCACTATGTAACCAGAATTCAGATAGCCAATTGCTGCTGTTGTTGTTGTTAAGTGCCGTCAAGTCGATTCCGACCCATAACGACCCTATATAGGGTTTCCATGGAGCAGCTGGTGAGCTTGAACCACCAACCTAGCAGTTCAAACAGCTTTGCAGTCTGACGCATTAACCCACAGCACCACACCAGGACTCAGATAGCCAATAGATGAACTAAAATAACACAACTGTCAATAATTGGGAAGAGGCAGGAGATTGGCCACTGTTACCCATTGCCGTGAATGTTGACTCATAGTCACCCTGTAAAACAAAGTAGGATTTCCAAGCCTATCATTGTTAATGGAGGTGGGAGAAAACTTGAGTTAAAAGTCTCATCTTATATAGCAGGGTATCAGTGTTACTGTTTTTGTCGAGTTGGTTCTGACTCATAGTGACTCTGTATAGAAACAATTCCAAGGCTCTAAGTCTTCACTGGAGCTAGAAGCCTCATCTTTCTCCCACAAGGAATCAAAAAGTGTTTTAAGTTAGGGAAACAATAACTGGAGGTTTAACATATTAGTTAGCGTTATGGAGGTAACCCCCACAAATGAAAATTTCAGTGGTCCCAGAATGACTGCCCTGGGAGAGAAGGATTGGGCAGGGAAGGAGGGTACAATTTCTTCCCACCCTGCTCTTTTCAGGACTACTTGATTTGTTTTATGTGCAAGCCTTACTTTCCTAATATTTTTTCAAAATTACAAAGAAAACATACAATTCTTTTCTAAAAATCAGTTATTCTGCTTGCAAGGGCATATCCTAGGCATTAATTATGTTGAGCCACATGAAATAGTCAATATTGGTCCATTTTGACTTCCAAAATAATTAGCTTCAACCTAACTAGTTTTCAGATTCTGGACTTTTATGTGGACATGTCTTGACATAAAGACGCAGTACATAATTAAGACAAGTGACATTCTGGCATTCTGGAAATGCCATCATTCATTATGTCCAGCAATGACCTTCTCTACAACCATTTCAAGCCCTGTTCTATTTACAAGTTCAAATTCAAATGGCACATCCTCCAACCCCAAACTATTATAGTCAATATAATTTGTTTTTACCTTCTAGACACCCTATCTTTTTAATATCTGCCATGGGAGCTATCGGGTTTGCCTTTTCACAGTTATTATGGGTGTACATGGCTCATGTCCCTCTAGAAGAAAAGAATCATGTTGTGTTGGGAGAGTCTGAATGGCTCTGGTGCACTGCAGTCTTGGGGTAGAGTTGTCATCTTCCACGTGAGAGACACAGGTGTGATTCCTAGCCAATCTACCTTATGTCTATCCACCACTTGTGTGTCAGTGCAGGCTTTTGTGTTGCTACAATGCCGAACTGGTTTCAGAGAAGCTTCCAAACTAAGATGAACTAGAAATAAAGGTCCGGAGATGTACTTCCAGAACTCAACTAGTGAATACCCCATGTATCACTGGGGAGCATTTCATTTTGTTATAAATGGGTGAGCCGTGATCAACGTCAGCTATCAACAGCAACAACATGAGCTCTGAAGTTAATCCTGACTTACCTTGTCTACTTTCCATCTGTGTCATTTTGGGAAAATTATTAAATAACTCCAAGCCTCAGTTACCACACCTCCAAAATTGAGATAGTGACTTCCCCCTGCCCCCCGGACTTGTTAGGTATCTAAATAAAAGAGTGAACAAGGGTAAGTCAACAAGTATGGCTACTAGGTTTCCAGTTCATACATGTACTGGTTTATTCTGAGCAAAATATGTTTAAACAGTGGATGGTTGCAGACAGGATCTCTCAGTAATATACTTGCCTTATTCTCATTAGGGTACCTTCAAGGAAAGGTCCAATAAAAACAGACTATGGCCCTCAACCACACTTTAGGTTGGGAAAGAAACTTACCCTCATGGCCTACTTTTCAGCCAAACAGGACGTCAGGATGGCATAGGACTGGGCAGTGTTTCGTTAAGTTGTGCATAAGGTCACTATGAGTCAGAACTGATTCAACAATACCTAATGACAATTTGTCTCTATTGCAATCATCACACTGCATTATTGTTATGTATGTATTTCATAACAAATTATGTATAATATTACAAAAATGGGAATTCAAAAACAATTTTAAGCACTCTTGCAGAACCTATATATAGACCAAGAAGCAGTCATCCAAGCAGAACAAGGGGTTACTGAATGATTTAAAATTGGGGAAGGGGTGTGCCAGGCTTGTATCCTTTTACCATATTTATCCAATCTGTATGCTGAGCAAATAAACTGAGAAGCTAGACTATATGAAGAGTAATGCAACATCAAGATTGGAGGAAGGCTCATTAACAACTTACAGTATGCAGACAACACAACCTTGTTTGCTGAAAGCCAAGAGGACTTGAAGCAGTCACTGATGAAGAGTCGGTATGAGTTACACCTCACTGTAAGAAAGCAAAGTCCTCAAATGAGAGCAATAAACAGCATGATGATGACTGGAGAAAGATCAATGTGGTCAAGGATTCTTTTGTCCATAATCAACGCTCATGGAAGCAACAGCCAAAAAACTAAATAACATATTGCATTGGGCAAATCTGCTGCAAAACACCTCTTTAAAGTGTTAACAAGCAAAGTGTCACTAGGAAGAATAAATTAACCCTGACTCTAGCCATGGTATTTTTAACTGCCTTGTGTGCATTGGAAAACTAGACCATGAATAATGAAGGCCAAAGAATTATGGTGTTGACACTTGAATTATGGTGTTGACAAAGAATATTGAAATTTCCTTGGACTTCTGGAAGAGCAAATAAATCTATCTTGGAAGAAGTATAGCCAAAATACTCCTTAGAAGCATTTGTCTCATGTACATTGGACATGTTATCAGGAGAGACCAATCCTTGGAGAAGGACATCATGTTGGTAAAGTAGAGGGTCAGCTAAAAAGGAGGAAGACCCTTAATCCATGAGATGGATTGACATAGAGCTGCAACAATGGGTTTAAACAGAGCTACAATTGTGAGGATGACACAAGACTGGGCAGTGTTTCAATCTGTTGTACATTGGATTGCTATGACTCAAAACTGATGTGATATCACACAGCAACACAACATTCTTGACACCTTACCAGAGTATGTGCACAAAACAGATACTCAATATATTTATGCAATATTAAATGGCATAAATTAAAATTAAAACAAAGGTTGGAAAAAGCCCTGAATACTGACTAGTATGGTTAATAAACTATTTCCATCAAAACTAAAAAAATTCACGCATAATGGGAAGACTCATTTAGAAGAACATGGGTAAAGGCAATTACAGTCAAGGTTGAAGAAGTCAATTAGGAGATCTGACTGACTACCAGTTTAAATTGTCAAAGAAATGTAAATTGTCGAAGAAATGGATGTTTCTATAGACATGGAGGATTCCAAATGATAAAAGAGATAATGTATAAGCCTCAAATGGAGGTGTGTGTACACATCTTGGGAGTAGGTATCTTAACTACCCAGTGCTACCACAATTAGGGTGGCTTTAAAGAACAAAGATTTATATTCTCACAGCCTGGGAAGCTAGAAGTTTGAATTTAGGGTCTAGGGGAAGACTGTCTTTTTCTGTCAGCTCTGGAAGAGGATCCTTGTCTCTTTCCATTTCTGTACCCATAGTGTTCCTTGGTTCCTTGTTGATCTTCAAATGACATTTGTGATTCTCATTTGTGCCCTCCATTATAACTCAGAGTAATTAGGTTGAGGAAAAATCCTACACATATATGGCCTCATCTTTCCAAATGTAATTACATACACAGGTAACCAGAAGGGATTAGGATCCCAGCATGTTTTGATGGCCCACATCAATCCATAACTATGGGTACACAGTGGGACTAATGGGATGTTTTCCAGCCTTAAAAGCAGGAAGTATTCCACACCAGAGACTGAGGGTCATAGCAGTAGGCAGATAAGACAATCTGGCCCACCTGTCAGGAAGAATCATTCTGCATAACAGTTCTTGAGAATACAAACATTGCTGAGCTGACTGACATGTATTGTTCCAGCAGGGAAGGCTGTCAGAGCAAATCAATCCAACTCTGCCACATGCCAGTGTGTAGAACAGATGTAATTTTGGCTGTTAGGGGATGTCAAAGCGATGTGCTCTGTATGTGTTTTGAAGTGTGGAACTCCTTTCAATCTAGCAGTTTTAAAGATTTCTAGGGAACCCTCCTGCCTCCCCCCCCTCCCCCCCCGGCTGTTTTCAATAAGAAGTTTTGAGAATTTAACTTCAAATAACTTCATTGCTTTTATCTGCTGTAACATTCAGGTTGAAATAAGCCCTATTCCCCGCTGTCCCCATAGCCAGTAGCTCTCAGTCAGCATGGGGCTGTTCATTTGGATCCGTGATGAAAGTGCCTTATGCTGCCATTAGATGTTACATGGGGCCTACCAAGAGGTACCTAGTACCCTTTTAGGAATGGAAGGTCACCCTGGAAGGGCTTATCTTGTCTGTCCCTGTGCTCAAGGCAAGACCTAGCCTGGAGCTTAGAGTGGTTTGGACTTATTGGGTCTTCTGGGAGTCCTTGAGCATCCACTTTCTCCTTCAGTGGCCCAGGCCTGAGATGAACATGACAGTTGGTACCTCATTCAGATCCTCTCCTCTCTGTCTCAAAATTGTCTGCATCTTCTACCCATTGCCTTCCCTAAGAATCTCTCCCATGATTTAGCTCCTGTCTCTCTCTCTCTATTATCTCTCTAGCATTTATTTTTTTTATCCTCCAGTATTCCCTTTTAAGGAGCTTTGGTAGTATAGTGGGTTATGCATTGTGCTGCTAACCACAAGGTCAGAAATCCAAATCTACCAGCAGATCACTCCTTGGGAGAAAAATGAGACTTTCTGTTGCCATAAAGATTTACAGCCTCGGAAACCCTATACAGGGTCTCTATGAGTTGGAACTGACTCCACAGAACAATCCAATACCAACACCACTACTCCTCCTTAATGAAACTTGGAAGCATGATGTTGTTTTTAAGTACTGTCCAGTCAGATCCTATTCATAGCGACCCTGTATAGGGTTTCCAAGGAGTGGCTGGTGAGTTTGAACCACTGACCTTGCGATTCAAACTGACCTCCCAGTCCAGTGCATGAACCCACATCACCATACCAGGACTCCATATTAGGTTGCTAACCATAAGGTCAGCAGTTAGAATCTACCAGCTGCTCCATGGGAGAAAGATGAGGCTTTTTGCTCTTGTAAAGATTTACAGCCTCCTGTCTTGTGGTTCAAATGACTTTATGGTTCAAACAACTTTGCAGTCCAGCACATTAGCCCACAGCGTGCACCTGGGACTCCTCAACAGCTCTCTAGGACTTATGTAATAGTCATGGATTCACCATGTGGGAAATGTGTGTGCGTGTGTGTGTGTGCAGGCCATTTGGCCTGAACTCCCTCATTTAACCATGGGGAAATGGAAGCAAAGAAGCTGTGAAGTGATTTGTCCAAGAGTTTGTATTTGTTAGCACCAACCTTGTATAAACTACTTAGTGAGCTATTCAATCTCCTCCTATTAGAGTATATCACCCACTTCTCCACTTAAGCAACAACCAAGATGAATCACTTGGATGGATTTTTAAACACAATGTACATTTTTCCTCCTCATAATTCTTGCTATTGCTCTTCTCCCACCTCTTTTATTTTTATTATTTAAATTTTTGTGAATTAGGTGAAAGTTTACAGGGCAGATCATCAGTTTTGCATTCAACAAATCATACACTTTGTTTCATTCCAATGGTTATAATCCCCTCCAGTATTTCTCTCTATTCATTTCAGCTCTTTTTTTTTCAACACTCAGGTATATATAATAATTTAAACACCAGTGGGCATATTCCGCAAGTCTGCCTCCTGGACACCAGCCCTCAGTCCCTTTTTTTCCATGAATCTAGAGTCCTCAGCTGCTTCCTCTCTCCATGTCCCCATTTCTGCCTCCATCTCTGGTGTCACTGCTTCTCTGGATACGGTCCTGCATTCCGCGTGTGCTCTTCTCTCTTGATGGTCCTAGGGTCCTCTGTTTCCAGTCTGCAAGATCAACTACTGCCCTGTTTTTGTTACAAAACTTTTACCTTAACAATTGTGACAGTCACAATTAGTCATGATAACAATTACTCATTATTAGATCATAAGAATCTTGTTCTCATCTCTTTTTACCAGACCTGTCTAGACAAGATGAAAACTGTTAAGTGGGGACTCTATCTTCCCCCCACACACTCTTAAACTAAACTCCCTCTTGACACCTTGTAAGCCAGTCACTTCGAGCCTTTATCACCCCCTCATTTTACGTAGACAATGTCTAAGTTGCCCGTCCCTATCTAACCCGTATACGGAGGGGATAGCATTGATAAATGATGTGAAGACTCCTTCCATCTCTGTTGGTATTTTGAGGTACTACCTTTGGTAGCACAATGGTTATGAATCGGGCTGTGAACCTTAAGGTCAGCTGTTCGAAACTACCAGCTGTTCAGTGGGAGAAAGATGAGGCTTTCTGTTCCCATAAAGATTTACAGCCTCAGAAACCCTGTACAGGGTCGCTATGAGTCAGAACTGACTCCATGGCACATAACAACAACAACAACCTCTATGATTATAGGTAAAGTTCATCAAATTGTAGCAATTTACCCTCATTTCCTTTATCAAAAATTGTTTTGTTTTGTTTTAAATCTTCCTCTAGTCAAGTTCTGACTATCAAGCCACCAAGACTAGGCCAACTGTCTGCAAGTTTTGGGTGTTCTTGTGTGTCTCCACTCACTTCATATCTGCTGAATGCTTCACAGTCAGCTCTAGACCTCTGTGGCTATGTCCTTGTCCATGGACTCAGGTGTCTCCAGGTCTCACCACACTTTGGACCTACCAGTCCTTCCTCTTCTCTTTCTCCAGGCCAACGGGAGTCTATGGAATGTGGTTGAACTCAGCCTATTTCTTCATTGCTGCCTATCCCCTCCTCCACTCACCAGTAGACCAATGTGGTCACCAGCAAGCTTACATGCCTACTCATGTGTTCCCTTTGGGTTTCAGTCTTCGAGGGGGATTTGTGCCGAAGGAACCTGATTGCTTGCCTTGATGCTTTCCCCAGAGAACAACTTGTGTATTTCTTTAGTAGCCAGTCATACTGCCATTTTTGTTTTGTTTTTTTCCTGATGATCTTTCTTTGAAGATATATTTTCTGTCACTCTAGCTGTTCCAGGCTGGTCTGCTTGTCCTTTCTACTGGGAATGTCCCACCTCAGAAGGTTCTGGATGGGGCCCAGGATTCCACCTAAGGTCCTATACTCTGTCCTATACAAGAAGCCTATTTCACTGGGCAAGTTGTAGAACCCCTTTTAGATATTCCAATCAGTTATAGGCTGAAGACAGGCTTACAAGCTTTCTGTAATCATATTTTCCGACATTCTTTTCTATCCCACTCAAGTGTCTATTTTACAATAGTAGGCAAGGGAAACCAATATTCATAAGACAGTCAAGCATCTTAGTATTATTTCCCCTCTTCACACCATGCCTCCATCCCTGTATCTCTGAGCCCTGTTATTCCAAGGTTGAGCATGCATCATTATTTACCTTTGTCCCATTTAGCCCATGCATACCTGTCTCAGTGTTCCCCTATCTACCTTGTACTTCCACCCTTCACCCTTCTTGTGTATTGCTCTCCCCAATATCCGAACTATGATGTGTCTGCCCCCTACCCTGTGCTCTACCATTGCCTTCCTCCACCTCTCCCCAATCCCCCTTCCTACCCCCACCAGCAGCCAACAAAGAAACTTGTTAATTTCCCTTTTAGTATGAGTATCTTTTCTTAAGCTTTTACAATAATGGCCTTATGCAATATTTGTCCTTTTGTGACTGACTAATTTCACTCAGCATAATGTCCTCTAGGTTCATCCATATTATATGGTGACTTACAGCTTCCTTGTTATTCTTCAAGGTAGCATAATATTACATTGGGTGTATGTACCAAAATTTGCTTATGCATTCTTCCATTGATGGGCACTTACAATGTCTCCAGGTATTTGCTATTGTGAATAGTGCTGCTATGAACATTGGTGTGCATATATATACTCATGTTATGGCTCGTATTTCTTGTAGATATATACCAAGTAGAGGAATTGCTGGATCACATGGTATTTCTGCTTCCAACTTTCTGAGGAAGCACCATACTGTTTTTCAGAGTGGTTGGACCATGTTGCATTCCCACCAGCAATGTAGGAGGGTCACAGTCTGCCCGCATCCTCGCCAGTATTTATTGTCCTCTGAATTTTTAAACTTTGTTGTTATTGCTGGTGTGAGATGATACCTCATTGTTGTTTTGATTTGTATCTCTCAAATGGCTAATGATCGTGAACATTTCTTCATATGTTTGTTGGCTGTCTGAATGTCTTCCTTAGTGAAGTGTCTGTTCATGTCCTGTGCCCATTTTTAAATTAGGTTACTTGTCTTTTTCTTGTAGAGGTGTTGTAGTTTCCTACATATTTTAGAAATTAGTTCCTTGTCTGATATGTCATTGCAAAAGATTTTTTCCCATTCTGTGGGCTCCCTTTTTACTTTTTTGGTAAAATCCTTTGATGCACATAAGTTTCTAATTTTTAGAAAGTCCCAATTATCTATTTTATATTCTTTTGTTTATGTAATTTTCACAATGTTTGGTAGTCTGTGTGTACTTTGGATTGTTGTTGTTGTTGTTGTTGTTATGTGCCGTGGAGTCAGTTCCGACTCATACCGACCCTGTACAGGGTTTCCGAGGCTGTAAATCTTTACGGGAGCAGAAAGCCTCACCTTTCTCCCACGGAGTAGCTGATAGTTTCGAACTGCTGACCTTCGGATCATAGCCTGAATCTTAACCACTATACTATCAGAGTTCCTTGTACTTTGGATTGTTGTTGTTGTTGTTGTTAAGTGCCGCGAGTCGGTTCCGACCCAGAACGACCCTGTATAGGGTTTCCGAGGCTACAAATCTTTACGGGAGCAGAAAGCCTCATCTGTACTTTGGATTAGAGCCCTTAAATTTGTATTGTTGTTGTTGTTGTTGTTATGTGCCATGGAGTCGGTTCCGACTCATAGTGACCCTGTACAGGGTTTCCGAGGCTTTAAATCTTTACGGGAGCAGAATGCCTCGTCTTTCTCCCACGAACAGCTGGTAGTTTCGAACTGCTGACCTTGCAGTTTGCAGTCTGATTCATGACCACTATGCTACCAGAGCCCTTAAATTTGTCCCAATTCTTTCACTGATGACATTTGTAATTCTGAGATTAACATTTAGGTCTTTAATCCACGTTGAGTTGGTTTTTGTATATGGCATGAGGTAAAGGTCTTGTTTCAAACTTTTGCATATTGATTTCCAGTTCTACGAGCACCATCTGTTGAAAACACTATGTCTTCCCCTAACTGAATGTATTTTGGCCCTTTGTCAAAGATCAGTTAGCTGTATGTGGATGGGTTAATTTCTGGATTCTCAATTCTGTTGCATTGATCTATGTATCTTTCATTGTACCAGTTCCAGGCTGTTTTGACCACTGTAGCTATGCAGTAAATTTTTAAATCAGGGAGTGAGAGGCCTCCAATTTTGTTTTTCTTCTTAAGCAGTGCTGTGCTTATCCTGGGTCTCTTTCCTTCCCATATAAAGTTTGTAATTTTTTTGCCATCTCACTAAAGAATTTTCTTGGAATCTGGACTGGAATTGTGTTATATGTGTAGATTGCTTTGGGTAGTATTGACATTTTCACAATGTTAAGTCTTCCTATCCAAGAACATGGTATATTCTTCTATTTTTATAAGTCTCTTTTGGTATCTTATTGTAGTGTTTTGTAGTTTTCTTTATATAGTTCCTTTGTTTCTCTGGTTACATTTATTCCTAAATATTTCATCTTTGGGTGGCTATTGTAAATGGTATTGCTTTCCTAATTTCCTTTTCAGTGTTGTCATTATTAGTATAGAAGAATTCAACTGATTTTTTTATGTTGTTCTTATACCCTGCCACTTGGCTAGATCTTCCAATGAATTCCAGTGGGGTTTTTTTTGGCTGAGTCTTTGGGGTTTTCTATGTATAGAATCATATCATCTACAAATAGAGGGAGTTTTACTTTCTCTTTGCCAATCTGGATGCTTTTAAATACCCTATCTTGCCTTATAGCTCTGGCTATGACTTCCAAAACAATATTGAATAGGATTGGTGATAAATGGCATCCTTTTCTGGTACCTGTTCACAAAGGGAAGGCTTTCAGTTTCTCTTCATTGAGAGTGGTGTTGACTGTTGGTTTTGTATATATGCTCTCAATTATGTTGAGAAATTTCCTTTCAATTCCTACTTTGTTGAATGTTTTTTATCAGGAATGGATGTTGGATTCTTTTCCTTTTACTTATTTACATGGTGGATTACATTGATTGTTTTCCTGATGTTGAATCATCCTTCCATCCCTGGTATGAATCCCACTTGGTCATAATGTATTATATTTTTGATGTGTTGTTGACTTCTGTTGGCTAGAATTTTGTTGAGAATTTTTACATCTATATTCATGAGGGATATTGGTCTATAAATTTCTTTCTTAGTTTTGTCCTTCTCTGGTGTTGGTATGAGGATTATGCTTGTTTCTTAGAATGTATTAGAGATTTTTCCAGCCTCTTCTATATTCTGGAATAATTTGAGTAGAATTAGTGACAACTCTTTTCTGAATGTTTGGTAAAACTCACCAAGGAAGCCATCTGTACCTGGACATTTTTTGATTGGACGTTTTTTGATGATGTGGTCAATTTCTTCCTTTGTTATAGGTCTGTTCAAGTTTTCTACTTCACGCTGTGTAAGTTTAGGTAGGCCATGCTTTTCTAAAAATGTATCCATCTCCTCTAGGTTTTCAACTTTATTCGAGTACAATGCTTCATAATATTCTGTTACCATCCTTCTGATTTCCTTTGGTTCTGTAGTGACCTCACCAATGTGGTTTCTTCTGCATGTTATTTGTGTCTTCTCCCTCTTTTCTTTTGTTAGGTTTGCCAGTGGTTTGTCAATTTTATTAATTCTTTCAAAGAACTAGCTTGTTGTCTGATTCTTTCTATAGTTTTCCTGTTTTCTATCTTATTTTTTTCTGCTCTAACATTTTTCATTTCCTTTCTTCTGTTGACTGTAGGTTTACTTTACTGGTCTGTTTCTAGTTGTTAGAGATGTTGTGTTAATGTGTTTATTTTGGTTCTTTCTTCTTTTTGGATGTGTGCATTCATTGCAATAACTTGTCCTCTCAGCACTGCTTTTGCCGTGTCCCAATGCTTATGGTATGTTGTGTTTCCACTCTCATTTGTTTCTAAGAACTTTGTGAATTCATGTATTATTTCCTCTACTACCCAGTTGCTTTTCAGTAGGGTATTATTCAGTTTCCATGCATTTGACTTTATTTCCTTGTTATTCCTAATGTTGATTTCTAATTTAATAGCATTGTGGTCTTAGAAGATGCTTTGTAGTATTTTGATGTTTGTAAATTTATGGAGCCTTCTTTTGTGACCTAACACATAGTCTATTCTGGATAATGTTCCATGCACACTGGAAAAGAATGTGTACTGTACTGTTGTTGGGTTGAATGCTCTGTACACATCTATGAAGTCCAGTTGGCTGATTGTGTTGTTTAGTTCCTCTGTGTCTTTGTCAACTTTCTTTCTGGTCGTGCTATCCATTTTTGAAAGTGTTGTATTAAAATTGCTCACTATTATGGTAGATTTGTATACTTCTTTCTTCAAATCTATTAGAGTTTGCTTTATATATTTTGACACTCTTTGATTGGGAGCATGGATATTTATTATAGTTAAGTCAATTGTCTCTTTAATCATGAGATAATTTCTATCTTTATCTAATATGCTGGTTTTTGCCTTAAAGTTTATTTTATCAGAGATTAGTATTGCCACTCATGCTTATTTTTTATTGCAATTAGTTTGATATATTTGTTTCCATCCATTGGCTTTTAGTCTGTGTTTGTCTTTGTGTGAAAGGTGTGTCTCCTGCAGACAGCATTTGAAGGATCTTGTTTTCTTATGCATTGTGCCACTCTCTGTCTCTTAACTGGTGCTTTTAATACTTTTACATTCAGTATAATTATTGATAGGTATGGACTAATTGCTATCATTATGTTTAATTTTGATTTTTGTGGTGCTTCTGGTTTCTATGTTCTGCATGTCTTTCTGTGCTGAGTTCATGTTTTTTATGTTCTTTCTTGTCAGTTTCCTCATAGTTTTAATGTTTCTATGTTCTTCTTGGATTTTCATTTTCTTGGTATGTTGTGAATTATTAATTTTCTTTGAGGTTACCTTATATTCTATTATCTTTCCCCCTCATTATAGACAGGCTGTTTTATCCTGTAATCTACCTGAGCTCTCACCTCTGGATCTCTGTTCCTATGTGTTTAATTTCTTTCATGTTGCAATTGTTTTGAGCATAGACTGACCTCTCCGATCCTCTGAATTTGTTCTTACAGTTTTGTTCTGTTCTCGACTCTTCTATTTGTTGCTTGAGTTCCAGATGGTGCTGCCATGTATGTCAGCCTCTGGTTGTTGTCTGTTCTTGTTGGTTCTCAGTCCACAGAACTCCCTTTAGGATATTTTGCAGCTCAGGGTTGACTTTGGCAAAATCCCTTAGCTTCTGTTTATCCTGGAGTGTTTTGATTACACCCTCATATTTGATTGACAGCTTTTCTGGGTAGAGGATTCTTGGTTGGCAGGTTTTTCCTTTCAGGGTTTTATATATGTCTCCCCATTGCCTTCTTGCCTGCATGATTAATCCGAGATCCGAGCTTATTCTGATTTGTTTGCCTTTGTATGTAACACTTCCTTAACTGCTTTCCTTAGCTGCTTTCAGTATTGTTTCCTTATCTTTGAATTTGGAGAGCTTGATTATGATATGTCTCAGTGACTTTCTTTTGGGGTCTATCCTTCCCAGTATTCATTCACCTTCTTGAATGGTTACCTTTTCATTTTTAAAGATGTTAGGGAAATTTTCTTCCAGCAGCTCTTCAATTATCTCCTCTGTGGACTTGTGTGATTCTTCCTGCTCCCGAATGCCAATAATTCTTAAGTTATTCCTCTTCACGTTGTCTGACATGAATCTTAGACCTTCTTTAGATGTTTTATCCTTTTTTCTGCTTGCTCTTCTATCTTAGTAGTATTGAGAGATTTGTCTTCAAGCTCCCTAATTCTGCCTTCCATCTCTTCAATTCTACTCCTTTGCCATTTCAGTGCATTGTCCATTTCTGATATTCTATTATTAATCATTTGGACCTCATTTTACAGATTGTTTTTATTGTTTCCAATGCTGTATTTATCTATTTTGATTGTTCCTGTAACACTTTCCTGGCTTCTTTATTTTTTTCAACTCTACTGTAAAGTGTTTTGATACATTTTATTATCATTTTTCTGAATTCCTTCTCAGGTATTTCCAAAGCCTGCCCTCCTTCCAGTATGGAGTGTAGGTCTACCTACAGATCATTTGTCTCAGTCACTTTGTCTTGTTTGTGAACATGTGCTGATATGGTCATCTGTTTCTCTTTCTTAGGCATATTCTTGAGCATAGTACTTAGCTGTGGCCTTAATACTTAGATGAGTATGTGTTTTGGTATTTTTTATGCTTTCTGATTACCTCCAGGTAGATGTGATCAGGAGATGGGCTTCCCTTTTCCCTCTTCTTATTACTCGACTCAGAGTAACTGTCACAGGTGTTGGCTGCCTACCTGGTGTATGGTATCAGTTCTCACCTGGATGGTGGGATTTCATAGGGTGTGACTGTAGCTTGACTATATGACCGCAATTGCTGTCTCTTCTTGGGTAATGTAGGGAGAGAAAGAGCTCCCTAATTGTAAGAGAGGACCAAAATGTAAAATAGCAATAGCAAAAAAGACAGATTGGACACTGTAGTCTATAATCACAGAAAAGAGAGAAGAGGAAGAAAAAACCTGTAGCCAAATATGAGTATGACTTTAATGATCCTCTCTTGGCTTCTTACCTTCAAGGCCTCCTGAGGAATTTTTAAGATGCCACTGTTGGTCGTTATGACGTAACTCAAGATTTAATTTTTGGCCTGTTTCCTTTTTAGTCTGTGTCTCTTCTGCTCCACAACCCCTGTTCAGGACTTTTTCTTTGTGATTAACACTTCAAGGCTGTCTGTGGCCATTCTGTGCTAACATTTGGTTTTAAGCAGAGTCTTTCACTTTAAATTCAGAGCAGATCTGTGCACATGTGTAGTAGAACCCTCTGGTGTGTGTGGGGGGCGGGGGGAGGTGTCCACTTGTTCAGACACCACCTCTAGTCACCAGAATGGAGGTGTGCAAACAGCGAGAGACCAATGAACAAGATCGGTCACACTTCCATAGTTGCTCTGATCTTTTCCCCACTCAGTCTTGCCCAAGATGCCTTCTCCAGGACCCACTGAGCCCAGAAGATCCCCAAAAACACTAGGTTTCTTGCTTCCATTACAAATTCCATTGGCTGTAAGCCTTCAAGCTTTCTAAATATTCCTGTATATGTGGTTCAGAATTCTGGGACTGTCCCTTGAACCTACTTTGTCCAGTATTCTGTATTATTGCTGCCGGAGGTCCTCACTACACTGCTCCCAGATCAACCATCAATCCCCACCCTCACATCTTCCACCTCTTTGATTCCATTCTTTGTGTTAAATCATGTGGTGCTGTTGATAAGCACTAGACTGCAATGTCAGTTTGAACTGCAAGTTTGGCAGCTCAAACCTTCCAGCTATTCCTTGGAAACCCTATAGAGGGTTGGCCTCATAGATTCTTTCTTTCACAAAAAGAATCAAGGAAAGGTAGAGTATTGTAGCAGAAATGAAGGGAGAGAATTATAGTGAAAATAATTCAAGTTCTACCCATTATTAACTGTATACCTTGGATGAATTATTTAATTATCTGCTCCTCTTATTTTTTCTTTAATATGAAAATGAGATGAAATACTCCCAGAGGATTACTGTAAGGATCGATAACCCTTGTAAATCTCTCAGCACAGTTTCTGGCCCATAATAGCAATCAACGTATGTTAGATTCTCTTCCTCCCCCTTTAATTTCTCATTCCATTGGAAATAGTGCTTGGAAAAGGAAAAGAAAATGGTTTTCTCTATGAGCATGAGTAAGTTAATTAATGTGGTGTCATCTGTAAAATAAATGTGACTATTGACCTCATGCACAGGGAAACGAAAATTAATTGATGGTAATGCACAGTGGGATTTTTGCTGAAAAGTGCTTAAGAAAAGTTTGATATTGTTACATGGCCTATTTCATCATTAATATTATTCATGAATATTTGACCAATTCTTGCTCTGGTATGTTGTATGTCTGCACTCTTAATTGCATTTACTTTCATTTTAGTACCAGATTGTGTCTTAATAAAAATGAAGATGAAATTCAAAAGCACTGTCCTTGTCTTTGACCCAAATTTATTTTTACAAGGTGGTTGCTGTTACCTATCTCAATATTTTGGCTCTGAAATAGGCATGAAGGCATTTAGAAAATATATTTTGTTAATTGTACTCAAAATCAAATTCAAGTGTTTTTCAAAGTATGTAATTTTCACATCCTGCTTTTCACACTCACATCTAATGTTTATTGGCAGTTTTCTAATAACATTCATCATTGTGAAATGTTTGGTCTATTTCAGTGGATAAACAAGAATGCTTCAAAAATTTCTAGTAAAGAAGATATTAGCTAAGTAAAATACCTATTTTCATTTTTTTTTTTAACCAGAAAACTCACTGCCTTTGGTCTGAATTAGTATTGATGTTACGAAGTCCCTTGATGGTGAAGAACTAATGTGCTCAGCTGCTAACCATAAAGCTGGGAGTTCAAGTTCACCAAGAGATGTCTCTAAAGAAAGGTCTGGTTATCTACTTCCAAAATAATAACCCATGAAAAACCCTCTGGAGTACAGTTCTATGCCAAAACACACAGGGTCACCGTGAGTTGGAGCCAGTGGCAACTGGTTTGTTTGGGTTTTTTAAGTCACAAAGTCCAAAGATCTGAGTCCTAGCTCTGTCACTTTCCCGCTGGGTGGTCTTGGGATAATCACTTTACCCCTACTAGTCTTCACTGTTGTGTCAAACACAAGGGAATTGGTCAAGATGGTCTCTAAGCGCTCTTCTCTTCCCATTTGTTCCTTTGAGATGGAATCACAATGGCAGACCCTATTGTTGGAAACATAGAGACCATTTCAGGAGCTCCTACCCGTACATTATCTTTCAGGGTATGTTGCTAGTTACCCTTCTGCTCAAAACTTTAAATTATCTGTCCTTCTAACAGCAGATCACTTAGTACTTGGCTATGTCATTGCTGTTGTTGTTTCATGCCATCCAGTCAGTCTTGACTCATAGAGACCCTGTATAGTGTTTGCAATGAGTGTTTGGTGGATTTGAACTGTTCACCTTGCAGTTTTCAGTCCAGTGCTGATCCTACAGTGCCACACCACAAGTCTTTACTATAGGTTGTTGTTAAGTGCTGTCAAG
This sequence comes from Chrysochloris asiatica, assembly GCF_000296735.1. Classification (NCBI taxonomy): domain Eukaryota; kingdom Metazoa; phylum Chordata; class Mammalia; order Afrosoricida; family Chrysochloridae; genus Chrysochloris; species Chrysochloris asiatica. Next base: position 1,385,284 of record NW_006408862.1, on the reverse strand, counting down.
TCAGTTATGACTCATAGTGATGCTTATAGGGTTTCAGAGGAGAAGCTGGGGGCTTTGAGCTTTCAACCTTGTGGTTTGCAGTCCAGTGCTGATCCACAGCACCACACCAGAAGTCCTTGCATTACATATGAGCTATAACACTAATGTGATGCCATGCTGTATAGCGTGATCCATTTACCAAGTTCCCTCTCACATGGGCATGCTTGCTAACATCTCAATCTAAACAACTAAAAATGAACACATCATGTATTACCTATAATAACATCATTTAATCATCTTCTTAAACACTGATTCTTCCAGTATATTACAAATATTTGGTAAAACTTTTCAGTCATCTCATAGCTATGTGGAATAGAATATCATTTTATCAGCATGTAGAATTTTTTATAATCTAAGTACTTAGAGAGTGATGTTGATTGTTGACTATTAAATCACTACTCTGTTTACTGATACTTTGGAAATGTAATGTTTTTTAAAAAGGGGAAAAACAACCCTGAAATCATAGAAAATGCTTGGCATCTCCATAAGCATTCTCAGTGGACTAACTGCAACTGTGTGATTTTGTCACTCTAGGTGTTCTTGCTGTACACTTTTGCTTTATGCAATGAGTTCAATAATATCCATGCTTGTTCCAAACACGGCAACTAACTGTTTTTTGTAGGTGGTGATGTTCCTTTTCATAATTTCCATGCAAGGTCCCCAAAGTCTTTCAAATGCTGCGTATCCTTGGCTAAACACCTGATAGTCCCAATGGTGTGTACAGAAGCTGTTCAAGGTGTGTTCCTAGTGGGCAATGATGAGTCCTGATGTGGCGCTGTAGGATAAGCACTGGACTGCAAGGTCAGTTTGAATTGTAAGGTTGGCAGTTCAACTCTACCAGTCGCTCATCAGAAACCTTATATGGGGTCATTATGAGTCTTTACTGACTTGATGGCACTAAACAGCACCAGTGGGCGATGAAGTAAGGGACTTGTCCAGAATGTAAATCAGTGCTTTGCTTCCTTCATTAGGGAAGTCTAGTTGTTGTTGTTAAGTGCTGTCAAGTTGATTCCAATTCATGGCAACCCTGTATAGGGTTTCCAAGGAGCTATTGGTGAGTTTAAACTGCCATCTTGCAGTTTAACCTGACCTTGTGATCCAGTGCTTATCCTTCAGTGCCGTTGAGTTGGTTCTGACTAATAGCAACCTTATGAAGGGTTTCTGAGGAGTAGTTGATGGGTTTGAAGCACCAACCTTGTGGTTCCCAGTCCAGTACTTATCCATACAGTGCCACACCAGGAGTCTAAGGACAGCTTGCTCTCCATAATGTCACCCAAACAGCAGTGCACATAGTGGCCTAGCTGCTTTACCTTCCAGCAGAAGCCACTTGCCACCAATTGGTGAAAGAGTTAAGAGACAAGTCTCATATTTTAAGTAGCATTGCTCTGAAAGAGACAATGTAAAATGCTTATCATAAGAACTCCCATCTGTCACCTGACATAAGCCAATTACTGTCAAGGTGATTCCGTCTCATGGCAACCCCATGTATGTCAGAGTAGAACTGTGCTTCATTGGCATTTCAATGGCTGATTTTTTTTAAAAGTAGATCACTAAACATTTCTTCTAAGGTGTCTCTATTTTTGTTAAGTGCCTACTCATAGCAACTTTGTGTAGGGTTTCCAAGGAGTGGCTGGTGGTTTGAACAACTAATCTTGTGGTTCAACAACAACTACCACCAAGAAAGAAGAGCCAGGACTGGAGTGCATCCTTTGGACCAGGAGTTCCTGCATTGTGAAGCTCCTAGGTCCAGGGAATGACTGATGTTAAAACATGCAGAGATCTCCAAGGACTGCTGGGCTTACAGATGCTGAAAGGAGACAAGGTCCTTTCTCCAGAGCCAGCACTCTGGCCTCCTAAACTGTGAGAGGATAAAGTTCTTGTTGTCAAAGCCACCCACTTGTGATATTTCTGTTATAGCAGCACTAGAGAACTAAGGCACACACACACACACACACACACACACAAATCCCAAACCTGATTCCATCTCACCATAAACCCATGAGCACCATAGGATTTTCTTGGCTGTAATCTTATTGGTCCAGTGGTGAGGATTTTTATTTTCTTTATGCTGAAGTATAGGTCCTGAGGAAGTGCTTCATGTCTTCTTCACTATCAGGAAGCAAGATATTTACCTGTGTTTATTGGTAAGGAAGTATTTATGAATTGGGCTGCTAATCTCACGGTCAGCAGTTCGAAACTACCAGGTGTTCTGCTGGAGAAAGATGAGGCTTTGTGTTCCTGTAAAGATTTACAGCCTCAGGAACACTGTATAGGTCACTATGAGTCAGAAAAACTGCACGGCACATAACAACAACAACATTGATTATGCAAAGGCTTCAACTTTGTGGATCATCACACATTATGAACTTTGAGAAAAATAGGAATTCCAAACACTTCATTGAGCACCTGTGAAACCTGTGCATAGACCAGTAGCAATTTCTCAGACACAACAAAGAGCTATTGTGTAGTTTAAAATCAAGAAAGGTGCGAGTTAGGAGTCGGATTCTTTCACCATACTTATTTAATCTATGGACTTCTGATGCGGCACTGTAGGGTTAGCACTGGACCGCAAACCACAAGGTTGGCAGTTCAAACCCACCTGCTGCTCCTTAGAAACCCTAAACAGGGCTGTTAGAAATCATAACCAATTCAATGGCACTTAACAACAGTTCAGTCTATAATTATTCAATCTGTGTCCTGAACCATAATCTCCAAACTGGATTATATGAAGAAGAAGGTGACATCAGGATTTGAGGGAAACTCATTAACAAGATGTGATATGAAGATGACACTACCAGAAATACATAGATGCATAAATTATTATCCAAGCCCCTAAGTAGTTACCAGTCTTATAAAAAAAGAATTTCATTCTGTTGAGAGGGACTATATAGACAAATCTACTATATATACAATGTATGATACCCCAGACCACAGCAAAGCAAATAAATACAAAATGTTCCATTTCCTAGATAAAAGATGAATTTGTTGTCTTCAAGGTTAACAGGAGAAAACTGGGTTAGTCAGGTTTAGTTTTGAAAATGATGCAACTGTAGCTCTATCCATAGTTCTAAAAACATTATTATTTTTTTAACCAACTTCTCATCCTTCTTGGGATATTAAAAAAACAGTATAACTCAGATGAAAAAAAAAAGTAAAATATTTACCTTGATCTAGTTATGCTGTTGTTGTTAACTGCCATTGAGTCGGTTCCAACCCATAGCAACATTGCATAGGGTTTCCAAGGAGCAACTGGTGAGCTGAACTGTCAGCCTACTGGTAAGCTTGAACCGCCAACCTTGCACTTTAAAGTGACTTTGCAGTCCAGCGCATTAACCCACAGTGCTACACCAGAACTCCTGATCTGGTTATAGTGTGAAGTAAATCAAGTCACACTTTAATTCCCAATGAACATGTGACAACCAGGGAATTAAATATTAGATTTAAATAAGGCAGCTAATTGTCTGCAAGAATTACATTCATGTTCTTTATATGGGCACTCTACCTAATGAATACATTTCTCTCCTTTTAAATTCAGGCGATGCATGAGAAATTAATATATATTCCTATATTCATTAATAATTTTTCACATAAAGAGACCTTTGGTTTTTATCACCCTGAGTTCCAGAGGCTCATGGAGACATTCACAGTTCTAAGCCGCATGAATTATCAGGAGGGGGGAAAATCCCATTAGAGGAAACACTTAATCACCACTTGCTTTTATATATAAAACTATAACTAAAAAGAATTGTACATCCATCAACATATAATAGGTAAATAAACACTGATATAATCCTCCCACAGAATATTATAAAGCAATAAAAATGAAAGAAATACTACTACACACACAATTTGTCTCAATCCCCAAAACATGGCTAAATAAAAGCTGCAAGATATGGAAAAATACATATAGTGTAATCTAGTTACATACTGCTGTTTTTAGGTGCCATCTAGTCAGCTCTGACCCATAGCAGTCTTAGGCACAACAATATATGTGTCCGATCCTGCCACATCTTCACAATTTTTATGTCTGTACTCATTGTTGCTCCCACTGTGTCAGTCAACCTTGTTGGGAGTCTTGGTCTTTTTCACCGATCCTCTACTTTACTAAGCGTAATGCCCTTTTCCAGGGACTGGTGTCTGTTGATAATATGTCTAAAGTATGTGAGACCAAGTTTCGACATCCTCAGGGTTATGGGGTATTCTGGCTCTACTACGTCCAAAGCAGATTTGTTTGTTCTTCCGACAGTCCATGGTACTTCCAATATTCTTTGCCAACATCACAACTCAATTACATCAATTCTTCTGCCTTTCTTATTCCTTGTCCAACTTTCAGATGTACACAAGGTGTTTGAAAATATTAAGGCTTGTATCAGGTTCACCTTCTTCCTCAGAGTGGCATCTTTGATCATTAAAGATCAAAGAGACCTTTTGCAGTAGATTTGATTTTTTGACTGCTGCTTCCAAGTTGCTGGATTTTTCAGTTTTATCATCACTGGCTTTTATGGTTGATGTGTAAATTTGATTAATAGTTGTATGAACTGGTCTTCTGAGAGTGTATGGAAGTTATCCTATCACAAACAGCCTGGTATTCAAAGTAGATCTTGAAATGTTTTTTATTTTTAATGATGAGTGTGACATCATTCCTTTTGAACTTGTCATTCTTGGTGTAGTAAACCATATAATTGTCTGAGTCAGAATAGCCAATACCTGTCCATTTTAACTCACGAATCTTTATGTTTTCCGTTTTGTTTTTGATCGCTTCTGATTTTCCCATATTCATGCTTTGTATATTCCACATTCTAATTATTTTTCCCCTACATTCTAATTATTAATGGATGTGTCCATCTGTGTCTTCTTATTTTGAGTCTTGCCTCTCAGCAAATGAAGGTGCTGGAAGCTTGGCTCCATCCAGGACCTAAAGATCGACTCTTCTTTGAGGAGGCAGTTCTTCCTCAGTTGTATTTTGAGTACCTTTCGGCACTATATCAAACAGTGTTTCACTGCTGTTCATAAGGTTGTTCAGTAAGTAATTCCTCAGAAGTGGACCAGGGTCACTATGAGTTGGAACTGACTAGACAACACATAACAACAAGAAGTCTGTCTTTACCCGGAAGATCTACTGAAACCTGCCCACCATGGGTAACCCTGCTGATATCTGAAACACCTGTGGCAAAGTAGCTTCCAGCATCACAGCAACACACAAGTTGCCACAGTATGTCAAACTGATAGACATGGGGGTGGGGGGGAGTTCCATTTACACAAGTTCAAGACCGCAAAGCTGAACATTGTTTGGTTTAGGATAAAACATTGGTAGCAAATCTAGACAGGAAATGATTCAGGATAATGGCTATCCCTGGGAGGTGTAGCAAGTGGATACAACCAAAGGGAACACTTTGTTGCTACTGAGGTATTAACCAGTTGCTGTTGAGGGCATTCTGATGTATGGAAACCCCATGTGTGTCAGAGTAGAACTGGGCTCCACATAGTTTTTAATAGTGAAAAGAGGTCACCAGATCTTCTAAGGTGTTTATGGATAGAGTTGGACCACAATAGATCACCATAACCAATTGCACCATTCAAGGACAACTGAAGTACTAATATTGTTTTAGTCCTTAAGAAGGATGGTGAGTTCATGGATATTTATCTTGTTATTATTATTTATAGAGTCCTGGTGTGGTGCTGTGGGATGAAGCACAAGAATGCAAGGTCAGTTTGAACCACAAGGTCAAGGGTTCAAACTCACCAGCTGCTTCTTGGAAACCCTATACAGGGTCTTTGTGAGTCAGAACTGACCCCAAAGCACTTAACAATGACAACAATTATTATTTAAACTGCTTAGATACATTTTAAGTTTTCTTTTGTTCTTATAGTGAAGTCTGAAGTTAAGGAGAAAGAAAATTTAAAGAAAGCTTACCATATTAAATCTCACTAATAAATCATGTGGCTCTGTGGGCTAATGCACCAGACTGCAAAGTTGTTTGAACTGCAAGATCGGTGGTTCAAGCTCACCAGCTGCTCCTTGGAAACACTATACAGGGTTGCTATGGATTGGAATTGACTTGATAGCACTTAACAACAACATTTATTAACCATGGAGTCCTGGTGTGGTGCTGTGGGGAATCAGGCCCGCTCCTCTCTAGACTGTAGAGAAAGCATGCACTCTTCCTCAGTGTCACCTGTTCCCATCTTTTCTTGGCTTTGGTTAGCCAACAGCAGGGCACAATCATAAAAGGCCATAAAGTCATCCTTGAGCACCAACAATCAGCAACTTTCTGGTCTAAGCAAAGTAAGTCACTGAGTCTCAGCTTGGCTCTCCAAATTGGAGTGAAGACAAATCGACAATTAGTAATGAACAGATCCTATATTTTCCCTGTGTTTTCTCTGAGTCTATCTTCCCCCTGGAATCTGAGGTGACTTAATGAAGACTTAAGGATTCCTGGTTCTGCCTCTGCCTCTCTCCATTCGACATGCGATTAACAAATATGTGCAAAGAAAGCATCTGGCCTTTAAGAGGCCTGCCATTAACATTAATTCCCTTCTCACTTCCCCCTTTCCTAGTTTGTAAAGCTCATTAATAGTGTTTTGTAGCCAACCTCTGGATCACAGCTTTCCTTGCATCATAACCAACAATTGTGCGCTGTAGGGTAAGTCAATGGAACCTCCTTACAGTCATTTGGGACAGATCGTGAGGATAGACAATCGCACATCACTTTATACTCACAATTCAGAGAAGACAATCTTGGACCCCAGAGGCTGTAAACCACTGACTCCCCACCCTCTGCCTTGGCCTCTGCATGCCACTTTAATGTCCATTCTGTTTTGTTTTACAGTCGTTCAACACATCAAGCGCCATAATATTGTGCTGAAAAGGGAGCTAGGCGAAGGAGCCTTTGGGAAAGTTTTCCTTGCTGAATGCTATAACCTCTGTCCTGAGCAGGACAAGATCTTGGTGGCAGTAAAGGTAAGAGACAACTCCAGAACATCTCCTTTTTCATGGCCATGCTAATGTATGCAAGTTTTATTTATTTGTTTTTTAGTGGCTAGTTTGAGAACTGATTATGTCAGCGTTTGTTCACATGCCTTGAAGTAAACAGACACTGAGGCATAGCCACCTATTTTGGGGCAAGTTACCCTTAAGAGGCTGTCCTGTAAGTCTATGTTAACTTTATTAATAGATGGAAGTCAGTGAAGTCAAATAGAATTCAGCCGTCTGAGCAACCAGGTTTCAGAGATTCAACTTTGTCTCCTCAGATTTCTTGGTGCTTCCGGTGGTTTGTGGCCAGCTCAGCGGAAGTGGGTCTCATGGTTAGGGTCCTGTAAGGGAGGAGAACTGTGAATTTCTCCTGTAAACCTTTGTTCCACTGAAATCTGCTAATATACCTTGCTCCTTCCAAACATGTGCTGCGGCCTCAGGATTTTATGTATCATGACTTCCACAAAAGCTGTGACAGAAGTCCTCTGTCATCCCTAACTAACCTAACTGATTGCCATCAAGTTGATTCTGACTCCTGGCGAACCCATGTGTATCAGAGTAGAACTGTACTCTGTAGGGTTTCAGGGGCTAATTTTTCAAAGTAGATCACCAGGCCTTTACTCTAAGGTGCCTCTGAGAGGACCTTTCAGCTAGTAACAGAGAGCATTAACTGTGGACACCACCCAGGGTCTCCTCACCATCCCAAGGAAACAGAGGATTGAAATAAAGAAGTCTGAGAATCCTGCATCTTAAACTTCTCTATAAACTCAAAAAGACAGACTTGCTCTTTATTGAGGTAAACATTATTACAAGAAATACAATTGGCACTGAGTCTTCCAATGTACAACAATTAACAAAAAGAGCAGAAAAGACTTCAGTACATGTTTTACATTGTCAAGACAACAATAAGAAAAACCTCATGGAAGTATTGGATAACATATATAAAGCACTTAAAAGAGACAAGCACCTATGAAACAAATATGAACATGGTTATCCTTAAATTGTAGTCCTGGTGTGGTGCCATAGGATATGCACTCAACTGCAAGGTTGGTTTGGACTGCAAGGTCAGTGGTTCAAATTCACCATCAGCTCCTCAGAAATCCTGTACAGGCTTGCTATGAGTTGGAACTGACTCCACAGCATGTAACAATAACAACCCTTAAGTTGGGGAGAGTCCGTATGATAAGCCCTGGACTTCAAACTACAAGGTAGGCAGTTCAAGCACATCAGCCACTCACTCTTGGGGAGAAAGATGAGGCTCTCTACTCCTGCAAAGATGTACCAACTCGGAAATCCTAAATGGGGTCGATATGAGTCAGAACCAATTTCACGGCAAGTAACTACAAAAGCATCCTTAAATCATGACAAAATAAAATAGTGCTTAGTTATTAAGATGATTATGGGTTTGAGTTTCATTTTGTTTTGTTTCTGTTAAGAAACAAAATACTTGTATGAATGGCATCTGTTACTATCAGGACAAACTTTTCTTTGTTAAAATCAAGTGTCTATTATATTACAGTTGTACTTTTTGCTAACCTGCTTCATTATATGTAATGGGGAGTGACATACAATTACTCTTGAATCTGCCCATCCTGTAGACCAAACACAGTTTCTGTTCTGTTTGTCTGAAGAGAACAAGTGTGCATTTACTTTCCATATCATCAGAAGTAACTAACCTGGGAGGTAGAAGTTCCCTGAGACTCTGAGCTTCAAAAAAGCTGTACTTTGAGGTGAATAAAGGGCAGAACTTCTAGAGAAGATACGTGTCACATCTATCAAATAAGCATAATCTCACCAGGTTAGGCAGATGGAGTGGGGAGAGTGAGGCTGGTGAGAGAGAGATGAGTCCATTAAAGAATGGAGGATTAGCGGCCAACAGGGTAGGTGTGTTGAAGTATGAATCCTACAGAGACTCTGGGAATGTTTAATTCTTGCCGCTGCTATTGCTTCATATTAATTTACTGAGAAAGATTTTTTTTTTAGCACAAAATGTTCAGACACTTGGCAGGGTTATGTCTGAAGTCTGTTTTTTTCTTCTCTCTCTCTTTTTTTTTTTTTTTTTTTCCTTTTGGATAAATGAGACGAAACAGTGCTTCTATATTTATAGATTCATAGATGCATAAAATGGTAGATACTTAGGGAATTATAACCGAACCCAGTCAACTGACTCATGATGACAGTAGAAGTGTGTTCCAAGGGTTAGCAATGCTGATTTTTCTAAAGGAGATCACCAAGACTTTTTTCTAAGGGGAGATTCAGACCTCCAGCCTCCCAGTCATTAGTTAAACTTTTTAACCTTTGCACCATCTAGAGATTCCAATCCCAGCCTGTCATTGTTTTTATTTGTTAAGTGCTGTTCGTCTCATGGCAACCCTATGTAGGGTTTCCAAGGAGTGACTGGTATGTTTGAACCACCGACCTTGTGGTTAGCAGTCCAGTGTTGTCCTATAGTGCCACACCAAGCCTCCAATCCTAACATAGCCACTGTGTTTCACAAGGAGCCTGAAGTCCGTGGATTCATGTTCTAGGCCTCCATTTCTCACTGCTTCGTGGAGACCACCCAGGAAATGAAGTCAGATTGTAAGACTCTGAATTGATATCATGGTATTATAAGGGGGGAAACTTTGGAAGAGAAAAATTCTGTGAGATTAGGAAATCCTAGGTTATAGTCCTGGAGTGGTGAAGAGAACGCAGTCAAAAATAGAGAAATCCCAAAGACTTTCTCAGCGGGTATATAGCCTTTCTTGGTTAGTTGTCACGAGTCAGCTGTGACTCATGGTGACCCCATGTGCAACAGAATAAAACGCTGCCTAGTTCTGTTCTGGTCACTGGTCTGCTCAAAGTCATTGTGGTCGCCACTGTATATTTTAACTGTCTTCCAACCAAAGAGACTCAACTTCTAGTGCTGGGTTGAAACGAACTTCTCTTGGGATCCAGAGTTTTCACTGACTAATTTGTAGATCGCTAGTCCTTTCTACCTAGTTTGCCTTAGATTGGACTTTCTACCTAATTTGTCTTAGTCTGGAAGCACTGCAGAAACCTGTCCACCATGGGTGACCCTGCTTTTTATGAGATAGCGGTGGCATAGCAACACACAAGCTATCAGGGTCTGAGAAACTAATGGACAAGTGTTGATTCATTTTAATATCATTCCTTTCACTGTGCTTACTTCACTGTACTTCTTTAATGTCTTAAGGGTATAGCTAAATCTGTGACACTCTCACCCATACATTATATTTTCTTCCAAACATGTACTAAAACAAGATTTCAGAGATAAGACATGACTAGTAACCCTGAAGCGTTAGCAGGAAGACAGTAGAATTTAGCTGCTATGCCACTGGGCTGCCAAAAGAACAAACAGATCTGTGTTGGAAGAAGTGCAGCCAGAGTGCTCCTTGGAGGACAGGATGGCCAAACTTCATCTCTCATACTTTGGACATATTGTCAGGAGGGACCAGTCACTGGAGAAGGATACTGTGTTATTTGGTAAGGTGGAGGGTCAGAGAAAAAGAGGAAGACCCCCAGTGAGATGGATTGGCAAGGTGGCAGCATCAAAGGGCTCAAGAACGGTGACAATTATGAGGTTGGCCCAGGACCGGGCAGTATTTTGTTCTGTTGTGCATAGGGTCGCTATGAGTCGATATCGACTCGAGGCACCTAACAACAACAACAGCAACAACAACTGGGTTGGCCATGAGAGAGAGTATATGCCATTCCAGCTGCCTTGCCCACAGCACACTTCTGGTTAGTACCTCTTCCCTCACCCTAGTTGATGAGGCCACTCTGGTTTAAATCCCAGTCATTGTCCTAATACAGCTTCTGAACTGGACCTGGACATTTGAAAGGAGCTCTGGTGGCGTAGTGGTTACGAGTTGGGCTGCTAACCTTAAGGTCAGCAGTTTGAAACTACCAGGTGTTCCGCGGGAGAAAGATGAGGCATTCTGCTCCCGTAAAGATTTACAGCCTCGAAAACCCTGTGCAGGGTCGCTATGAGTCGGAACCGACTCCACAGTACTTAACAACAACAATACCAGTTGCTGTCAAGTTGACTCCTACTCACATTGACCCTTCATGTATCAGAGCAAAATTGTGCTCTGTGGGCTTTTCACTGGATGATTTTTCAGAAGTCAATCACCAGGTCTCTCTTCTGAGATGCCTCTGGGTGAATGTGATCTGGTCCAACCTCCAAGCCTTCCCATCAACAGCAGCTCATTGACAATTTGCAACAGGAACTCCACTGCTACATAAATGTGTGCAGATTGATGATCTGTGATATACTGTTGTCCCTTTATCAGCCTTGCTAAAAAAGTAAAAGGAGATTTTGACTCTGTCAAATCTTAACCCTGTCTGGTTACACCAGTATCCTTGGTATAATTCAAATGGAAGTGTAATGTTTAAGGAGGACAAATGCCTGCATCTTAAAAGTTCATTCTAACTTCATGGTCACATCCTCATCTCAGTGACCTTGAATGTGAATTTTCATTGAAATTAAAGGCTTTCCTTATATACTAAAGGGATTTCAAGCTTCAGAGAGCATCCCCATTTCAACTTTGTGAACACCAGAAGCTGCAACCACACACATAAGGATTGGGTGGGATCAGAAAGACAGACCTTTGACAGAGCTATCTCTTGCTAGCTTGGCCTGCCCATTTATAGGGCCGCTGGTCTATGGTACACGCATTCAAAGACTATCTCAAAGAGACTCAGAGGATAATGTCTTCAGTGAAGCCTTGGTCACAATGAAAGAATCCTTTAGGAATGAAGCCATCTGAATGCAGCTTCCAGGGACAGCACAGACTTCACCTCTGTGCAGTGGTTGCTGGGTTGCTTCTCTTCCATTGGAGGCACTAGGGATGCTTGACAGCCTCTCTGCTTGTTGCCTAGCAACGCATGCAGCATGGATTATGCATGCTAAGAAATAGCAGCTATTGTCTTTTTTTTTCCTTCTGGAGAAGGAGCTGACTTGGGTTTGAAATCTAATTCACGTTCAGATTGACAGATGTCAGGTTCCTGGAAATTTTGGTGTCACTCCTCCCAAGAATTTAAAAGCTTCAGGGGTTCACAGGAACTGGTGTGGGATGAAGTTTGATCCTAAAGCACGCGCTAGGAGCTCAAGGGTACATGTAGGGCTCTGTGTGTCTCTATTGCCAGTCTATCTGTTTGTTTTGATCCAACTGGATTGCCCTTTTCTTGTTATTTTGTGATGACCTTTGTTTTTCAGTGAAATGCATTTGTCAACTATTATGCCCCCTTTATAGAGCATTATAATGGAAAAACCTAGAGAGGGAAGGAGAGCAGAGAAACCAGTCTTTGATCAAACTGAGTTGCTTTACCTTTAAGTAACTCAATTGTCAAGAAAAAGCTTCCTCTCTGCTTCTCTGCATTAGCTCTGGATGCATTAGCTATTTCTGGCTCCATCCAAACTGTCTTTCAATAGGGACAGTTCCTACTACTTCCTTGCACTATGAATGCATGCTGATTTTTTTTCCCTTAAATATAGCCACAAATGTTCTATGTACAATTTATGCCTACCCCACTCCTACCTTGCCCGGAAGCTCAAAAGAATTTCTAGAATCACAATGTTGAATACTAAAAACTCCTTATTGTTGCTAATAGTGGCTATCTAGTTGGTCCCTGACTTATGCGGACCCCAAGCAGAGTGGAGCAAAATGCTGCCTGGTTCTGCACCATCTCATGAGCAGGCTGTGGGTAGGCTCATTGTGATCCATAGGGTTTCCTTTTCTTTCTTTCTTTTTTTTAAATTTATTTTTCTTGAGGGGATAGTAGGAGGAAAATGTTAATGTGATGGTTGGGACTCCGGGTAGGAGTAAGGCTTCGTCTAGTTTGTAGAGAGACAGGTTTATTTTATTTATTTATTTTCTTGAAATCTATCTAATATCCTCTTCATGTGGAAATTCTGTAACAAATGATTCCTCTTTTTACTTTACAGTGTTTTTTGGTTTGTTATTGCACTGTATTTATGGTTGTCTATACCTACATAACAACAACAATAACATTTTTAGTCTCATAGGTCTATTTTACTTGAATACTTGTGTATCTGGGGTTGAGTTCTGGGTGATATTGTCATATATATTAGTCTCAGGTTATTGTCTGCTCTTGTTGGTTCTTTTAATTTCTGTCTGTCTGAAAATGGCCTACTTTTGCTGTCATATTTGGTGGACGGTTTTGCTGGGTATAGGATTTTTGGTTGACAGTTTTTCCTATCAGAGTATTGTATATGTCATCCCATTGCCTTCTTGCCTGCATGGTTTCTGCTGAAAAATTAGAATCTAATCTTATTGTTCTCCTTTGTATGTCCTTCTTATTACTTCTTCCTTTGCATTTCTTTGTTGCTGTATTTTTCTGTTTGTTCCTCTAGGAGATGAATGTTGATTGTTCATCAAACTCAGTAATTCAGCTTTCCATTGATTCAACTCTATTTCTTTACCCTTTCATGTACTATCTATTCTAAAGTTTCAGTGTTAACCTTCTGGTTTTCTAATTGCTGTTTGTATGCGTCCCACTTTTTCAATTATTTTGTTCATTTCCTGGGTTTTCCCATGTTTTGCCTATATTTTCCTTGATCTCACCGTTGTGACTATTATGTCTTCATTCTCCTGGACAGACTTCAGGAGTTGTCTAGGCTTCCTTGCTAACATTGTCCAGTTACCTTTATTGCCCCTTAATACTGATCTCTGCTTTCATATCAACTATGACTCCTACCACCTCTATTACTCACAGCCAGATTACTCAAGAAGGAGTACACTATATTCTATTTCCTTGAATTGTCATCCTAGGTTTCAAGGGAGGCCACTTACAACTGCTGACTTTTGGACACTGATTGGCCATCCCAGACTGGCCATCTGTGGTTCAGTCATCCAGGGCAGTCACATGGTACAGACGAGGTCACCTGGGGAAATGAACTAACAAGGGACACTTCTTTCAGATATGTATGAGGAAAATATGTTGTTGTTGTTATGTGCCATGGAGTCGGTACTGACTCATAGCGACCCTGTACAGGATTTTTGAGGCTGTAAATATTTACAGGAACAGAAAGCCTCATCTTTCTCCTGTGGAAAAGCTGGTAGTTTTGAACTGCTGACCTTGCAGTTCACAGCCCGATTTGTAACCACTATGCTACCAGAAAATATAAGGGCTCAAAAAGGGAAGCTCATTTTCTCCCATTCTGGAACAATGAAAGAAAAATTTATGTGCAAAAGTATCAAGAGTTCATCGATTTAAGTGCTCTGTCTAGGCAAGTTTATTTCTAAGACAAATGGCTGTTTTCTTTTCTTACTTTCTTTCTTTTTTTAATTTTTTTTTTATGACAGTCAGCATATCAATGCTCCCATTTTGATTAATAATAAAATCCTTCTCCCACTGCTTCCTCTTCCTGTGCCTCTGTCCCAATTCCTGTCCCCACAAAATGGAAAATAATAATGACAAGGTTAGTGCATTTAAGGGGACATTTGCCAGTGGTGTTCTAAAAAAGAAAAAAAAAAAAAAAAAAGTGTCCATAAACTTAACAGGACATACTATTACAGAAAACACTGATTATGAACTCCATCTTTATAAGTCTTTAGGAAAAGAAATTGTAGAACATTTAATAGTGACTTGTTAAAAGGTTTAATGGCCTTTTATTGTCCCGACATTATTTTAATATTTAATAGATTTCTGTTGTTCTTCAGTGTAAGTGCATTCCTTCCTGTTCTGAGTGTATGTGTGTGTCTGTGTATGAGAGATCTTTAAAAAGTTAATAGAAAAATTCCATTCACTTTTAATTCCATTTCTCTACAAACTTTTTGAAGCTACCTCGTGTGTGCGTGTGTGTGTGTGTGTGTGTGTGTGTGCAGCACTGTAAAGAGCAAATTTGTTGTTGTTGTTGTTAGTAATTGTCTTTCATGTACTTGGGTTAGATAAGTTCCTTTATTAAGTTGTTTAATCACTATCCCTTTTCCAATAACTTCAACTTTTAACCTTTGGTCAGGGATCTGGTTTTTGTCTTGTTAATCACTTTGATGGCTTTATTTCCTGGCTTATTGCCAGTTTATCCACATCTTTTTCAGAAAAGTTAAAACCAAAACAGAAGCATTTGAATCTAATGAGGAGTCTTGTGATATCAGGCATAGCTGGAAGGATTGTTTCCCACTATGGTTTCTCTGGGACAGAATCTGCAGAATTTTTGCTGCTTCTCTATTTTTTTTTTTTTTTTACTTTTAAGCTATTTTATTAGTTAACTTTTTTTTTTTTAATGTTTTATTGTGAATTATATTGGGGGACTTTAGTTTTACATTCATTCCATCATATATCATCTCATTGCCATGGTTCCAATCCCCTTCATGCATCATCAACCACCCAAAGGGTCTATCCCAGAAACCCGCCACCTACACTTCTCCTTCCTCCCCCCTGTTTTTGGCCCACAGTCCTTTTCCCTCTCTGGGTCCAAAGTCCCCAGTCACTTCATCACTCGGCGTCATCATCTCTGCCTCCATCTCAGGCATCTCTATTTGCTTTTACATGACATAACATCGCCTGCTCACAATCAAGTCCACTGTGATCTTATTGTTGTTATTTGACGTACAGCTGGCTCCCACCCATGTACAACAGAGAGAGATGTTGTCCAGTCCTGTACAACTTTCATGTCAGTCCATCTCAGTGAGGGTGTGCCTTGTTTTTGTTGGTGACATGTGTGTTGCTGTGAGGCTGGGAGCTATGCCCCTGGAATTTCAAATACAACAGGGTTACCCAGGGTAGAAAGGTTTCAGTGGAGATTCCAGACTAAGATGGATTGGGAAGAAAGGCTTGTGGATCAACTTCTAATAATTAGCCAGTGAAAATCATATGGATGATGACAGAATATTGTCCAGGATCCTGCTAGCATCTTTGTGTCTAATGAAGCTGATCTCAAACAACGTTGTCCAGCTTGGATCTCAATGTCTGATTCACTCTTTTTATTCACTATTTCTTCAATATGCCAGTCACCAGGAATTTTGTTGCTGTCTTCCAAAGAATTAGCATTTGTACTTTACCTGGTGTTGATATGCAAATATATCATCAATTTTATCACCCAAACTATCACAAGGATTTTTAAGATAGGAACTAGAACTTAGTGTTTCCCTTTGGGTGGTTGATGTGTTAAAGAGTCAGAGCCAAAAGAATCAGCACACCTGTGAAAATAAAGACAGCATCAGTCAAGACCCTGGCGATGAATCTTGTATATGAGGCTGTAGCTTGGTGCATAATTAAAGTCCTTTCAAAGGCCAGTCAGATATAATTAAGCGAATTGATATATACGCTGTCAGATGTTGTGGACATTATTATTAGCATACAATTATTTACTTAGGTTTTACATTTGTAGGAATGTGGGGAAAATACTTATTACACATTCATTAGTTTCTAAGATTTTATTTCTGTCAAGTGCTTCCTGTCTCTGAATTTACTGAAAAGCACACCTCCAAATTAAACCATTACAGTATTTGATAGAAGCGTCTTCTCCTTTCCCATAGGGATGACACTGTGGATTAGAAAAATTATTCAGCATTGTGACTAAGGCTTACTCTAAATAATTGGCTAATTGTTTCCTGAGAGCACCTTATAGGAATTTTGTAATTTAGAAATCTCTTCTGACATTCCTAAATGAAAATAAGCTGACTTTTATGGAACAGTGCTGTACAACGGAAATATCATGTGAACCACAAATACAAGTCCCAGGTATAATTTTAAGTTTTGTAGTAAGCACATTAAAACTTTTTAAAAAAAATTACTGGTATATTTAAAAGGAGCTCTGGTAGTGTAGTGGTTAAGAATCAGGCTGCTAATCTTACAGTCATCAGTTCGAAACTACCAGCTGTTCTGCGGGAGAAAGATGAGGCTTTCTGCTCCCATAAGGATTTACAGACTCGGAAACCCTGTACACGGGCACTATGAATCGGAACCTACTCCAGGGCACATAACAACAACAATATATTTAAAATCAGCCTGTTATTGTTGGAGTCCTGGTATGGTGCTGTGGGTTAATGCACCAGACCCAAAGCCATTTGAACTGCATGGTCGATGGTTCAAGCTCACCAGATGCTTCTTGGAAACCCTATACAGAGTCACTATGGGTCAGTGACTCAGCGGCACTTAATAACAACAACATCTGTTATTGTTGTTGTCAGGTAGCAGAGTTGGTTCCAACTCATAGCCCTCCTATGCACAACAGAATGAAACACTTCCTGGTCCTGTGCCATCCTCACAATTGTTCTGTTTGAGTTCACTGTAGCTGCCACTGTGTCAACCCATCTTGCTGAGAGGCCTCCTCTTTTCTGATGACCCTCCACTTTACAAAGCATGACATCCTTCTTCAGGGACTGATCTCTCCTGACCACATATCCAAAGAATGAGACAAAGTCTTGCCATCCTAGCTTCTGAGGAGCATTCTAGCTATACTTCTTCCAAGATCTGTTTGTTCCTCTGTCAGTCCATGGTTCTTTCAATATTTTTCTCCAACATCATAATTCAAATGCATTGATTCGTTTTTGGTCTTCATTATACTTTGTCCAACTTTCACATGCACATGAGACTATAGAAAATACCATGGTTTCAGTCAGTGCACTTTAGTTTTCAAATTGACTTCTTTGCTTTCTAACACTTTAAAGAGGTCTTGCACAGCCAATTTGCCTAAAGCAGAATGTCATTTGATTTCTTGACTGCTGCTTCCATGAGAGTTGATCTAAGCAAAATGAAATTTTTAAATAACTTTAATCTTTTCTCTGTTTATCATGATGCTATTTATTGCTCCAGTTGCAAGGATTTCTGTTTTTTTGTTTTTTTTTTTATCTAGAATATAATGATTTTGATGTATCATCAATATAATCATATTAATGGGCCATTTAACATTATTTTACTCATAGCAAGTTTTCAAAATCTAGTGTGTATACTGCACATCTCAATTTGGACAAGCCACATTTCACATGATCAACAGCTACCATATTGGATAGTGCAGGGTGGTACAAAACCTTGTCCCAATGGTCCTGACCTGGAGGACTGTAAGGCATGTTAGCCAAATATTTTCAGGTATCTTGACCAGGTAAGGAAGGGAGCTCATTCATTGGTCTGTACACTTCAGTCATTGTTATAAGCATTAGGCAAAATGAGGTTTGCCATAGTAATGTGTGCTATAGTTTTTGTGCAATTTAACAAAGATGCTCTGTCTCTATGTCTCTAAAAACACAGAATTAAACATATAAAGGGCACAATTTCTGCTTTGTCTCTCTTAAACCACTCACACTTTGAAATGCATGATCATTAGATCATAGAAGAAAAGATGCAAATGAAATTTGGTATTGGAGAAGAATATTGCTAGTACCACAGACTGCCAGAAGAACAAACAAATCTGTATTGGATGAAGTACAACTAGAATGCTCCTTAGAAGCCAGGATGGCCAGACTTTGCCTCTCCTACTTTGGATATATTGTTAGGAGGGAACAGCCCTTAGAGGAGGACATCGTGTTTGGTAAAGTGGAGGGTCAGCAAAAAAGAGGAAGACCCCCAATGAGATAGGTTAGCACAGTGGCAGAAGCAGTGGAATCAAACTTAAGGAAGATTGTGAGCATGGCACAGGACTGGGCAGTGATTTGTTCTATTATGCATCAGGTTGCTATGAGTCGGTACCAATTTGATGGCATCTAACAACAATCATATCAATAGTTCAAATAAGGCCCCTTGTCTTTCCTTATAAGTTCTTCATTACCTTATAAGTTCTTCATGCAGCTTCATTTCAGCTGCACAGTGACTTCCTTATTTATTTATTTATTCTTTCTACTTGCATTCCACCTCCATTGGTTAATTTCATGCTACTTCATTCTTCTACCTCAGAACCAATGTACATTCTAGGCAGAGCCTCGTGATAGCCTAAAGGAGACCTTTCCCTTGAGACTGGCTTCAGAAAGGATGATGGCTTCAGAGGGTCAGGAAATTCACTAGGAATAAGAGGAAATGAAACTATAAATCAGGCCCTAGGAATAAGAAAATAGCAATATTCAATGAAGGGGTAAATAAGCCTGTTGAAATGGAACTTAAGAGGGGGGAATTGTTAGTGAGGGCAGCTACCTCCTCATATCTGTGGCCACAGTACATCTGTGACCACAGTAAAGTGCCAAGCCAAGCTTCACTTAGCTGAGGAAATGACAGTCAGCCATGGTACTAGAGCAAAGATGATTTTTATAAATAAAAGTTGATAGCTAGATTTTCCAGCTTCTGATTCCTGTCTGACTATAATTCTATCCTTAGAAATGCATCTTTAGAGTGCCATATTCAGAAGATTTTCCTCAACTCATTATTGCCATATTTCCTGATTCTCTAGAAATAGAATTGAATCATGATTTGGGAAAATTATTCAATATATGAAAATGGATGTGTACTTAGAGGAGGCCAGATGTGAAAGACGCAGTTGTGACATGCCATTGTCCCATAGCCAGTGAGATCTCCACTCTTAAACCCTCAAACTCTTACCAGACACAGATTTTGATACTATATTTAATATGTGGCACTTATTAACTCCTTCAGGCTGGTGCCCTTACAAGAAAATCCGAGTCCACTCTCCCACTGTACTTCTCTATTCCACTACCTGCCATCATGTGTCACTTACACACACAAATGAATGCAAACACATATACACACATCATTTCGTTATTTGTTGCCATACAGCCGAATCCAGCTAATGGCAGTTCTACACCATCTTCAGGATCATTGGTCTTCTCAAGTCCACTGTATGACCACTGTGCATTTTGAGTGTCTTCCAACCTAGGAGGATCACCTTCCAGCAAAATAGTGCACACTATTCTGTTGTGATCCATAGAGTTTTCATAGCTAATTTTCAGAAGTAGATCATCAGGTCTTTCTTCCTAGTCTAAATCTAGAAGTACTGCTAACATCTAACCACTATGGGTAATCGTGCTGGTATTTGAAATACTGGTGGCATAGCTGCCAGCATCTCAGCAATATACAAGCCATCCAGTACAATGAACGGACATAAAAATGATGGACATAAAAATGATGCTAGCATTCTTGACTTAACACTACCTAACTAAAACTTTGTGGCGCTGTGGGTTAATGCGCCAGACTGCAAAGCCGTTTGAACTGCAAGGTTGGTGGCTCAAGCTGCTCCTTGGAAACCCTATACAGGGTCGCTATGGGTTGGAGTCGACTCAATGGCACTTAACAACAACAACAACAAAACTAAAACTTTAGAAGGAAAGTTTCTTGTAGAATTTGCTCCTGCCTTGTAATACTGACCTAAAAGGGCAACTTACTGTTAACATTCAAGCTTGAAGTTTTAGCAATAACCTGTCTTTACTTCAAGCAGACTTCCAGTAAAGGGACTTGGTCTTTTAGAGCACTCTGCAGGCTCCAGGAACAGCTTGGTTCCTTCAGGAACTGACACTGCCATGTGGAGGGAGGTGGCAGCTCCGTGAACAACACTGCTTTCATGCCTGGGTCCCCTTCTGGGATCCTTGTGCAAGCTAACTGAATGCAAGGCCTGCTTGCAGTTCCAAATCCAAACCACCCAAACATCCCTATCAACAGCGGACCCCAGCTTACAGTACCTCACTTGATACTCCCAGGGGTCCTGTGAAGTGGCCACTATTTCTATTCTCATTTTACAGAGGAAAAAAACAGAATTCAGAATGGTCCAGACCAGAGTCAGATTTTGAACCCAGATCTAAGCTAGAAAGCCTTCTGTTTGCTGCCATTGTATGGCTTTGCTGTTTGAATGTAAATAGAGCATAATAGTGTGGGGTCAGTTCTCCAGGGAATAATATGTGGAGTGACCCTTCCTGCCAACCTTGTGTGTTTCCACCTGCTTTCTTTACCTGGTCCTCTGTTTGTTCCCTTTCCCTCCTTGGGCTCATGTTCTCATGTTCTGCCTTTCCAGATGAACATTCACTTTTCATTCCTTCTTCAGACTCTTTTATCTCTACTTTGCCCAAATTTCATGTGTCGGGGGTTCTTTTTGTAACCTGACCTTAC
Source organism: Chrysochloris asiatica (assembly GCF_000296735.1). Taxonomy (NCBI): domain Eukaryota; kingdom Metazoa; phylum Chordata; class Mammalia; order Afrosoricida; family Chrysochloridae; genus Chrysochloris; species Chrysochloris asiatica. The sequence continues at coordinate 1,364,259 of NW_006408862.1, read as the reverse complement.
GTTGGCAGCCAGGGATGAAAAGGTGAGCATGATACACTTACTATTGTGAAGGGTAGTAGTGCATACAGATGTGACATCAAACTATGTGGAAGAACAAGCATGAGAAGTGTTCTAATGTAGAGGTAGCAGTCCATGAGCCCAAGGGGAGGAGCCATCTGGTCTAAAAGGGAAATAACTACTTGTATTTCCTTCACATACATTTCCTTGCCTCATCTTATTTTTCTACCTCAAAATCCAACAAAGCACACAGTGGTTGCATTTAGAAATAGTTAAAAGCATTGTTGTTTGCTGCCAGAGTCAGCCCCCAAGTAAAATGGAACAAAATACTCTAGTCTTGTCACCAATGACCTCAGCTAAAAGCATACCCATGGATTAAGTCATCCTATACAAATCAACAAGGTAAGCACATATACTTTGGCCCTGTACAACAGGAAAGCAAAGGAGGTTAATTTTGATGGGTGAATGACTGATTTCCTTAGCTTCAAGGAAGCAAAAATCCACACCATCAGGTTCTTAGCCACTGGTCCTCTTGTTGTAAATGAAGAATTGTGTGCTTCTCATGGCCAGGGCCCTTGGGAAGCTTTATCACCTCTCTGAGCACTTGCCGACCCAAGTCTGCTCACTTTTCAAAGCAAACTAGTAGAGCTTTGAGGGGCATTTCTGTTCCTTGGTGGTACAAATTGTTTACACACTTGGCTGCTAACAGAAAGACTAGAACCTCAGGCCTTCAAACCACCTATACATTTTGTCTCTTTGGATTGGGTCATGTGCTCTTTCAATCCTGTTAAAGGTGGTGAGTGAGCATGCTACATTCTCTGGAGATTGTAGCAGAAATTACTTTGTGACCTGGCTGCTGCTTCCACAATCTTAATATTGTTGTTGCTCACCTGAGTCAGATACTGCCTATTCAGTGGTGTCCTCCTGTATACAGCTCTGGCCATAATAACCTGCTTACTAAAAGCTCATTCTCTGTTGGAGTCCAGGAAGAGTCCCAAGGTGTCCAACAAGAATGAATTATTCATTCCCATAGTTACTGGAAATGCTGCTTACACCCAAGAAGGCTCAACAGTTCCACTCAAATTCACAATCCCTTCTTAGGGTGAATAGTATCAAATGGCTAAATACTAGGTGGTGGGTCAGCAGGAGAATTCCCATCTTCCATGTAGAAGACCCAGATAGGATAATATCCATATGTCTACAATGAGTCCAGTGGGGCACTGTGAGTTAATGTGCCAACTGCAAAGCCATTTGAACTACAAGGTCGGTGGTTCAAGTTCACCAGTCGATCCTTGGAAACCCTATACATGGTCGCTATGTGTCGGAACCAACTCAACAGCACTTAAAAACAGCAACAAGAAGGAAGACCTGCTAATATCACTATTATTCAATCACTAAAGCCAGTGATGATGAAATTGAAGCATTCTACCAATTTCTTCAGTGTGACATTGATCAATCATGCAATCAAAATGTATGGATAACTACTGGTGATTGAATGCAAAGGCTGGAAACAAAGAAAAAGGATCAGTAGTTGGAAAATATGGCCTTGGTGATAGATATAATGCTGGAGATCACATGATAGAATTTTGCAAGACCAATGGCTTCTTAATTACAAATGTTGTTGTTGTTAAGTGCCGTCGAGTCGGTTCCGACCCATAGCGACCCTGTACAGGGTTTCCGAGGGTGTAAATCCTTACGGGAGTAGA
>NW_006408862.1:1360279-1362326 GCF_000296735.1 Chrysochloris asiatica | reverse complement strand
CAATACCAGCTGCCATATACCAGGGAGGCAGATAATACCTGTGAAAGTTACTCTGAATTAAGCAATAAGAAGAGTGAAAAAGGAAGCCCACATCCTGATCACATCTACCTGGAAGCAATCAGAAAGAATAAAAAAAATATCAAAATCCATAGTCATTAAGTATTAAGGCCACAGATAAACACCGAACATGTCCAAGAAGCAAAAGCAGATGACCATATCAGCACATGTACAGAAACAAAGTAAAATGTCTGATACAAATGACCTGGAGGAAGACCTGGACTCCATTCTGGATGGAGGGTGGGCCTTGGAAATGCCTGAGAAGGAATTCAAAAGAATGATTATAAAATGTTTCAAAACACTACAATGGAGTTGAGAAAAATAAGGATGAAGTCAGGAAAGCACTATAGGAACAATCAAATAAGATACATACAGCATTGGAAACAATTCAAAACCTACAGAAAGAGGTCCAAACAATCAATAATAGAATATCAGAAATAGACAATACACTGAAAGGGCAAAGGAATACACAGAACCAGTGAGCTGGAAGACAAATCTCTCAATACCACTAAAATAAAAGAGCAAACACAAAACAGGATAAAAACATCTGAAGAAGGTCTAAGATTCATGTTGGACAACATGAAGAGGAATAACTTAAGAATTATCAGCATTCCATAACAAGAAGAATCACACAAGTCCTTAGAGGAAATAATTGAAGAACTGCTGAAAGAGAATTTCTCTAACATCCTGAAAAGTGTAAAGGTAAACATTCAAGAAGCTCAATGAACCACAGGAAGGATAGACCCCAAAAGAAAATCACTGAGACATATCATAATCAAGCTTTCCAAAATCAAAGATAAGGAGACAGTCCTGAAAGCATCTAGGGAAAACAGAAGTGTTACACACAAAGGCAAGCAAGTCAGATTAAGCTTAGATCTCTCAGTAGAAACCATGCAAGCAAGAAGGCAATGGGGAGACATATAAAAAACCCTGAAAGAAAAAAACTGCCAACCAAAAATCCTTTATCCATCAAAGCTATCAAACAAATATGATGGTATAATCAAAACATTCCAAGATAAACAGAAGCTAGGGGATTTTGCCAAAGCCAACCGTGCACTACAAAACATCCTAAAGGGAGTTCTGTGGACTGAGAACCAACAAGAACAGACAACAACCAGAGATTGACATACATGGCAGCACCTCCCAGAATTAAGCTGACAGAAGGAAGAGTCGAGAACAGAACAAAACTGTAAGAACAAACTCAGAGACTCTGGAAGGTCAGTCTATGATCAAAACAATTATAATGTAATAGAAGGTAAACACATAGTAACAGAGATCCAGATACTGAGAAGCTCAGGTAGATTACAGGATAAAATAAGACTGCACTAAATGGAAAGAAAAGTTAATGGACTATAAAGTAATCTCAAAGAAAATGAACACTTCACAACATACCAAGAGAATGAAAATCCAAGAAGAACATGGACTATGAGGAAACTCACAAGAAAGATCACAAAAAGCATGAACTCAGCAAAGGAAAACACACATTCAACCCAACAATTGCACAATACACATTCTTTTCCAGTGCGCATGGAACATTCTCCAGAATAAACCATGTCTTAGGCCACAAAACAAATCTCCATAAATTTATATATATCAAAATGTTACAAAGCATCTTCTCAACAAACAACAACAAATGTCAATATTGTCATCTTGTTTAATGGACCTTTTAATCATCAGATAATGTTCCTACTTGTAGCTTGACTATATGAGTGCAGTTGCTGTCTCTTCTTGGGTAAGGTAAGGGGAGAAAGCTCCCACCCCTGGGAGATGAGTGAGCCAAAAGGACCAAAGACAGAAACAATATAAAAGCAGAGACAGAAAACACCAATCAGAAACAGATAATTTGTTTATGTTCTGATAAAAAAATTTTTATTTTTTTATGTTCTGGATTGGGATTGCATTATACTATAAACTATATAATGCAATCCCAATCTAGATTCCAATGACATTCTTCAAAGAGATGGAAAAAAAAAAAATAACAAACTTTATA
>NW_006408862.1:1359088-1360079 GCF_000296735.1 Chrysochloris asiatica | reverse complement strand
GCTTGGTACTGGTACAATGAAAGATACATTGATCAATGGAACAGAACTGAGAATCCAGAAATTAACCCATCCACATACAGCCAACTGATTTTTGAAAAAGTACCTAAATATATCGCATGGGGAATGATAGTCTCTTCAACAGATGGTGCTGGCAAAACTGGAAAGCGATATGCAAAAGATTGAAACAAGACCTTCACCTCACACCTTATACAAAAACCAACTCAACATGGATTAAAACCTAAGTGTGAATTCCAGAATTATGAAGGCCGTCAATGAAAAAATAGGGACAAATGTGAGGGCACTAATTCAGGGAATACACAGACTACCAAACATTTTGAAAACCACACAAGAAAAGTAGACAAAATTGATGAGTGGGACATACTAAAAATAAAAACTTATGTGCATCAAGACTTCACCAGAAGTGAAAAAAGGGAATCCACTGAATGGGAAAAAGTCTCTTGCAATGACACCTCAGACAAGGGACTCATTTCTAAAATATATAGGAAACTACAACACCTTAACAAGAAAAATGAATAACCCAATTAAAAAATGAGCACAGGACATGAACAGACACTTCATCAAGGAGGAGATCCAAGCAGCCAACAAACATATGATGAAATGTTCACAATCACTAGCCATTAGGGAGATGCAAATCAAAAATATAATGAGATATCATCTAACACCAATAATAACAGCAAAGATCAACAAAGTAGAGGACAATAAATGCTGGTGAGGGTGTGGAGAGACCGGGACACTCCTGCATTGCTGGTGGGATTGCAAAATGGTCCAACCTCTCTGGAAAGCAATATGGCAGTTCCTCAGTGGTTTGGAAATAGAAATAACTTATGATCCAGCAATTCTTCTACTTGGTATTTACCCACAAGAAATACGAGCCATAACATGAGTAGATATATGCACACCAATGTTCATAACAACACTATTTACTATAGCAAAAAGATGGAGACAGCCTAAGTGCCCATCAACTGAAGAA
>NW_006408862.1:1301649-1352953 GCF_000296735.1 Chrysochloris asiatica | reverse complement strand
TGAAGGCATTGGCAAAAAGCAAGGCTCTGGGAATTGATGGAATACAAATTGAAATCCCTCAACAAACTGATGTAGCACTGGAGGCATGCACTCATCTATGCCAAGAAATTTGGAAGATAGCTACCTGGCTGACTAATTGGAAGAGATCCACATTTATGCCTATTCAAAAGAGAGGTTACCCAACAGAATGTGGAAGTCCTCGTACAATATCATTAATAGCACAAGCAAGTAAAATTTTACTAAAACTACTCCTTAAATGTCTGCAACAGTACATTGACATGGAACTGCCAGAGGTTCAAGACAGATTCAGATGAGGACTTGGAGTGAAGGATATTGTTGTTGACATCAGATGGATATTGCTAAAAGCAGAGAGTACCAGAAAGACATTTACCTTTGCTTTATTGACTATGCAAAGGTTTTCTGTGTTGCTCATGAGAAGCTATGAATAACATTGTGGAGGATGAGTGTTCCAGACCACTTATTTGTGCTCATGAAGAACCTATGCATAGACCAAGATGCAATCATTCAAACAGAACAAGAGAACACTGAATGGTTTAAAATTGGGAAAAGTGTACACTAGCATTGTATTCTTTCACCATACTTATTCCATCTGTATGCTAAGCACATAATCCAAGAAACTAGATTATATGAAAAATTTGGCATCAGGATTAGAGGAAGACTCATTAACAGCATGCGATGTGCAGGTGATATAACCTTGCTTCCTGAAGTTAAAGAGAATTTCAAAAACTTAGTGATGAAGACAACTGACCACAACTTTTGATATGGGTTGCTCCTCAATGTAAAGAAAACAAAAATCCTCATCACTGGACTAATAAATAATATCATGATAAATGGAGAAAAGATTGAAGTTGTCAAAGACTTCATTTCTCTTGGATCCACCATCAACATTCATAGAAGATGCAGTGAAGAAATCAAACAACGTATTTCACTAGGCAGATCTGCTGCAAAGAACCTCTTTAAAGTGTTCAAAAGCAAACATGTCAGTTTGAGGACTAACGTGCGCCTGATCTAAGGCATGGTATTTTCAGTAGTGTCATATGAATGTGAAAGTTGGGCAATGAATAAGGAAGACCACAGAAGAATTGATGCATTTGATTTATGGCATTGGAGAAGAATTTTAAAGGTACTATGGACTGCCAGAAAAACAAACAAATCTGTGTTGGAAGAAGTACAGTCAGAATGTTCATTGGAAGCCAAGATGACCAGACTTCATCTCTTATACTTCCTACATGTTATCAGGAGGGACCAGTCCCTGAAGAAGGACACCATGCTTGGTAAACTGGAGGGTTGGCAAAAAAGAGGGAGACTCCCAATGAGATGGATTGGCACAGTGGCATCGGCAATGGGCCCAAACATAGCAGCAATTATATTGATAGTGCAGGAAAGGGCAGTGTTTTGTTTTGCTGTACATTGGGTCGCTATGGGTCAGAATGACTCAACAGCACCTAACAACAACAAATGTGGAAGACCCAGATTTGATTCTTTGTTAATAAACTTCATGTGTAGCCACTACTTATCAGTGGAAGCTTAAGTCTTGCTGTGATATTGAAGAGATTCAGGGAATTTACAGACTAAAATGGAGTAGGAAGAAAGTCCTGGTGATCCATTTCCAAAAATCATCCAATGGAAACCTTGTGGATCACAGTGATCTGATCTGCAACTGATGATGGGAATGGCACAGGAATGGATAACATTTTGTTCTGTTGTGCATGGGGTTACTGTGAGTTGGGGTGGGCTCAATGGTAGCTAACAACAACAAGGTAAATGTGTCAACAGGTTGTTTCTTTCTGGAGGTTGCAAGAAAGAACCTATTCCCTTGCCATTTCCAGCTGCTAGAGGAAACAGATCATCATTTCCTTACCATTTTCACATTTTTTGACTCATGATCCCTTCTTTTACCTTCAAAGCCAACACCATAAAATATTCTTTGTGGCCTCTGATCCTATCTTTATATCTACTGTCTTTGACTTTAACAATTCAGCTTCCTCTTAGATTGGCCCTTATAGTTACTTTGTCCCCACAGGAGTAATCCAGGGTAATCTCCGCATCTAAATATCCTTAGCTTAATCAGGTCTGCAAATTCCTTTCTACCATATCCGGTAACAAATTCATAGGTTCTGGAAATTGGGACATGAACATCTGGGGGGGGGGGTATTACTCAGCCTATCACACCAGATGTGCTTGGTCAATGTTCCAAGCAGAGGGAACAGCATGTGTAAAGGTAGGGAGGCCGCACACCATATCCTATGGGCAGCTGCAGTTATAAAGTAGAAGTACAGATTTTGAGAGGCATGCAAAAGACCAGGCTGGAGATGAATGCAGGGAAGCTGGATCATTCAGAGAATTTTTTTTTGTTTTGCTTGATTTATACTTATTTACAAGGAACTTTGGCAGCAATAGTGGAGTATGAGCTGGGCTGCTAACCCCAAGACCATCAGTTCTAATCTACAATTCACTCCATGTGAGAAAGAGGACTTTCTGCTCACCAAAAGATTTACAGCCTCAGAAACCTTACTGTTGTTGTTGTTAAGTGCCATTTAGTTGGTTCCATCTCATGGAGACCCTGTGTAGGGTTTCTAAGGAGTGATTGGTGAATTTAACAGGGTGGCAGTGAATCAGAACCGACTCTGGCATACAATTACGATACTTATTTATGTGTTTGGTTTATGTCTCTATTTGCCTATATTTACCTGAGGCCAGGATCAGGGTTGGTTTCTTCTTTGAGGCCATTGTGGCTCAGACACAGTAAATGGCATAGGGCATGTGTTCAGCATATACATGTGACATTCACAACTGCCTTTGGCACTGTGGTGGCGGAGTGGCCTAAGCAGAGTACTAAAGAACCTAAGGACCAGCTGGCATGATCCTGGGTATCTCTGTCTTGGCAGCATGGCTGGCTTCTTGCAGTTCACTGGACAGGGGAGTTTCCTGAGTTAGCACTGGGTGTGGGCACAAGTTGGCAAAAGGTTCATGGGTGAGGCTGTAAGAAGGAGACATGAGAATCCCTTATAGTCTTCTTTCTACGGAATATTTCCATAATGTCCAGTTTTGAAAATGTTAAATGAGCAGAGAAGAGATGCCCATAGCATCCTAGAAAGCAGCACAGGCACTAAATAAGTCCAGGACCAAAGCCAGTGTCATTGAGTCAATTACAATTCCTGGAGACCTTATGTGGAACCAACGAAAAACTGTGCTCATAGTGTTTTCATGGCTGGGTTTTCACTAGATTGCCAGACTTTTCTTCTGAGGCACTTCTGGATGTACTCAAACCTTCAAAGTTTTAGGGAACAGCAGAGTGCCTTAGCTGTGTGCACCACCCAGAGTCCAGAAAGGGTTAGCAAGAATGAATAAAGATGATAAAAAAGAGCTAGTATGTTTAACTTAATGAAAGAAAAATCTATGAAACTACTTCCTATACTGTTGTTAAGTGCCATTGAGTCAGTTCCAACTCTTAGGGTTCCCGAGGAACAACTGATGGGTTTGAACTGCTGACCTTGTGGTTGGTAGTCCAGGGCTGATCCTACAGTGCCACACCAAGAGTCATATACTGTAAAGGTCCATATATCATAAGAGACTATTGCGCCATCACTAGTACAAACAGTCTTTACTTAAGAATTAAGTTACTTTCCAGTCTTTTGTGTACCAAATAAGATGAATTTCTCTACCGTTTGGAACTTTAGAGCCCACTGAAATAATTCCTTCTAGATGCACCTTGCTCTTTGAAGACTTCCATCTAAGGTGTGTGGTTTTCTGCCCTCTGCTCGTCCTCCCCAGACCCTGAAAGATGCCAGCGACAATGCACGCAAGGACTTCCACCGTGAGGCCGAGCTACTGACAAACCTTCAGCATGAACACATCGTCAGGTTCTATGGCGTCTGCGTGGAGGGTGACCCTCTCATAATGGTCTTCGAGTACATGAAGCATGGGGACCTCAACAAGTTCCTCAGGTACAAAGGAGGTGGGGGGTGGCTCAGACAATCCAAGGGTGAAGCTGGAGAATTCCTGGGAAAGATGAAGGGGCCCTAGTTCTTTTTTGTGTGCAGTCTGTACACCAACATATATCACAGACGGAGTGACATAGGCCACAACATTGCTTATTGCCTCTTAATCTACTGACTTGACATAATGTGATACTAATGATTAGATTCTATTGAACCCACATTATTGAACATTTAGTATTAGGATTCAGGGGAAAATGGCACACAGAACTGCCTTGAGACTATCACAGTCTGGTTAGGGCTGGGGGTGGAGAAACTTAAGGACACAAAAAGATCATTTACACAGGTCTGTGTTGTAAGTGACTTGTAGCATGTGTATTTGAAATGGGCTTTAAAGACTCTGTAGGCATTTGCCAAGTAGATAAGAGACGGAGGGATGTTATTCAAGGCAAAGAAAGAGCAACAAACAACAAAGGTACCCAGGGATCACAGTGAAATGTTTGGTCAGGTGAGAGCAGAGTCTATAGTTTCCAGACTATGAATGGACTAGTGGGAGGGGAAGTGGGAAATAGGTGGGGAGGAGGAGATGCTAGAGAGGTGAGCCATGGCCAGTAAGGTGAGTTCTATGTTAGATTTCATGGAGCATTTGAAGCAAACAAGCAACTTGGCAGATATATGCTATGAAATGGGAGTTCCAAAAGAAGAAGGGGGAGGAGGGTCACAGAGAAAAGAGGCTGAAACAAGAAAATCACATGGGAGGCTCTTAAAATATGTCAGCCAAGAAGAGGGTCTCGGAGAGATCGATGTAAGAGGGGGCAGAGATGAGGTGATAGACACAAAGTGTGTGAAAGCATAGAAAACAGACTTGGCGAGGAATTGAACTGAATGGGAGGATGATGAAGGGGTCATTTAATGATGACCTCCAATCTTGGATGTGGCTATTTTTGTGGATGGTGAAGTTATGTATTAAATGGGGAGTTTAAAGGGAGCAGTATATTGAGGAGAGGGGAGCAATGAGTTCTGTTTCAAGCAGATAGAATGTGCGGTGCTACATGGGAAAATCTGATGGAGCTCTTCAGTGGAGAAGAAAGGTTATGAGCCTGGAGCTCAGGAACAGTTGGAATTAGGATAAGTGATCAGTTATAGGTTTGGAAGGTGGTGATTGATTTAGGAGGAAAGGGAGTGGCTGCTTAGAAAGAGTAAAAAGAGAAGAAAAGAGGACCAACATCTGAGGAATATCAACATCTAAGGGGTAACATCATTTAGTCTCCTACTTTTTCTAGAAAATATATCATTGTCTACTTTTTCTTCCTGTTTGTGACCTAGAGTTCCCTACTTTTTCAGATATTAGACCCTTCACTTGTGAACCTGATAATTCTCTCCAGAGCTATTCAATTAAGATCTAACCCCTTCAGTCATTTCAATAGCTCCTTCTGTAGTTGCTACTGTAAACAGCTGAATTCTCCATCCTAGAAAGAAGACTTCTCATGATCATGAATCCATTGTGATATGTGCTATCTCCTTTCTGTGCCAAAATTCTTGACTGAGTTTATATTTCTTGTCTCCACTACCTCATTTCTCACTCACTCTGCAACCAACCCCACTTTGACTGTCTTCCTCTGCACTGAATCCATGCTGGCCATTTTGTTCCCACTACACAAGAGCATCATTTTCCAAATGATGGTAACTACCTCTCTTATATTGAAGCTCATGCCCTTGGTCTGTGAAGTCCCTTAGAGTGAATGCCAAAAGTTACAGAAAAGAAGACCTCTCTTTAAGTTCTGAGTTTATGCCTTCATGAATTTATCAATTCACTCGACAGATATTTACTGAGTACCTTACTGCCTGCTAGACACTGCAGATGCAGTAGGCACTAACATAGTCTCACTGCCTGCTCTTATGCATATTTGGTTCTAGTAGAAGAAGGCACACAGTAAATAAGTTAAACAGATCAATAATATAACATGAGATACTTATCATAGCAATCAAAAAATATACAGCAATGTGAGGAAATAAGCCAATAGGGGACTAGTTTTAACAGGTGGCCATGAGGGAACGTATGATGAGGTGACAATGAACTTGCACCTAAAGACGGAAAGAGGAAACTAGCCATGTACTTATCTGGGGCCAGAGTAACGTGCAGAGAAGATGATAAAACAAAAACTGCAGGGTGAACCTGTGTGTTGGGAATAAATAAGCAAGGGGGCAGGGAGAAGAAAGTTGTAGGAGAGGAGTGAGGCAAGAGGTAGCCAGGGTCAATGCATTAGGACGTAAAGGCCAGGGTAGGGCATTTGGACTTTATTTGAGGCTGGAAAAAATAACCTGAGGGTCTATAAGTCAGAAGATCTCTGTGAAAGATTGCGGTCCACAGAGGAAGGCTCTAAAATGAAAGGGGTATGCAACATTTGATGGGACCCCTGAGGACTCAGCATTAACCAAAAAGGAGTTGAAGGGATAGGACCGTGATGGATTCAGGGTGAAGGGGAAGCTTTCTTCTTGATAAGACCTTAAGGTCATCAAAAAAGGGGCCGCTTCACCTGTGGGGTCTGTAGGAAGTAGGATCATTAGAAGAATAAAAATGCTTGGCCAAGTTAAGGAAGAGAAAATATTGAACATAAAAGGGAATCTTTGAGTCACTATTTGGGGTTTATGGCATTTGGATTTCTTGCATTGGTCTGAGTTTCAGCTCAGCAATGGCTTCTCTGGACGTCCCTCCCACAGGTGGAGGTTACAGGGACTGGGCGACACCACAAAGCAGAGCATATGGGAATGAATGTGGAATGAGTGTAACATACGAGGAAAAGCAAAACTGCTTTGAAAAAGTAAAGGTAACTCCGAATGAAGCACTTGTGTTAAATAATATTGAGGATATTACTGAATGTGTGGTATAATGGAATGAGCAGGAATTTTGGCCTCCAGATAGAGGTGAAGGTGATCCCAGTTCTGCATTCATTAGAGCAAGTCTCTTGGCTGTTCTGATAATTGTATGGAGCTGGTAGGGTGTTTGTGAGGACTGAACACCAAGAAACTCTTAATGTAGGAGCGAATAGGAAATGTTCGGTAAGCAGACACCTGAATTCTGCTAATAACGATTTCTATGAGTACATCAACAGCGTCAGTAAGAGACATCATTAGGATAGCTGATAAAATGGAGGGAATCCATGGTCAGTTGGGTGGGCCCAGAGTTCTTGTCCTACACTAACCAAGGGAGAGAAGAAAGCACTAAGAGAGCTACTCCCATGGAAAAGGGAGCCAAGGGATGTTTGGAGTTTTTTCAGTCTGTTTGGTTTTCACTAAGCAGGGGCACAAGTGGAAGTGGCCCTTCTAAGGTTATGAACACCAGGCTCTTCATCCTAATCTGCACCAAATACTTGGGTCCCAGAAGAATATCTTGCTTCACCTCACTCACCTCCTTTCTAGAGTCTGCTGTTATCTTTATGATATAGCTGTTCCTCATCTTTGAAAGACTTATGGTGTGGTGCTGTGGGTTAATGCGCTGGACTGCAAAGTTGGTTTGAACCGCAAGGTCGGAGGTTCAAGCTCACCAGTCGCTCCTTGGAAATCCTATACAGGATTGCTATGGGTCAGAACCAACTTGACAGCACTTAACAACAAAAGAATCTTTGAAAGATTAGTAAATGTGTTGCCTACAGTGTGTTGGGAAGTAGTATAATTTAGGCAGAGCAGGAGACCAGTCATGCTTGATTTAAAGCCCAGCTCCATTTCCTTTGAACAGTATGATTTGGGTAAATCACCTGCCTCACCCACTTCAGTTTCCTTACTGTAAAAGGCATTTAATAACATCAGTCTCAAGTTCTAGTGTGAGGACTCTTTTGATGGGAGGGTCTCCATGAATGCTGTCCCCATTACCTTCTTCTCTGCCACATTCTCCTTTGTATCATGGTAGGAACCTCTGGGGAAGTTATTCCTTTTGTGTTGTGGTTCCACATAGACCTCTGAGATCCTCCCCAGTTTTCAGGGGCCCTGAAGAGGGACTTAACCCAGGAACAAGCTTCCCTCATCTGCTGGAAGAATCCCAAACTGTGCAGTTTCACTTACTGAGAAAACAGTTGGAAGGGGGGAGGGCATATTGCTGTTTTTAGAACTGTTATCACATGGTTTGTACTGTCTGGATCATTTATTACCATTTCACACATGCAACTGAGGTCTCCTTTTCCAGGACTCATCCACATTCTCTGCTTTTCTGATGATTGTGTGGTTGAGATAATGTCAGCAGAGAACTCTAGGCAAGATGAGGATTAAGGGGTCAATTCAGAGTCTTTAGAGTTGATCAGCCTGATGCATTGTCCTATGTCAGCAACGTTTTCTTATTTGTAGGTATAGGACAGAGGCTGACGACAGCTTTTGCACATTGTCCTGTCAGATGTGATATGAAAGGAGAAAAAGAAGCTGGTTTCAGTTGAAGTCTAGCCGCTCAGAGGAGAAATATTTGCCTCTTGTTCATATGCCCCAGGCTCCTTCCCTATTTAAAAATGATACTTTCCCAAAACTGTCATATAGTAAAGTCAGTGGGCTCACCTAGATGGGATTAGATACTCTTGGTGAGGTCAGCCAGTGTGCATGTGTGATTATGTGTGTGTGTGCGCGCGTGTGATTTAATACTTTTACTTTGAGCTCAGTCAGCCTCTCCTTAGCTCATCTTCCTGCCCTCCGGAAGGAGCAGACACCTGATTCTTTCTTGGCATTGCACACAGGGCATGTAGCAATCGGAAACTTCTTCTGCTCAATTTCAGAATCTGCTGAACTTGGAACAGGAGCCAAGAAACAGGTTCTCAGGTTCAGTTTTACCCTGTGAATACCATCTGTCCTCTCTTTCTGGAAGGGGACCTGGCACTTAGGCTATCCTGACCAACTCCCCAGGTTACATGTTGTAGTTAAGTGCCGTTGACTCGATTCCGACCCATAGTGACTCTGTATAGGGTTTCTGAGGAGTGGCTGGTTAGCTTGAATCCTTGACCTTGTAGTTCAAACGACTTTGCAATCTGGCACATTAACCACAGTGCCACACCAGGACTCCTAGTTACATACAGTACCCTAAAAAAGATGTCTTTTAAAAAAAAAATCTCCCCACCCTCTTTAATCCATCCACAAGCCATTCATTGGGAACCGCATGTAGATGAGCCCATTTCTAGATCAGCTGGAGAAATGAGTAAAGCAGTTCCTTGCCTTCAAGGAGAATGCAATCTTTGGTACAGCATTTCTCCAGAATTCTCTTCTTGTGAAGGGAAGATATAAGAGGCTTTTCTGAGTAGTAACAGCTAGTATTTTTTTAACCTTTCTAAGCACTTAAAAGTGTTTAATTTGTATAAACTTGAAGTATTGTCACTAGCACTCCCATTTGATGGTTTACAGCTAGTGGGATTCAAACCTAAAGCCCCCAGCTACAAAGCTCATCATTTTAACAATTATGCAATACTTCCTCTTGGGGTGATGGTGAAAAAAACAAAAACAAAAACACACAAACCAAAAAGAAAGATGTGGACTACGGATTTTGAGAACCAGTTCATTGAGTTTAACTGAGGAGTGCAATCCAAACTGGGAAGAGACAGGATGGGGAAGGTTAAGCAGCCTTCCTCTCAGAGCCCTTGACCCTGCTCCCACATCTGTCCACATCAGGTTGCTGAGTGCTTTTATTTCCCTTAAAGAATGCTTGCCTGGAAGAGAGCTATATTTTCATTCCCAAGAACTGTAGGATAGAACCAGGGGAGAGAACGCAGGATGATGCAATGTTGACTTTATTTCTGCTTTTTCTAAGAACTTGTTTGGGAGACTCATCTGCCCTCTCTCTCTCTCTTTTTTTTTAAATTGTGAATTGAGTGAAGATTAATAGACAAGATCATCATACACTTTGTTTCATTTCAATGATTGCAATCCCCTCCATGCAACACCAGTTATCCCACTTCCTCCCTGGGGTTCCTACTTCCATTCCACCTTCCTTCCCATCCCTTCACAATTTTGTCCTTAGGGAAATGTTGCCCTTTTGATCTGGAATTGACCATTCCCGGGTGAGCATCCCTTACTAGTGTGGTTGTCCCTCCTGGATATCTATCTACTTCTTGGCTGAAAATTGGCCTGCCCTCTTTTTATAGTGGATTTTCTGTTCAAGGAAAGCATCTAGAATCTTCTACTAAAAGGAGCCTTGTTTAAATACCCAGAAGCAATGGAGAGGAAATCACTACTTAGAATCACAAGCATCTAGCCTAGTGGTTGTGAGTCAGGCTGTGAATCTCAAGGTCAGCAGTTCAAAACTACCAGAGGGGTTGTGAATGAAAGATGAGGCTTTCCACTTCATTACACTTTTGGAGTCCTGGTGTGATGCTGTGGGTTAAGGCACTAGACTGCAAAGTCGTTTTGAACTGCAAGGTTGGTGATTTAATCTTTCCAATCACTCCTTGGAAACCCTCTACAGGATCACTATGGGTTGGAACCGACTTGATGGCACTTAACAACAACAACTCCATTCCACTGGTGTGGACTCCTGGTGAGGTACTGTGGATTAGTGTGTTGGACTGCAAAGTTGGTTTGAACCACAAGGTCAGTGGTTCAAGCTCACCAGCGGCTCCTTGGAAACCCTATACAGAGTTGGTATGAGTCAGAATCGACTCGGCAGCACTTAACAACAACAATAACCACAATGCACACATGCTACTACAGGGTTCATAAAGCACTGAGGAGCCTCCAGCTTTCTGGCGTTTCAGAGCATATGCTGAAAGACGGGATTTCACACAGAAGACTTTTGCATTGACTTCTAACTTTTCTTCCTCCCTGGAATCTCTGTACCTAAGACATTCACCAACAGACTAGTTTTGGGGGGACTGAAATAAGGCTGTGGCAAATCAACAGCTTATTTTTCTTTTTGAACTAAAATATTTAATGGTTCAATTCTGGCCAGGATCATCTAGGTCTCTGTTTTAGTTTTCCCTTGGGTTACACGCACCACAGATCTTCCTTTGGGTATGGAGGCCATGGTAAGAGTTTGCCTCCTATAATGAATGAAAACATTTTCATTTCCTCTCTCTCCATAGTCCCAGAAAGGATTGACCCAGATTAATTTTTTAGCAAAATGGAAAAGTATTTCTACAAACTGTATTATAGGACACTTGCAAAAAGAAATTCACAAATAACTTGTGTGTATCTCACCTTGTCCATTTCATTTTTAAAGAGACCTTTATTTGCAAGTCTTCTTTCCGGCTGATTTACTGGGAAAGGTCTCAAGGTACTATACAGGCAAAATTTAGTTATTCTTCACATCAATGCCCTTAGGAAAGTACAGTACTCACCCCAAATATACAGAATGAGGAACGAGGCCCAGAGAAGTTATGCAACCCACCCAAAGTCACACAGCTCATGTGCTAGCTCAGAATTCAAATTAAATTCTGATATCTCAGAGCCTCAGCCACTGTACCTCAAGATTTGTTCCCCTCAGTGAGAGACTTTAAGATGAAGAAAGCCTCAAGGCACTCTCCCAATGATGTTTCTCAGCATTCCAGGAGACAGTTGGAGGATGTTGATTGAATGGAGGTGAAATGTGTTAGGACTTGCATTGTGCAAAAACAGGAAGCTCCTCCCTATAGGATGGCAAACCCCCGATATTTAGAGATAGAAGGAGCCGAAAAGCTCACCCAGCGTAATATCCCCTTGCAGTTTTGACTAATGTGGTGCAGCAGACCTGGGGAAATTAAAAAGCTTACCAGATACGTGTGGGATCTGCTCCCTGTTCAGTGCTCATTCCCTGGGAATACAAAAATGAAAGGCCACTGACAGCTGCTATAGAAATTAGGGAAAGGGGTCTCACGGTGGACTGGAACTGTGATCGAAGAAGCGGAGATAAGACTGTATGTAGCTTGAGATATTTCTTCCAAGGTAGAAACTGAGAGAGGGACAACCCATAGCATGTGTTTTTGGGTGATTCTGGTTCTCTCATTTTCAAATACTCATACAGTTCTGGAACCCTGCAGGTGGACTCACCCACTTAAACATTTATTTAAATTCCTTTATATTTATTTTAAGTACTTCCAAATGTCTTGCAGGCAGGCGATCATCCTCCTGATTTGCCTCAGCCCAACCCAAGTCCAGCACAGTGCCTTGATTTCTTGCCCTGCAGCGCCCCTTCAGGCTTCTAGGGAAAGTGCCTGACTTAAGATGTAGGATTTCTGAATGGGGATAGAGCTCTGCTAATAGTAGCATCCTAAAGCAGGGACCATTCACCCCCTGAAACATGTGAGATTTTTAAGATGTCTTAAGCCATTGCATAGTTGGAGAAAAGACTAGATGTTTAAGAAAGTAGAAAAAGAAGATTAAAATATCTCCCTAACCCCCAGAATAATGTAAAGATGAAAAATTTCCCCAGTAAGAGAATCAGTGTGTTGTGATTCGAAAATATCTGTCATATGTGGTGTCCAGTCCTTGTTCTGAGCCAGAGGTCTGTGGTCAGAGGAGATGTTTTTCCTTCAGAATGCTTGTTCAGGCTAAGAATGTTGGGGACTGTAAGATCAAAAAGAGGGCAAATTGGAAACCATGTCTGGCTACAGACCAGGTGGCATAGGGGAGACTAGAGCTACAGCTTCGTCTCTGGTGGCATCAGTCTGGAGAGATTTAGGGATGGGGTTCTGATGCATGATGTGGCTGAGAGGGCAGGTATGGGGATCCCACAAGGTGCTAACCTGTCCCTGTAGGAGAGCCTACTTCTTCCCCAGTGTGCTATGTTTTTACTTCAGTCCCCTCTGGCTTTGCAGGATCAGGTGTCCTGGTCAGTGCCTAAAGCCCACCATAGATCCTCTGTAGGGGGCAGGGAGGCAGCTTTCATACTCACATAAAAACCCACCCAAACCAAACCCACTACCATCAAGTGGGTTCTGACTCACAGCGACCCTGTATAGGATTTCTGGGAAGGGCAGTCACTCCAAATGATAAATACTCGACTGGCAACCACAGGGTTCATGACTCGAGCCGCTAGCTGCTCCATGGCAGAAAGATGAGGCTTTCTGTTCCTGCAAAGATTTAAAGCCTCGGGAACCCTGTACAGGGTCACTATGAGTCAGAACCCATTGGATGGCACTTAACAACAGGGTTTCCGAGGCTGTAAATCTTTATTGGAGCAGAAAGCCTCGTGTTTGTCCAGCCATACATTGGAATTCTCTAGACTAGGAAATGAAACCTGTGTAGATGCAACGTGGGTGAGTCAGATAACTTCTCTTAACATAGCAGCTGACGGGGACGGAGGACCTGGTATGACTTTGCTGGGGTTCCAATAAGCATCTGTATCCTCCTCCAGGGCGCACGGACCAGATGCGGTGTTGATGGCTGAAGGCAACCCACCAACGGAGCTGACGCAGTCGCAGATGCTGCACATCGCCCAGCAGATTGCGGCAGGCATGGTCTACTTGGCCTCCCAGCACTTCGTGCACCGGGACCTGGCCACGAGGAATTGCCTGGTTGGGGAGAACCTTCTGGTGAAAATCGGGGACTTCGGCATGTCTCGGGATGTGTACAGCACTGACTATTATAGGGTGAGTGGTTTGCTTCACAGGGGAGGAGATCCCGGGACCTCTTTATGGTATTGATGGGAACTTTTCCCTATCACCCTGCTCTGTGGCTCTCCTGAGCATTCTGCGAGAGTCCGTGAACATGGCTTCATTCTGTGAAAAGATGCTTTTTATGAGGTTTAAACTAAGGTAAACATTTTTGCACAAATGATTGTACTCTAAGCTCATGTCACCCTCTTGGTTGAAGTGGTTTGGCTTTCTTGGTCAGCTATGAGGGGTTCTGGTCACCTTGCTCCTGAAGAGTTCCCACCCAGCCTGCCTGGGGATTTCGTTAGACTCACTGAAGTGTGGCGTTATAGACCCTAATCAAAACCCACCGATTGCATGGAATTGGCTCCCTGGTCTGTTTGATTGACTGAATGAGGTCTTAGACCTTGAGTTTGAGAGAAACGGTGTATTTCTGGAAACTGGAAGTCACCATGTAGTGATGTTTGATCACTGAAGAGCCCTGAACTTGAATTTCTTTTGAGTTTTGTTTGCTTTTCTTGTTTGTTATGTTTGGTTTTCCAGGGGAAGGTAAGAAGCAAGGAAGAAAATGAAATAATGTGCTGTATGTTAATAAGAGTTTTTTTGAGTTTGCTGAGGAGGGTAAGACCAACAGTAACTTGATTTATTTTCATGTTTGGTTTGATGTGAAAACCAAAGGATAGGGCTGGTGAATGACTTTTCTGCTATGCCTTACTCTTTCCTCTTCCTGTTATTATTTATTTTTAAGAAGGGAGATCCGTTGTCTTGTTTCCTGTATTTCTCTGGCCCCTCACTCACCTGCAATATCTCTGCATTTTAGCTGAGCTAACTTTGTTATAACTGTCTAAGGAAATGTATCTACTATCATGTCACATACTCGATTCATATTTTCTCCTTTCCCACCTTGATAAGCATTGTCCACATTATATGTGATGAGAAGGAATAGAGGTCAAATTGAGAAGGATTCTCTTGGGTAAATGTATAGGAATTGTGGGAATAGTGTTCAAAGTCCCGAGCAGCACACAGACTAGTGTGTTCTAGGTAACTAAAGCATGAGGGGTGGGGTGGATTTTTTTTTTTACTGGGTGCCTCTCCTTGGCTGGTTTTTGCTGGTGGGAGGAATGTGGAGAAATTAGAACCCTTATACATTGCTGATGAGAATGTAGATTGATACAGCCACTTTGGGAAACAACTTGGCAGTTTCTCAAAAGGTTAAATATAGAGTTAGTATGGTGGTAGTGGTAGTGGTGTGCCGTGAAGTCAGTTCCAACTCATAAAGACCCTGTATATGGTTTCCGAGACTGTAAATTTTTATGAGAGCATAAAGTTTTCATCTTTCTTCTATGGAACTGCTGGTAGTTTTGAACTTTTGACCTTGAAGGTTAGCAGCCCAACTTGTAACCGCTAACCCTGCAATTCCACTCCTAAGTATATATTCAAGAGAATTGAAAACATATATTCACACAAAAAGCATGTATACACATGTTCAGTGCAGTTTTATTCATAAAGCTAAAAAAAAAAAAAAAAAGTAGAAAAACAACCCAAATGTGTCAATCAATATGTGGCATATTTATGTAATGAAATAATATTTCACAACAAAAAGAAAAGAAGTACAGATTGATGCTTGGATAAGCTTTGCAAATATTATGCCGATCAAAAGAAGCCAGCCACTAAAGACCACATGATACATGTATTCCATACATCTCCAATGTCCAGAATAGGCAATTCCATAGAAACAGAAAGTAGATTAGTGGTTGTTTGGGAAGAGAGTATCTGCTAATGGATATGGGATTTCACTTTGGGGATAAGAAAGTTCTGGGTGACATTTGCACACCATGATCAATATACAAAAATAAAAAACAAAACCTCCACTCACTGTTCACTTTAAAAGGATAATTTTCATTGTACTTGATTTATATGCAATAAACTAAAAGACTGAAAAAAAATAGTGACCATTGCAATGAACATAAGAAGTTAATCTTGGTTATTTACACGTTATAAAAACCTTGACATCTGTTGTTTATCATACTTTATTATCATTTGCTAAAAAGAAAGTCCTTCTATTTAAGTGATAAGATCCTGAAGTACTTCCTTTTGAATTCCTTTCTGGGAGAATCACGATCCCCAGTTCTTTTATTTGTTAAATGTTCTTGGAACTCTCCCAGTCTAAAAGCAATGTGCTTTAGATTCCATATTTATTTAATTCCTTCTGCTTTGGCCACTACTTAGCTGGGTCTGTATATGTTTCCCCCCACTCAGGGTGAGGAAGAAGAGCCAGGCTTCAATTGGCCTCCATTATAGGAGTCCTAAAGTGGCACTGTAGAGTAAGCACCGCATGGCGAACTACAAGGTTGGCAGTTCAAAGCCACCAGCAACTCCTCAGAAAATCCATACAGGTTCTCTATGTGTCGGAACTGACTCGATGGCACTTAACAACAACACTAGGCGTCCTGGTGTGCCACTGTAGAATAAGCACTGAACTGCTAACTGCAAGGTTGTTGTTGTTGTTGTTAAGTGCCGTTGAGTCGGTTCCGACCCATAGCGACTGCTAGGTAGGCAATTTAAATCCACCAGCTGCTCCTTGGAAACCCTATACAGGGTCATTATGAGTTGGAAATGACTCAGCAGCACTTAACAACAACACAGGTAGAAATGAGCAGGTGTACAGAAGTGGAAGATAGCTGGATAAGGCCTGACCATTAGGTAGCAGCATAAGAAAGCAAAGGGATAATGAATTCTATTTTGCCTTCTCCACAATTTTACAACGCTAGTTCATTTATTGTTTGATGAAAGCGATTGCTTATCATCATAAAACTAATTCTTGGAATAGTTTGACTTATTGAAATAACATATCAGTGGTGTTCATTCTGTTGCGTTTGCCCAATAAGTAGATGTTGTTGCTGTTTATGCACACGGACACTACTACATCTTATGGGGGCTTTTTCCCAGAACCCTCTGGTTTTTACATTAGTTATCTACCTGATGGATCACTGATAAGCTGAAACTCCAAGGTGAAAAGCTGGGTTCACAAGGACTCTGGCTCTTTTTCTTGTTCACAAGAAGCTGTTTTTCATTAGGAACAACTGGAGGGTTTGAACCACTAACCTTGCAGTTAGCAGTCCAGTGCTTACCCTATAAGGGTGTCTCTTGATCTGCTCTAACAAAGCAGTTAGAATAATATGTTCTCCCCTAAATTCAGAGTGTCTCATTTGCCAGCGTTTTAAGTAAATTGTCTTCATTTTTCTCTTCTTTTCTCCAAAAGCCTGCCTTAAACTCCAAGGAAAGAAGCTGCTGATGTGTAGTTGATGTGGGCTGGCATCATCGAAGCTAAAAATTATTCGTCACAATAAATGGTTGGGTGGGGCATATTTTTGTATTAGGTAAGGAGTCCTGGTGAGCACTATGTTGTTGTTGTTAAGTGCCATCGAGTCATTCCGTCTCATAGCTACCCTGTATTGTTGTTGTTGTTATGTGCCGTTGAGTCGGTTCCGACCCATAGCGACTCTGTACAGGGTTTCCGAGGGTGTAAATCTTTACGGGAATAGAAAGCCTCATCTTTCTCCTGCAGCTACCCTGCATAGGGTGGTGAATTTGAACTTCCAACCTACAGCAAAAACCGACCGTGCGCTCAAGTGTTTATCCTACAACACCACATTATTGTTGTCGTTAAGTGCCTTTGAGTCAATTCCCAGCCATAGTGACCCTGTATAGGGTTTCCGAGGAGCAGCTGGTGAGCTTGAATCACCTACCTTGCAGTTCAAATGGCTTTGCAGTCCAGCACATTAACCCACAGCACCACACCAGGATCTTGCTGATCTCAATCAAGGTCAGTGGTTCAAATTGATTCGACGACAGACATTTCACATCTTGGTGGAAGGATAGTTATTGGGCATGGAGTCAAGTAGAATGAGGGTTAGTGTGATCCCACTAAAGCCTGAACCTCCTACTTATGATGGTTGTGAGCAGCCTTGTGGGGTGGTCATAGCCCTGTGCAACCCATGGCAGCTGTTCCTGCATCCTGAGGGAGCAGGAAGCACCAGGAAACAGCTGTCTGAAGGCTTTCATCCTGCTGAGGCTGAGTTAATTATACCTTCTCAGAGAAGGGAGAAATCAGAATACATTGAAACCAGCCTTAGAATGGCAGGTCCAACAGTAATCTAGCATTGATGTTCTCTGAATTGTTTTAATTAGCAGTTTCACAGTACCCAATCTTTTATTTTGTTTTTGTTTTTGATTCCTTCCTTCTCTGGTAAAACCTAACATTTAGGAAACATCTGAGCTCAATTTTTTCATGTTCTGTCTGTTGGAGATCTAACCTAGCATGTCACTCTACTTGGTCATTATACAGTACCACAGTTGTTGTTGTTAAGTGCTGTCAAGTCTGTATAGTGAACCCATTAAAAACTTTAAAATATGTGCATTCATTTTTTCACCATTTAATGCACTGGACTGCAAAGTCAGTTTGAACTGCAGGGTCGGTGGTTCAAGCTCATCAGTGGCTCCTTGGAAACCCTATACAGGGTCGCTATGGGTCGGAACCGACTCGATGGCACTTAACAACAACAACTAAAAGATAAATGTGGAGTCCTGGTGAGGCACTATAGGACAAAGTACTGGACCATAGGTCAGTTTGAATAGCAGAGTCAGCTATTCAAACTCACCAGTCATTCCTCAGAAATGCTACACGAATGGACTCAACAGAATTTAACAACAGCAACAGAATAAATGTGATCTGTTGGTAAATGGAGAACCCGAAACATCTGAAAATGCTGACTTTTAGGTCCAATTTTTCTCAGGCTTCAACTTTGTGTTAGGATGGTCAGAAATCTTATCCTTTGATTCATCTTCCACTTAGAAAGAAAAGACCAGAAACAAGCAAATTTATTGGGGGTGGGGGGAATTTTGTTAGCTGCAGAGAAAAAAAGGTATGTTATACTAAGATTCATTGATAAATAAGTAGCAAAGTGAACTGATTTAAACATGAACACTTTTTCCTTTATCCTGCCCACCTAGCGTAAGAGCATTGTTGGTGTTGTTGTTAAGTGCCATCCAGTCGGTTCTGACTTATAGCAACCCTTTATAGGATTTCTGAGGAGCAACTGGTGGGTTTGAACTGATGACCTTGTGGTTTGCAGTCCAGTGCAGAGTAAGAGGGTTAATGAGCCCCAGAAAGGAGTAGAAGGCTAAGATAATTTAAGACCTGGGTAAGCAGAGAAGAAGTGTAAAGAAGGAACAAGAATCATACTCAATGCCAGCCTAAGACCAATTCCTATGAGACGTAGGCCAGACATGCCTCCACTCACAAGCCTTCTTCACCAATTCTGACACCAGTCTTCCTTTCCAGAGCACTTTTGACTTCTCTGCTGCATTCAGTAATCCGTTGCAGTGGCCACACAGAACTCACAGACAATACTCACAATTATGGAGTTTATCAGGGAAGTTGTTGTTGCTAAGTGCATTTGAGTTGGTTCCAATTCATAGCAACCCTGTATAGGGTTTCCATGAAGTGGCTGATGGGTTTGACCCATCAACCTTGCAGTGCATGCAAACCTCGTGGTTCAGCGCTTTATCCTACATAGCCACACCAGAAGACAAGTCTTTTGTGTCAGGAGCACCTCTTCTCAGCATGCTGGAAGGCTCTCTTCACTCTGGTCCTCTGTCTCTCAGCACGTGGTCCCTTGACCTCTGCCTGGCTCTGACAAGTGGTACAAAGTTCCTTTAGTGCTACCGATAAATACCCGAAGGACACCCCATTTTGCAAGCCAGCTTCTTTCCCAAAGACCCTCAGCTTTGCTGGTCCTATGGGTCAGGCAGATCACTGCTCTCAGTGCTGACACTTCTGAGTAACCACATCTCCACACAGCGATCTCGGGGTTCAAATGAAGGACTCCATTTGTAGCTCTTCTTTCTTGATGGCAGTGAGATACCCTGTTTTTGGCTCTGAAATGGTTCATTTTATATCCAGCATGATGGCAAAAAGTGGAACAACCCTGGCATTGGAGCTTCATACACCCTCTTTGGTAGGAATTACAAAGACAGTGACAAAAAAGCCATAAATCACTGTACTATAAGAAGTGATTAAGGTGATTTACATACTTGGTTTTTGAAAAGAATAGTTTTTTAAGGAATATTTTCATTTATAGATAGGTAGGTAAATAGATAGGTAGACAGATGATAGATAGATAGATAGATAGATAGATAGATAGATAGATAGATAGATAGATTTAAGGACTGGCACAGTGGCAGCAGTGATGGGCTCAAATGTGGCAATGATTGTGAAGTTGGCACAAGACCGGGCAGTGTTTTGTTCTGTTGTGTGTGGGTTGCTATGGGTATGTGCTGTTTAGATAGCTAGCTAGCTAGATCTTGATCCGTTCCACAAATGTTGTCAGTGTTTTTTTTTTTTTTGTTTTGTTTTGTTTTTGTTTAATGGGCCAATTATATTACCTCTAAGAAAAATAGCATCTATCTGGTGAGTGTCTGATAATTTTTAAGATACAATTTCAGTTTCACCTCTTCCCTAATGTCTTATAAACATAAGAATAATTATTCACATATCTGTGTTTCTTCAACACTTCATGCAACACCACATTACTGGGTGGAGTCCATTGACTAATGGAAATGTGTTCATAAACTTGTTTCTTTCACTCATGTGTGAATGAGTAGAGAGCTTATCTTTGTATCTCTAGAACCTGGTTCTGTGTATTGCTTGTTGAGCAGGCCATGCTACAGGAAGAGTCTTTATGATGTCTCGTTAGCCTCATAGATAAATACAGATGGTACTCAGGCTTTGCAGCCTGGCTCTGAGGCTAGGAATATTGACTCTGTGATGTCAAAGTAGGGATATGGGGACAGCCTTGTCTTAGACAATTTCTTTTCAGTAGATTTTATTGTTTCTAATCTCATAGCTAGAACTTATTTGTGTTTATTACTATGAGAATGTAATTATTACTATGCCTATTGCTGTTGGGGTTGGGTGTTGTCAAGTTAATTGTTACTTGTAAGGACCCAGAGTAACAGAGTGGAACCATCCCATAGAGTTTTCTTGACTGTGATCTGTAAGGAAGCAAATCACTGGAACTTTCTCCCATAGAGCCAGTGGGTGGGTTTGAACCACCAACCTTTCATAATACTTAAATGTTGCAGCACCAGGGCACCTTATACTATGCCTAGAATCCTTGAAACTAGGTACATGATTATTTTGAGGGATGTCCTTGATGTCATCAAAATGCTTTTAGATCTATCATTTCCTTATTTTCTTCATCAATATAGAAAACTAACGCTGTAACTGTTTCTGTTTGGGGTCTTGATTATTAAGAGGCCCCAGAAACATAAGAGACTGTTTATTTTATGAAATCATCTTCGAGTTCTGCCTCTTATGACACTTAAACAGAATACAATCTAGAGGAACCTGTCTGGAGGGGAGAAATCAGAACATTGAGTTTAGATAAATTCTGCATTAAACTGGATTTGCATAAATTGTTTCAAGATTCTAAATTTGTATCCAGGACTTCTTAAGAACCTAAGAATGTTCATTCCTGAGTGTTCATTTGTTCATTTGCTCACTATACATTTATGAAGCAACTACTATGTGCCAGATGCCTTGTTAGAGACTAAAGGAACCAAGATTAAAAAGATACATTTCCATGCAATGTGTTATATGTTGCGATAGGAAACATGTGCTAGGAACCCCAAAGAGAGCACTCCTTTGGGAATCCAGGGGGTTCACATAACATTTGAACTGACATTTTAAGGGAAAACTCTAAATTGTTCCATTGTCAAGATGCCTGTGGGCCAGGTTGAGAGGGAAGCATTCTGGGGCCAGGAAGTAGGCTAACTATATAGGAAAAGAAATGGCAGTGTTAACTCTCAGGGTGTGTGGTCAGGCAATACGGACTTCTTTGTGACACAGTTGAGGTTAATAAAGTCTGCTATTTAGGCACTTATCAGTTCCACAGGTACCTCTAGCTGTGGACTTGATCTTTTGGGCAGGGAAGAACCACTGAGAATTCTTTTACAGGGGAAAATGGCATATCTGATTACATTTTGTCAACTTACAAAAAATAAATCCACCTGACCAATTCTAACTTCTTCACTGTACATTCTTGATTTGCCTAGAGCAGTGTTTCTCAAACGAGATCCAGTACCTGTCAGTGAGCATTCTTCAGCAAAAGAGATCTCTGATCCCTAAGATAAGCTGTAATTGTTGAGAAGAACAACTTTAGGTCATTAGTGACCTTGTTCATTTCAAAGGAAAGAACTGGATTTTAAACGCAGACACTGTAATGGACAGGTGGTATTCTGACATCTCCCATGGCACCTAACAACAATGCTAATGACAGAGCCCTACTGGCACAGTGATTAAGCACTTGGCTAACAACTGAAAGATTGGTGGCTTGAACACATCCAATGGCTCCATGAAAGGAAAATCTAGCAATCAGCTTCTGTAGTGACTGTTGCTGCTAGGTGCCACCAAGTCAATTCTGATGTCTAGCAATCCCATATGACTGCCCCATAGAGTTTTCTTGGCTGTCATGTTATGGAAGCAGATCACTGGGTCTTTCTTTCATGGAGCTGCTGGATGGGCTCAAACCACCAACCTTTTGCTTAACAGCTGAACTGCTGCTTAACCATTGTGCCACCAAGGTTCCTTTCTGTAGAGATTATTGTCAAGAAAACCCTTATAAGGCAGTCCTACTCTGACACATGGTATTGCTAATGAGTTGAAATTGACATAACAGCACCCAACAACATGGTACTGACTTCTTCTAGCTTTAAAGAACCAATAACTTCATTATTTTGTATCTCAGTGAAAGAACTTTCATGAGCTTTTAAAAGATTCATAAATTTTGGAATCTTCCTCTAACTCCTTCATGGCAGGCAGGCCCCTTGCTGACATAATGCTCTGTGTAGGTCTCCATGATGCACGTGGCACCTAGCATTGTGGTGATCTGTGAGTACTTGTCAGAGCCTGTCTTCCCACATTTTTACTTCAGTGCCTGACATCATGACTGGTATATATAAGGATATACATTTTGTTGAATGAACCAGTAATGAATGATTGTGTCTATATATATCTTCATGATGTTCTAAGTTCTAGATTTTTCAGCATCTGACTCATTCTTCTCTCTGCCTCCTCCTTCTCCTCCTCTTTCAAGAGTATTTTCTGCTTCTAAAATATTTTGGAACAAGAACTAAGATTTTTTTCACTACATGTATCACTAAAATAAGACACCTATTCTTTAGAAATAGCAAAGTAGTTTTCCATCTATCTTTTATATATATATATAAACAGCATTTCTGAGGTGTAATGAACATATAATAAACTCCACATATTTAAAGCATTTAAGTGGCATTGAATCGTTTCCTATTCATAGCAATCCTGTAGAAGGTTTCAAGGCTCTAATCTTTGCAAGAGCAGAAAACCTCATCTTTCTCCCAAGGAACGGCTGGTAAACTCAAACTGCTGACCTGTGGTTTGCAGTCCAATTGGATAAATTTTGACATACAAAAGTAAATAAAAAGTATTACAACTAGGATTCCAGTTCATACATGCATGAGTTTTTTTCCAAATAAAATATGCTCAAATATGTCTCTGCAATCAATGGGTAGCTGCAGATAAATTATCTCAATCACTAACGGTTCCGTCAAAAAACACTAAGGTCCAATCAAACCAACAGCTTCCTAGGTGAATCTGTTGGGCCAGTTTAATTCAAAGCAGAGAGATCAGCTCAGAAGATTATAGTGACAGTTTTTTGGGATCCCAAAGGGATAATCTTTATAGATTATCTCAAAGGACACAGGACAGTCATGGGGGATTATTCTGAAGAAGTTTTTAAGGAAATTGAAAAGTGAATTGGTGAGAAAAATTGATTTTTTTCATCATGATGTACCGGCTCATTCATCGAGGGTTGCAGGAGCTGTCCTATGATAATTTCGTTGGGGAACTACCCCATTTACCTAATAGCTCTGATCTTTCCCCTTCAGACTTCTTTTTCTTCCCCAAACTCAAAGAACATTTTTAAAAAGTATGATTTGAATCCCTCAAGGATGTCAAAATTGCCATTTTGACATGATATAAATTGAAGTGTGCAGAGTTCACTGGGTAAGGGTCAGAGAGATGGAAACAGCACCTTCAGAAGTGTAAGCCCTAGATGGAGGATTTGTTGAGAAACAACAGGTTCCCCTTTTGATTAAGTGCCTACTGATTGGTTCCACATTTTGATATTTTTGTTTAATAAAGGTTTCTATAATTTTGTAACAATATATATTTTTTTTAAATGTTGTGAATTGAGTGAAAGTTTACGGAGCAGGTCATCAATTTTACATTCCACAAATCACACACTTCATTTCATCTCAATGATTGCACCCCCTTCATGTAACAACAGTTATCCCACTTCCTCCCTGTGGTTCTTATTTCCATTCTTCCCTTCATTAACAATATTTCTGAATTTTTCCTTAGGTAAATGCTGTCCTTTTGATCTCTAAGGGGTGATCTCTTTGTGATGTACATACTTCACAAGTGCTGTTGCCCCTACTGTAGACCTGCTTGACTAAAAATTGAACTATGAGTATGAGTTTAGTTCCAGACTTGAAGGGTGACCTGGAACTTGAGAATGTTGATTTAGATCTTTCTTCTTTTTCTAATATAGTTATTTGTTGTTGTTGTTGTTGTTAAGTACCATCAAGTCAGCTCTTACCCATAGCGAGCCTGTTTAGTGTTTCTGCGGAGCGGCTCATGAGCTTGAACCACTAACCTTCTGATTCAAACTGACTTTGTAATCCAATGCATTGTGCCACACCAGGACTCCAGTAGTGCTGTAAAATTTCCCCTGAGAACTGCTTTAGTTGCATCCCACACACTTTTTATGTTTTGATTTTCATTCAGTTCTAAATATGTTATATTTGTTCTTATGGTTTCTTTATAATCTTGTTGTTTTTAAGTGAAATTGAATTTGTTCTAACTCATAGTGACCCTTTGTAGGTTTTCAGAGACTGTAAATCTTTACAGGAGCAGACAGTCTCCTCTTCTTTCATAGAGGAGCTGGTGGGTTTGAACCACTGATCTTGCTGTTAGTAGCCGAAGGCTTGACTCACAGCATCACCAGGGCTCTTTATGGGTTCCTTAGAAGTGTGCTTTTTCATTTACAGGTATTTGGAGATTTTCTAGAGACTTTCCTATTGTTAATTTCTAACTTCATGCTATTGTGGTTAGAAACATACTATATATTATGTGAATCCTTTAAAATTCACTGAGATATGCTTTATGTTCTAGAATAAGATCTATCTTGATACATTTTCCTGCGTACTTGGAATAAACATGTGTTTTGCTATTTGGGAGAGAGTGTTGTATAAATGTAAATTAAGTCAGTCAATTTGGTTGATAGTGATGTCTTCTATAGCATTCTGGAATATTTCTTTTTTCTATCAGTTATTGAGAAAGGTGTATGAAGATATATTTAACTGAATTTATCTAATTTTTGTTTGCAGTTCTATTAATTTTATCTCTATTTTGAGCTGTTATGAGGTGCCTGTATCTTTATCCACATCGTCATGAAATGGATGTTATGGAACATTTTATTGTAACTAGAGTGAAAGTTCACAAAGCACATTGGTTTCACAATGAACAATTTCCGTATTTTTTTTTTTTGTGTGTGTGTGTGTGTGTGTGTGACATTAGTTGCAATCATCTGACTGTCACAGCACTCTTCCCAGTTCCTCCCTGGGCACCCCCATTACCATTTGTTATCCTCTTTTCACCTCCAACCACTGGTAACCTTCAAAGAAGGATTCTTTTTCTATATAAACCTTTTCTTGAAATTTTACAGTAGTGAGTTCATCCAACATTTGTGATGAAATGTTTTTGAGTGACTAATGTCACTCAGCAGTTTGTCCTCCATGTTCATCCATGTTCAGAGGTGTTGCCCAGCTTCATCTTTTCTTAAATGTTGCATGGTATTCCATTGTGTGCATGCATCCTACTTTGTTTATCCATATGTCTATTGATGGACAATTAGGACACTTGTTTCCTTCGTTTTGAATTCATCAGTTATGACCAATGGGCAGTGAACATAAATGTATACATATCTCTTTATGTCAAAATCATTTTTTCTCTGCATATAACTCTAGTAATGAGATTGTTGCATCATACAATATTTTAATTTCCAACATTTTAAGGAAATGACATACCATTTTCCACAGTGGTTGCACCATTTTATAGTCCTACCAACAGTGTATGGGAATTCCAGTCTCTCCACACCCTCGCCAGCATTTGTTGCTTTCTGTTTTTTGGGTTTGTTTTTTTGTTTTGTTTTTTTTATTTGTTTGTTTGTTTGTATTTCACTGTTAATACTGGAGTTCTGGTGTGGGAATATAGTATAAGCACTGGACTAAGAGGTCACCTTGAACCTTCAGGTCAACAGTTCAAATTCACCAACAGCTCCTTGGAAATGCTATACTGAGTCACTGTGAGTTAGAACTGAATCGACAGCACTTAAGAACAATAACAACATTAATGTTGGGATGAGATGTTATCTCATTTTTATTTGTATCTCTAATGGCATGGCTACGAATCAGGCTGCTAACTTCAAGGTCAGCAATTCGAAAGTACCAGCCCTTCCATGGGAGAAAGATGAGTTTTTCTGCTCCTGTAAAGATTTACAGCCTCAGAAACCATGTGCAGGGTCACTATGAGTCAGAACTGACTCCATGGTACTTAACAACAACAACAACAACAATGAGGGCTAACAATGGAGTCCTGGTGTGACACTGTGGGCTAATGTGTCAGACTGCAAAGTTGTTTGAACTGCCAGCTCGGTGTCTTAAGCTCACCAGCTGCTCCTTGGAATCGCTATACAGGGTCGCTATGGGTCGAAATCAACTTGACAGCACTTCACAACAACAGCAACAACAAAGGCTAATGAGATAAGCCATGGTAAAGTATTGGATTTAGAACTGGGCTGTTAACTGAAAGGTGAGGAGTTCGAATCTGCCAGCCACTTTGCAGAAAGATCAACTTTTTTCTTCCATAAAGTTGGACACCCTCGGAAAGCTTACACAGAGTTGCTGTTAGTCAGAATCACTACTCATCTGTCAAGTTTGTTGTACTGTGGTGGCTTGGATTTTGCTGTGATTCTGGAAGCTATGCCACTGATATTTTAAATACCAGCAGGGTCACCCATGATAGACAGGTTTTAGATGAGCTTCCAGACTAAGACAGTAACTAGGAAGAAGAGATGGACTACTTCAGGATATGTAGTCACTGAAAACCTTATGAATAACAGTGGAACTCTGTTAGATAGCACCAGAATATCAAATATTGAAACATGATGAAGAGCACCAGAATATTGTCAGATATAGTGCTGGAAAATGAGCCGATCAGGATGGAAGACACTCAAAATATGACTGTGGAAGAACTGCCACCTCAAAGTAGAACTGACCACAATGATGCGAATAGAGTAAAGCTTTCAGGACCCTCATTTTCTGATGGAGTACAACTCAAAATTAGGAGAAACAGCTGTAAACATCCATTAATAATCAAAAGATGGAAGTATTAATCTAAGAAAATTGGAAGTTGTCAAAAATGAAATGGAACATATAAACATCAATATCCTAGACATTATTGAGCTGAAATAGACTGGTATTAGTCATTTTGAATCTGACAACCATATGGTTTACTATGCTGGGAATGACAAATTGAAGAGGAATGGTGCCACATTCATCATCAAAAAGAACATTTCAGGATCTATCTTGAAATACAATGCTGACTGTCATAGGATAATGCCCATACGCCTACAAGGAAGACCAGTTAATCCAACTATATTATTCAAATTTACACACCAACCACTAAGGCCGATGATGATGCAATTGAAGAATTCTACCAACTTCTGGTGTGACACTGCGGGTTAATGCACTGCACTGCAAAGCCAGTTTGAGCCACAAGGTCGGTGGTTTAAGCTCGACAGCTGTTCCTTGGAAACCCTATACAGTGTTGCTGTGGTCTGGAATTGACTCAATGACACTTAACAACAACAAGAACAACTTCTTTAGTCTGACATTGATCAGACATGTGATCAAGATGTTACTTTGAGGACTAAGGTGTACTTGACCCAAACCATGTGATAGCATAATGTCCATATCATAGGATAATGAGCTGGTATTTTCAACCAACTCATATGCATGTGGACAGTTTGACAATGAATAAGAAGAAGTGATAACATTTGAATTTGAGTACTAGCAAAGACTATTGAAAGTACCATGGACTGCCAGAAGAACAAACAAATCTGTCTCGGAATACAGCCAGAATGCTCCTTAGAAGCATGGATGGTGAGACTTTGCCTCACTTAATTTAGATAAGTTACCATGAGGGACCAATCCCTGAAAAAGGAGATGGTTCTTGTATGTCCTAAAGTAAAGGGTCGTTGAAAAAGAGGAAGTACTCTAACATGATGGATTGACACTGTGCAGCAACAATGGGCTTAAACGTAAGAAAGATTGTGAGAATGGTGTATGACTGAGCAGTGTTTTGTTCTGTTATATAGAGGGTGGCTATGAGTCAGAACTGGCTCAACAGCACCTAACAACCACCACTACATATAGATAATGTATCGAGTTAGCCTTTTAAGCACATGGAATACAGTTATAATAAATGTGTTGATATATTTGCTGATAATTCTAACATCTGTGTAAGTTCTGGATTGATATAAAATTTTTTTTTCCTTCATCGTGGGTCATATTTTCCATTTTTGCAATTCTTGTAGATTTAGAATGAATGCCAGATATTGTAAATTTTATCTTGTTATGATATTCTTGCAAATATTATTCAGCTTTTTTCTAGGATACAATTTTGTTGCCTAAAAATGGTTTGATCCCTTTGTGTCTGTCTTTAAAAATTATTCAATTCAACCAGATCTCACTTTAGCACTAATAATTCAGTGTTCGTTTCTGAGGTTAAGACATTATTTACCTCAGCACTTTCTGCAATGCCTCTGCTTTATAAGAAGTCCCACTGTTTCTGGCCCTGTGTGAGCAGTAGACACTGTTTCATCTAATTCTTTGGGGTGGTGCTTCTGGCAGCCTTCAATAGTTTCCTCACATGCCTACACTGCTTAGCACTGAGGACTTGAGAAGGACTCTGAAGATGCGGACCCTCTGCAGATCTTCAGAGTCTTCTGTGTGCAGCTCTCTTTTCTCCGGTATTCTAGCATTTGAATTCCAGCTGCCTTGATCTCACTAGATTGTCAGTTTCAACTACTCAACGTAAGGAACTTACTGTCCTCCATCTGAGTTTATCCTCTGCTACTCTCAGGAAAAAAATTTGGGCAAGTACAGGACTTATCACAGGTGTTTCTCATCTCTCAGGGATTTCTATCCTTCATTGCTTGCTATTTCATGTCTTGAAAATAGTCATCCATGTATTTAAGATACTTTGTGGATTTTTATCAGGCAAGAGGATAAATCTCTTCTTTGTTACTCCATCTCACCCAGAAGTAGAAGTCATCTATCTCTCTTGATGATGAATATGACATTTCAAAAATCTATAGGTAAACCAGTCAAGAAAACACGTTCTTTCAACTCTTTCAAACAAATACTTCCTGTACAGTTTTTTTTTTCTTTTTCTTTTAAACTAAATATCTTGCTTTTACATAATGTTTCTTTTACAATTAAAGTTTTCTGGCTACCCAGGGTTGTTACTTAAGTAGGAGGGTTGATGTTTTTTGGTTTTTTTTTTTTTCCATCTGCAGTGAATATTGAGCAAAAGGAAATTATCTTTGCCTAGTTGTTACCTCCGAGAGATTCCCTGGCTTGAAATGGGAATTGGTTCAAGGAAGCTTTGGAAAAAAATGTGTGGGCAGAGACTAATAATACCCCACGTTTTTCAAATTCTCCCACAGTCTTTGTCCTCTGGTTAGGGACAGAACACTTTGGTTAGATGAATGACTGGATTAATTCAGAACGGCACTGAATCTATAGTTCTTTACTGTGTTTCTTCAACATGTATATGCTAAGTGAGACATGTTCTGTTCCCCAAAGTCAGTCACAGAACCATTTGAAGAAACCATAAATGAATCACTCTAATCCTAGATAATGTGATACATGTTGTGAAGGATAAATATACATTGATATTTATTGGCATGTGGATGAAATCTGGAAAGTTCTGGAAGAAATAAGAATTGACATGTTCTTAAAGGAAGACTGTCAGGTGGGGCTGTTTCTAAAATTGAAGACTACCACTGAAACCTATCACTGACATTGTAAACAAGACCATTTGACTGATGGTAAGAGCGTTATGGGCAGAGTGATTATGATCAACTTTTGAGTTCCTTTGTGCCTCACAAAGTCCTAGAGATTTACTAGGCTCCTGGTCTGGTGCTATAGAGTTAATACTGGACTGCTAACCATGTGCTGGGGGTTCAAACCACCAGCTGTTCCTTGGGACTCCTATACAGGGTTGCTATGGGTCAGAACCAACTCAATGGCACTTAACAACAACAATAACAACTGATTATGATAATTTCCTAAAAGCTACCAAGGAAGATAAGTAACGTTCTTCTTGGATGTCATTGAAAGTAAAGATGTTGTCAACCTAGTGAGTCTTTTAGGTAGAGATTTAGCCTAAATCCAGGTATGACAGAACTTCACCTCTCAATCCTCCATTAAACTTTCTCTTACAATTCTGTCCTCGGGTAGCTATTTCAATTTTTTGCTTGGTCTACTTTCCACATATGAAACACTATAAATTTCAAAGAGATTGTTACAATAGTCTAACCTAAGATTGAGTTCATATGAAAATGTTAAAACATCAAAATTTATCTTTCTGCAGAGATTCACCAGCTTTCCTTGGTGATTCATCCATTGGTGGCATAAGAACTTACTACAGGGATATAACCTGAGAAATTCTATTTATCAGATAAAACATCCTAAATTAGGCTCCACTAAGAGAATTATCAAATATAAAGATGCTTGCCATATCTGTCATTGAGACTTAGGAATTTATATCAAACCTCCTCTGGTGCTTTCACAAAGACCCCCAGGTAAGTCTGATATTGGGGCACAACAATGCTATTTTCCCTGGTACTATAAAGCACCCCACTAAATATACTATCAATCTCAAATTTACCTCTGAATTGCACAGGGTACATTTTTCAAAATATTTTTTTTTTATTTTTATTGTAAATTGGGTGAATATTTGCAGACCTGATCATCAGTTTTCCATTCAACAATCAGATACATGTTATTTCATCTCAGAGATTGCAATCTCTCAGTGTACCAACCCCACTTCCCCTGTGTTTCCTGTTTCCATTTCTCCTTCATTCCTAATTCTTCTAGCTTGGTCCTTGGGTAAACGCTGCCCTTTGATCTCAAATGGTTGATTATTTTAAGGTGTTTGTATCTCATTCTGCTATAGGATAAGGATTGGTCTGTAAGGTCAGTTTGAATCACAAGGTTCAAACTCACCAACCACTCCTCAGTAACCCAATACAGGGTCACTATGAGTTGGAAGTGACTCATTGGCACTTAACAGCAGTAACAACATATTTGCCACTTGTATAAACAACTCCTAAACAGATTCCCTTTTTTCCAGTGGAGATGATATTATAATAATGAATGGATATATTGTTGTTAAGTGCTGTCGAGTTGGTTATAAATGGGGCTTATATTCAGTGGAACCCTTAGGTAGAACAAAAGACAAGCACAAAAAACGCTTGACTACTAGCTGATAGGTTGATGGTTTACACTCACCAAAAGGTGTCTTGGAAGACAAGCTTGGCCATATGCTTCCGAAAGATAACAACCTTGAAAACTCTATGGAGTAGTTTTACTCTGAAACATACGGGGTCGTCATGAGATAGAATTGATGTGTCAGCAACAGTCCACAACTGTATTCAACGAAGAAACCTCTTTGAAATTTGAATGACTCTCATGCCATCATATTCTGATCTCCTCACCATTAGTGCCAGATTCATTGAACCATGACATTTCTGAATGAGTCCAAGCTCTCTTCTTTAGGCTGAATTTGTAAATGAACTATTATTTGTAGATCTCCCCTCCAATCATCCTGGGAGGTAAGCCTGGCTCATTTTCTAGGCAAGTCGTTGTGAAAGATAGCATGAGGAGAGAGAGAAAATAAGCAGCAGGTTCTAAATGATGGAACATGTTCCTGGACAGGCTAACATCAGAGCTGTAACTTCTGCAAAGAGCATGGGCTTCCCGCCTGCTTAGGCAGGCTATGCAGACCCCTGCTGGCTTTCCCTGTCACTGCATACTTGTATATCTGTGTGGGAACCTGGTGGGGGCTCCTGTGCAGGAAAAGCAAAAAAGGCTTGTGAGGAGTCAAACAGCTTGTCAAGGTATCCTTGTGGGTGTCTGTGTTGAAGTGGCACAGTGTGAAGGCTTTTTATTAGCAGCTATTTTAGAATCCTAACTCTGAAATGGAACAATTTCTTCCCTACATGGCATTTCCAGGCTAACTTCCTCTTGCACAGCCCTACGACAGCACATCCATCTCATAAGGGGGTGGGGGCATGACGCAGGGTTTCTCTGACGGTGGAGCCGGCTGTGTGGCCCACGCCCTCAGTCCTGGAGACAGTTTGCTTCATTCACATGTTGCTGATGACAGGGACACAGTAGCAGAAGCTATGAGTATTTGTGGCTCATGCCTCAACTTTGCGTATAGCATGGGGGTGTTTCTGGGTTTTGCAAAGGTACACAGAGAGGGCTTGCTGCCCAATTTTAAGGGCATGAAGACAAGGTTTATCCAAAGGTGAAATTGCCGGATGACTTAAGTTCAATATCAATATGCTTTCTTGGGGTAGCCCCAGGTGTTTGAATTTTTACTGCCTCTTTTCGGGTACTGGTGTGGCGCTGTAGGATAAGCATTGGACTGCTAACCACAAGGTTGGCAGTTCAAACCCATCAGCTGTTCCTTGGAAACCCTATATAGGGTTGCTGTGCATCAGAACTGACTCGATGGCATATAACATAAACAACTGTTAGGGTGAGTAGTAGATTTCTTCTGAGAAACACAGCAGTGTCCATTGTAGGGAATACTTGTGGCTCTCATCATGTCCCGCCAGTCAGAGGACTCAGACTGGGGCTCCTGACATTGATTGACAGGCAGCGGTGGCCCAGTGGTAGAATGCTCACCTTCCAGGCAGAGACCTAGGTTCGATATCTGAGCAATGCACTTCATTACAGCCACTGCTACGATGCAGACTACAGGTTCAGTAGAACTTCCAGAACAAAACAGGCTAGGAAGAAAGGCCTGGTGATCTACTTTTGAAAACCAGCAAATGAAAATCATAGGGAACATAATGGTCCAACCTGCAACCAATCGCGGGAATGGTACAGGCCTGGGCAGCATCTCATTCCATTGTGCCTGGGGTCATGCCATGAATTGTGGGTCAACTCAACAACAGCTGACAATAACAATGCCTATTAACTTCCTTTTATACTTCAGCTTGGAATGTGCAAAAAAATGAAGGCTCCAAACATTCCCTCCACAGTTTTGTAATATACAGCTGGGTTCAATAATTCATTGCAGTGACCACACAGAACTCAGACACCATACTCACAGTTATGGGTTTGTTAGGGAAGTCAACAGAGCCAAAAATGCTCAGAGAACATTTGTTCCAGTCATGACAGCTTCCCCTCAGCCGTGCCCACTGGCAGGCCTCTCTCTGCCAGTCAATGTTACAAAGCTCTTGTAGGACCGCTGATAAATGCCCACAGCACTCCACCATAAGTCTGAACTGGAAGATTTTGGCTCTAGCTCTGTGGGTCATCAAAACTAGTTCCCCCAATTAAGTGGCTGGAGGCACCCCGATTTGTAAGCAAGTCTCCTGCCCCAAATCACTCAGCATTACTTGTTAGAAAGTGAGAAGCCCACCGCTCTGTCTTGTGCTCTGACCATTGGTTCTGCTGCTGTTACTCCTCTGTCACTCCTCCAGTGTCACAGCTTTGCATTATGGGTCAAGGAGGTTCAATGCACAGGGATCTCAGGGTCCAAATGACACATCCCAATCCTGGCTCTCTCTTCTTGATGGTAGTAAGATCTTCCATTCCTGATTCTGAGATGGATCATTTTATACCCATGTTTCAAGTTTTACAATCACAGTTACTCTGTTATCTGTCATTCATAACTGAATCGTATCATCCTATCAATATCTTTTCCTATTCAGACACATCAGGGAAACAGTCATGTGGTGGGAGTTAGAAAGGCATGGCTAGAAAAGACATTAAATGATTCTCTGCACTGTAGCGTGTAACCTTCTCAACTGTCTCCTAAAAATACAGATGGAAATGATACTCTGAGGTGAAGTCACTTTCTTGAGGTCACATCAGGAGACACATGTGGAAGACATGCACCTGAAGTCCTGTGCCCTAGGGAAAAGACCATGTTTTTATCACTCTGACTCTTCCAAAGTCTCTCAGCACAAACCCAGATCCTTTGGTCTTTACCCTGAGAGGTACCAAGGGGTTTTAGTGTTGTTGTTTTAGTGCCATCGAGTCACTTCTGACTCATAGAGACCTTGTATGTGGTTTCCAGGGAGTGACTGGTGAGTTCAAACCACTGACCTTGTGGTTCAAACTGACCTTGCAGTCCAGTGCTTATCCAATAGAGCTGCTGGTATATTCTCAGCACTCTGTCCTAACCAGCCATATCAGATCCCCAGTGCAGGACTAAGTCCTAGTACTTTGCTGGTTCAGTGAGGAAAAGGACTACTTCAAATGTCAGAAACAGAACTTTTTAGATTGGAAAGTGGCTTCTGAAAGATCTCATCTGACCCTCTTGTTTTAAGGAGGGCATCTAGATTCCCTTGCCCAACTTGCTAGTCTTGGGTCATTTCCAAATTCGATTATGTAATACGCCAGAGTCAGCCTGTGTTTCATCCTGTCTTGCCATCCTCACTTCTAAGGAGATAGCAGACAGCAGACAGAAGACCTGGGCCTACTCCCACCTTCAATATGTATGTCTTGCATGACTTTGAACAACTCAGTTTAACTCTTTGGAGCATAATTTTCATCCTCGTAAGAAAAAAGAAAGAAAAGAAAAAGAGAATAGGTCTGTTCTGCTTGCTACTTGGTGTTGCCACAAGAAGTATGAAGTATGTGTTATCATTGCTAGTTGCCATTGAGTCTGCTTCAGTTCATGGGGACACCATGTACAGCAGAAGAAAACATTGCCTGGCGCTGTGTCATCCTCACAGTCAACAACATGGTGGAGGCCAATGTTTTGGCTGTTGTGTCAGCCAATCTCACCAAGCGTCTTCCTAGCCCTAGCTCATGCTTGATTTTACCAAATATGATGTTCTTCTCTAGTGATTGATCCCTCTTATGACATGTGCCAAGTCTGCAAGTTGACAGTGTTCTGTTGAATTCCATACAGTTTCATTGGCTAGGTCACTAGGTCTTTCTTTCTAGTCTGTCTTTCTCTGGAAGTGCCCCTGAAACCTATCTACCACAAATGACCCTGTTTTGAAATACTGGTTGCCTAGCTTCCAGCATCACACCACCACAATATGGCAAAGTGGCAGACAGGTAGTGGAGATTGTAAGTATGTAAATTCTTGTCAATATGATTATTGTCTTTGGTTACAAGAAACAAAGCAGAATCCTGTGGCATATTTGAAGGAATGCTGTTTTAGGTAAATGTCTCTGAACCCAGGGATCGGTTTGTAGGAACGAGAGTGTTAGCTCAAACCTTTGTGGAATAGTTCAAAGGTGTGGCCTACAGGGCACGAACAGCGCCTTAATTCTTTCCTTCTCTTCATTCTCCTGAATTTATGGCATTAGTCCCCACCTGTGTTTCATAGCCACTGTTGGCATGAGGATGTACTCACTGTTGGGCAACTTTCCCAGGTGATATTTATGAGGCCTTTGAGAATGTCAGAAGACTTCCTCTACACCCTAACTGCCTGTGGATCTGTGCCCTGTGTTTCTTCCACTGTGTCCTTAAAGGCAACATTAGCTGCCACTACAAAAAAAATCCCATTGTAACCCTATCCAGAGAAGCAATGATGCCAGAGATGGAGGCAGAGATTATGATGTGGAGAGACAAAGCAGCTGGATACTCTAGACTCAAGGAGGGAGAGGGCCTGTCTGCTGGTGGCCGGGGGGCTGGCACGCAGGCTATACTCTTTGGTTGTTTGAATGGTTATATATTCCTGAGTGCTTCGGTGTACATCAAAAAAAAAATCCCCAAAACAGAGGGATTGGAAGCAAATGATGATGCATGGAAGATGGAGGGGATTGTAATCATTACAATGAAACAATATACGATAGGATGAATGTAAAGCTGATGCTCTCCCATGTAAACTATCACTCAATTCACAATAAAAACTTATATATATATATATATACACACACACACACACACACAACAGATACTGGAATTTTCTCATGAAAAAACCTCCATTGTGAGGGGAAAAGAAGAGCAAGATGGTGGGTGGGAGAACAGTTGAGCAGGTTTGCACTGGCTAGGTGGGACAGAGATAAATGACGATGTATGCACAACCTTGGAATAACAGGGCTTCAGGATACAGGGATTGAGGCATGGCCTAAAAGGGGATAAAAGGTGAATCATGTTAGGATGCTTGGCTGTCTTTTGAATCTTGGTTTCCCTTGCCTACCATTGTGAAATAGACAGTTGGGAGTGGGCAGGATAGCCACAACATCACAACAGAGAACATATAAGCCCGTCTTCAGCTTCTAACTGACTGCAATACCTTGAGGAGAGCTGGAAATTGCCCAGACCCAAAATGGGGGTGCACCTATAAAGGCAAGAAGTGACTGGCTTACAGGCTTTCAAGTGGGAGCCTAGTTCCAGATGGGGCATGGGGTAGGCAGAACCTCTACTGAATGATTTCCAATCTGTTGGGACTGGGCTGATGAAAGGAAATGGGGGATAAGACTCTTGTGGTACAACAGTGAATACCTGCCATTAGGACTGACTGTGAAGGTTGGAAATGTAGAGGCAGATTTTTTTGGGGGGTGAGGGGGGCAAAGGAGGCGATTAATTGCTTTTATAGCCTAGGAGCAGAGGTTCCTGGGACTATCAAGTGAGAAGAGCGGAAAGTGTGATCCTACCCAGAGAGGCAGTGAAGCCAGGCATGGAGACAGAGATGTTGATGTGAACAGATGGAGTGGCTCGGGACACGGGACTCAGGGAGGGAGAGGAGCTGTTTGCTGACAGTTAGGGGGGTCGGGCCCGTGGGGTGTATCCTTTGGTTATTTGATGATGCATGGAGGGGATTGTAATCATTGCATTGAAATGTAATATGATAGGATGAATGTGAAGCTGAAGTGGGACAGAGACAAATAATGATGTATGCACAACCCTGGGACAACAGGGCTCTGGGATAGAGAGATTGAGATATAGTTGGAATGGGGGAAAGGGGGGAAACAATGTTAAGATTCTTGGCTGTCTTTTGAATCTTGGTTTCCCTGGCATACCACTATAAAATAGACACTGGAGGGGGAGAGAAAGGAATAGCCAGAAATATCACCATAGAAAGCTTAAGTCTGTCTTCTGCCTATAAGTGATTGGAATACCTAAAATGGGTCTACATGCCCAGTGAAGGAGGCTTCCTGTGGTGTCTCTGTATTACACAAGATATAGGTGATTCCTGAACAGCATCCAGAATCTTCTGAGGGGAAATTTCCACTTGAAAGGACAAGCAGACTAGCCTGGAGCAGCCAGAAGAACAAAAGATACTTCCTAAAAGAAAGACTGACAGGAAAAGTACAAAACAATAGAGGCAGATCGATTGATTACTAGAAGAACAAAAAAGTGGCTCACCCAGGAGACATCAAGGCAAGTGGTCAGGTCCCCTCAGGGCAAACCTCCTTGGAAGGCTGGAACCCAATGGGAATACACACTCTGATTGGAGACCACGTTCATCACAGATAGGGGGAAGTGAGGGAAAGGCAGCAGTAGAGCTGCGAGCTAAGCCCTACAAAGTTCAATGAACGCCTGTGAACCCGGTTGGAGACCTGGCTGGCCAGCAGTGTGGCAAGACCTGGGAAATCTTGGGCCCAGAGTCAGTAACATAGCCACAGAGGACTAGAGTGGACAGTGAAGCATCCAGCTGATAAGAAGAGAGAGCACATGTGTAAGTACATCCACACTTGCAGATAATACCCACTTGACCTGGCTTCAATGTCTGGATGATCAGAGCTCAACCAGAAGAAGAAAGACAAGGAAAAAAAGAATAATCTGATACAATTTGATGAATTGACTTACATCTATGGAAGCAGTAGCTCGAAGGAGGGAACAAATCTTCACAGCAAGAATCATTCCCACCCCTCCACACACGGAGAAGACAGGGATGGGCAACTGGGACAGTGGCTACCCAGAATGTGGGGGTTACAGAGGCAAGAAGTGACTAGCTTACAAGCTTTCAAGAGAGAACCTAGATCCAGAGGCTGTGGAGCAAGATAGACTCTCCACTGAGTAGTATCCAATCTGTCTAGGGACCGAGGAAAGGAGATGCAGATAGGTCTCTTGTGATACAGTGGTGAATAATTATTGTCAGGACTGACTGGGAGGGCTGGAAATGTAAAGGTAGACATTTTGTAGCAAAGGGAGGGGAGGGATTAACTTTGCAGTCTAGGGGTGGAGGTCTCTGGGACCATCAAGGGAGAAGAGCGGAGAACAGAACCCACCCAGAGAAGCAGTGATGCCAGAGATGGAGGCAGAGACAATGACATGGAGAGATGGAGCGGCTGGGGACTTTGGACCTGGAGAGGGAGAGGGGCTGTGTGCAGGGTTGCAAGGTATACCCTTTGGTTGATGGATGATGCATGGAGGGGATTGTAACCATGGCAAGGAAGCAATATACAATGGAATCAATGTGAAGCTAATGTTCTCCCATGTAAACTATCACATAACTCAAAATAAAGCATCCTACCTATATACTTCAATTTAAAAAACAACAACAACTCATTGTACTGAGACATGCTTCCTTTGTGTGTTTGTAGTTGGTCTAGAGTTATTCTCTTGCTTACCTGTTGTCAGCCACTATGAGTCATAGCTATTTGCCCGAGCATGAAACATACATATGTCATAAATGCGAGTCATCATTCCATAAACCACACACATTACAGATGAGCTTAACTTGGAGAGTACAAGATGGGACTCGGCCCAGTGGCAGTCTTAGGAAGCTGATGCACTCTTCCCAAAAGATGGTTTCTAAATGTATAAAATAAAATACATAGTATGGCAAAGAAACCCAATTGTACTGCAATCCTGTTATGAAAAGTTAAAAATGGGAACTAATAATTATGCGGTTTTGTTAAAACATTTAAGTGATGAGACTTGGTGACAGGTCAAAAAACCACCATCATTTCAAAGTGATGAGTGTAAATGATGTTTTGAGATAACTGCAACAATATTAATGCAGCATGAATATATCTGATTTCTGGTACTGTTGGTACCTTAACTTAGTAGCTAATGGAAATGATACATTTTTGGTAGAAGTTAGTGAAAATGAAGATGGAATTCCAGCCAGAATCATGAGTTAATGCTTATTAGTCAGGTACGACAAAGTCCTACTGACTGAGAGCATTCTAGAGCATCTGAAGTTTGGAGATGGGGGTAGAACTAGGCGGTAGCATAGGTTCTTGAGAGATGCAAATGATTTGTTTCAGGTTGGTGGTTTGAATCCACCAAGCAGCACAATGAAACTAAGAGCTGACAATCTGCTCTTGAAAAATCAGCCATTCAAAACCCTGTGAAGCACAGTTCTACTCACATGGGGTCTCCATGAGTCAAAATTGACTCCACTGCATAGACTCTGGGTCAGGTTTCCTGGGCAAAAATTCCAGCTCCAACTTGATTTCTTCATCTGTTAAATGGCAGTAACAAGCATATGTATCTGAAAGGGAAGTTGAAACAGTACCCACCTCATAATGGGCATTTTACATGTCAATTATCATCATTGTAATTACATACACAACGCTTAAGTAGAATATGTCAAAATAAACCAGTAGCCTGAGCGTGAATCAGCACCGAATACAGTTGTGTCCCGTAGGCCATGCACACACGGGTGTTGAGTAGCTGTGAGTTCAATCCACACTGCTCCACCTCTAGAACCTTGCCAGGAACCTGGCTGAAATGAATATATTTCATGTCCATGGCAATTCCCCATCACCCATCCAGCAGGTTTCTTCAGTCTTGATGATCCCATAGGAGTGTCTAACCTTCCTTTTTCATCAACTACTTCCTTTTTCAGTGCTTTCAAACCATTCTTAAATAATCTGTGTCAGAAATCCATCTGGGACAGGGTGGAGTTTT
Organism: Chrysochloris asiatica; assembly: GCF_000296735.1. NCBI lineage: Eukaryota > Metazoa > Chordata > Mammalia > Afrosoricida > Chrysochloridae > Chrysochloris > Chrysochloris asiatica. The sequence goes on along the minus strand of NW_006408862.1, from coordinate 1,313,166 downwards.
GTTGTTAATTACTGTTGAATTGTCTTTGATGTTATGCATATGAGAAAGAAGCGTCACCAGGCCCTGCTCCATCTTCAGGATCCTTGGTGTCTTTGAGTCCATTGTTGTGATCATCCACCTCACTGAGGGTTTCCCTCATTTCCACCGAGGCTCCACTTTACCAAACATGGCATCTTTTCTAGTGATTGGTCTTTCCTGATGATGTGTCCAAAGAAACAAGTCAAAGTCTGCCATCCTCACTTCTGAGGAGTATTCTGATTGAACTTATTGTTATTTATCTAGGTATCCCACAGAGCAGCAATGAACAGTAGTCCTGAGGAGGTACCTGACCAAGTGAGGAAGGGATGTTTGAGGCCTGCCTGTCAGATTCAATAAGTCAAGGCAGAAGGAATAAAGGATCAGACTGGCCAGTGTCAGGAAAACCCGAGCTTGGAGAAGAACAGAAAGGTGGCCAGTGTTTCTGGGCACTGAGGCTGAAGTAACAAAGTCCACCTTAAGAAGCAGAGAAGTTCTAAGTCCTATACAATCTTGTCAGTCATGCGATGGATTTTTTATTATCATAAAAGCAATGGGAGGCTACTAAGAGTTTTAAGCAAAATGTGGGGTTTTGCAAAGACAAATCTGGTTGTTGGGAAGACTACAGATTGAAGGGGTTCAGAGTGGAGGTGGGTCGATTGGTTAGCGGATCTTGCCGAAGGCCAGGAGACAGATGGTGTGGTGGACAAGGGTAATACCAGAAGAGACACAGCCAAATGAACAGGCTTCTGACTTATTTCAAAGGTAAAATTGTAGAACCAGGATTGGGTGTGAAAAAGGCAAAACGAGGAGACGTCAAGGATGTGAAATAGATTTCTGACCTACATAGCTGACCAGATTTCAGAATGTGCTGGAGTGGCCTGGGGATCAAGAGTTCTGTTCTGTGCATGTTGTTTATGGTACTGCCAAGGCATGAATATTCCAAGGCGTGAAGCAACAGTGCAATTCAGTGGTAGGATTCTCACTTTTTATGTGGGAGACCTAGGTTTGATTCGTATCCAATGTACCTCAGGGGCATCACCCATCATATCTCAGTGCATGATTACATGTTACTGTGATACCGAACAGGTTTCAGTGGAGGTTCTAGACTAAGGGAGACCAGGAAGAAAAACCTGGCAATCTGTTTCCAAAAATCAACCAGTGAAAACCCCAATCAGTGACCAATCACAAGGATGGCACAGGACCACACAGAATTTTGTTCCACTGTTCATGGATGGTCCATGCACAACAGAAGTCAGGACCCAACTCAATGGTGCCTAACGACAACAATAATGTGTCTCAAAGGACTTTCTAAACTGCAAGCAAACACTCAGAGGGAGGGAAGTGACAAGTAAGTGTGGGACTGTGCCATAGGCTGGATAGTTGAGGAAACTAAGCATTGCCTAGAGTGGACACATTCTTGACTTCTGCTCCACAGAGGCCAGAACTGGACCTGTTAGGTGGAAGATTCGTTGAGCTAATTTTGACACAAAAAAAAAAAAAAAAAATGCCTAAGCATCAGAGCTGCCTAGCAGGATGTGGTTCTTTTGCCAAAAGATGAGATTTTTGTCACTAAAGGGAGTGTCCAAACACCACTTTTCCATCTACCACCACGTGTAGAAAGGGCTCAGAGTTGTACATATTGTACTCCATGGAACTCAGGGGTTTTGCAGAGGGGCTTCAGTGATTGGTTCTTTAAAGAGTTGACTTAAATTTCACCTCTAATGCATACTGTAAAAGGAACCATGGTGGGACTCTGGGTTAGGTGCTGTGCAACATGCTGAAATGGGTTATAGATATAATTTTATCACATTTGAAAACAACAACTCATTGATGTATTCATACTTTTTTATTTCAAATACATAAGCATTAACAATTCAAAGTTTTAGAAAAAATGTATATTGTTAATTATATTTTTATTTTGTTTTATTAGAAGTTTAAAGATTTCTATAATTTTAGTAACTTCCAAAAACTCCTATAACTCAAAGATCCCCAAAGTTTTATTCCATCAATTAAAATCAAGAAGCCTATTCTGAATTCTACAAATGTATGTTAGCCCAAAGCAAAAGGAGATGACCAAGTCTAGATCCCACATCCACAGAGAGAAATGCATGCAACTTTCTGCTTCCATTCTAGTTTCAGCTTCTTACCCTGAACTTTCCAATAAGCTCTTATTCCACACTCCCCTTGCTTCTTGCAAACTTGCCAAACTTCATCAGCACTTTCAAAGACATCAATTGTATGTGCATGGGCTACTCTACAAAGTCTAAAGCTTGGGATCTCATTATATTCATGACTTAATTATTTAAACAGTTTAAAGACCATGCCCGGCAGTTTCTCTTAAGTAACAGAGAAGACAATGCCCAAGCTTTCGTGGCTTTGATACACAACCAACTGTGGATAATGAAGTGACGGCAGTTAGAAGAAAAGAGGAAATAGTAAGCCAGAAAATGTTCAATTCAAATTCTTACCATATATCTGGTTCACCGTTCTCTGGACTTGGTAGTGAAAAGAATATTCACTCAAAGGCACACCAATACTAGACCCATGTAGTGTGTCCTCAAGTGTTCCTGCTAAAATGAATGAGAAATTAATATCAATATCCATGACTATATTAACACTAGCTTAATGTCTATGCTCCCCAAAGTGTGTACTTAAAAATGAAAAACAAAGTTGACCCACTAACAAATGTAATACTCCCATGTATTATTTATAAATTATAAAGAACCCAAAGTGTGGTAAATAATTATTTCTGAGCAATAAATGCCAAACACGCAATATGGTATCCCTGGCAAACCAATCCCTCTTTGGGCCCCAATCTGCTCAACTATAAAATGAGGACAATATTTGGGCCAGATGACTTCTGATGTCCTTTTAGCTCAATTCTCAGTCCCACTGAATTAAATGGCAGTATTTTCTACATAGGGAGACTTAATTAATATCAATGGTTAGAGAATTAACAAAGGAGACAAAAAAAAAAAAAAAAACCCAGAGGGAAAAAGAAAGCTATAGTTATTTTCTTCTAGAGGTGGTGAAGTTTTTCTTAATAGTGTTTAAAATAAAACATGTGTCTCCTGCCCTCATCTCCAACTTGCAGGAATCATTCAGAATTTTCCACTGTATGAATTGGATCTCCAAGCCTTACCAGTAAGAGAAGTAGATGGCATTATCTTCTTTTACTTTTCTTTCTCAGAGGAATGTATCTGTAATAGTCAAAGACATTAATTTTTCTATTGTTATTGTTATTAAGTGTCATAGTGACCCAGTATGGGGTTTCCAAGGAACTGTTGGTGAGTTAGAAACACCAACCTTGTGGTTCAAACCAACCTGTGGCCCTGGGCTTATCCTGCAGGACTCTAAGTACTCAAGACAAACAAGACAAAACAAAACAAAACACATGAATATTTGCATGTACTTAATAGAAAAATTTGGAGTCCTAGTATAGCACTGTAGGATAAGCACTAGACTGCTAACTGTAAGGTCAGCAGTTCAAACCCATCAGTGGCTCCTCAGAAACCCTATACAGAGTCGCTATGAATCAGAACCAAATTGAAGGACTTAACACCACCACCACCACCACCACTGTGTGCATAAAAATACTTGAAAAGACAAAAGAATGCAAAGTATATAAAACCTGATATTGTTGTTAAGTGCCATTCAGTCAGTTCCAACTTATAGTAACCCTGTATAGGGTTTCTCAGGAGTCACTGGTGGGTTTAAACTGCCAGCTCTGTTATTAGTTCTGTGCTTATCCTACAGTGCCATGACAGGATTCTAAGTACTTAGGTCAAAAAATCCCAAAAAGAAACAGAAAATATGAAATTTTCATGTGCCTTATAGGACTACTGGAATCTTGCGGGTTGTTAATGCATGGCACTGAAAGATCAATTTTAACTGCAAGGCCAATGGTTCAAGCTCACCAGCTGCTCCTTGGAAACCCTATATAGGGTTGCTATGAGTTGGAACCGATTCCACAGCACTTTACAACAACAACAGCAGTAGGACTCCTAGCGTAGTGCTGTAGGATCAGCATTGGACTTCAAACCACAAGGTTAGCAGTTCAAACCCACCAGCTGTTCCTCAGAAACACTATACAGGGTCACTATGAGTCAGAGCCAACTTGACTGCACCTAACAACAATAGAAAAATTATTTATTTGACTCCATATATAAAACTTGATAATTTCTTTAATGACAGGTACATCTACTATTTTGTTTCAGATCAGTTTTGCTGATGTTTAGCCAGGGCCCATGTTCATGATAAATATCTTAGCAAGATAAGGAGACCAATGCACCAGGGTAAACACAATCATAAGATATTCTTTATTAAATTGTATATCCATGGTATTCAAAGCAAGTTATACATTGCCAACCACTGTTAATGTAATTTGTAAAGCTTTCAGTTTCATAGATACCAACTGAGATCTGCAGATTATTAAAGGTCTTGCACAACTTGGAACCAGCTAGTCCAAGAGTTTTCTGTTCTTCTTTAAGGCCTAAGACAGGAAGGACTACAAGCTTAGCACTCTCCACACCTCACTTGCAAGAGAGAAGCTGGAGGGGACAGGTACTGTGGGGACTACTCTGACTTTGTGTCAGGTTAGAGCTGTGCTCCATTGGGTTTTCAGTGGCTGGTTTTTGGAAAGTAGATCACTAAGCTGAGTTCGTCTTTGGGTGAACTCAGACCTCCAAACTTCTGGTAAGAAATGAAGACTGTTAACAATTCACACTACCCAGGGACTCCACTTTGCAAGAACACCAACCTTCATTCTTTCAGTGTGGATACTGAGTGGGATGAATGATGAGGTGCTTTTGGTCAGTGGTCCCCAGCTTGAAAAATCCCTAACCCACAGGAATTTTTCCAGTTACCAACCTAATTCAGTTTATCAAGTGACATGAGCCACATTCTCTCTTCCTTTGGTTCCCACCTCCTGCTTCATGGAAGAGTAATCTGCAATCATTTTAGCAGTTGGTGCCTCTGTAGGTGAGCTAACAACTTCAAAAAAAAAAAAAACAATCAGTTGCTACTGAGTCCACTCTGAATCAGTGATTGCATGGTGTCAGCAGAACTGCACTAAATAGGATTTTCAATGGCTCACCTTTCAGAATACATGGCCAGACCTTTCTTCCAAGATACCTCTGGGCAGACGCCAACCACCAACCTTTCAGTTAGTAGCCACATGCATTAACCGTTTACACCACCCAGGGTCTCCAAGAATTTCAGAGTGGAAGAGGTTTAAGTCACCTTGTCTATATAATTGTTGTCTTCTGCTTGCCTCAAGCAGATCAAGGAACTCACTGGTAGTTTCTGGATTAAGAGCTGTGGCCATCTCCTGGGTGTGGCATGTTTCCAGGAAAGAAAGCTACAAAATGAATGAACAGTGTGGGAAAGAAATCTCTATTTGAATAAGACCAGGATGTCCTGAGCGCTGTCTTGATGCCGCCCCATGGTTGCCGCCTGGTAGTGAGTGCCAGGAGACATTCATTGCCCTGGGTGCACCTTGGAAAGGCCAACACAGGCAAAGAAAGGCCACCTAGGGGAGTTCTCAGAGGATGGAAGGGTCCTTTAAGGAATGATCAGGAAGACATTCTCACCAGAAGACTCAAGAGAAGTGAAGCTTTTTATAAAAATCCCTTCTTTCCCAAAATGTAAATAGCCTCTTTCCTTGGAATAAGGAAGATGGATTGCTAGGCAGTCACTTCTAAACAGGCATTCCCCTGCCCCTTTTTCCTGACCTCTTTGAACAATGGAGACGTCTCAGCAAATGGAACCAAGACGGCGAAAAGGACACTGAAAAAATAAAAATGGAATCAGAGATTATGGAAGACCTGGTTCAAAGAATGTGGGGCAAAAACTGTAACGTGCATGTGAAGTATGTGCATATTGTTCTAGGCAGACCAGTTTTGGGGTTCGTATCTTACCCACTGACTTGGGAGTCATTGGTGCTTCAACGGTCAAATTCTCACTGTCCTTGTGGGAGACCTGATTTTGACTCCTGGTAATGCACTTTATGCACAGCTACCAGCCACCTGTGAGTAGAAGTTTGTGTACTGCTATGGTCCTGAACGGGTTTGAGGAGCATGCCCACTCTAAGACTAGGAAGAAAAACCTGGTGATCTACTTCCAAAATTCAGCCAATGAAAAGCTTATGGATCAAAACAGTGGCATAGGACAGCACAGCGTTTTGTTTTGTTGTGCATGGGGTCACCATAAGGTGACTTTCTTTGTCATCACAAGCCAAATGGTACAGGCAGTACAGCCATTGTCCTGTGTGGAGCCCACTCCTTCGGTGACCTTGAGGATGTGACATCATTCCCAGTGAATAGGTATTAAGAGTTTTGGGGTCTGAGCCTATCAGTGAAACAATGTTTTGAATTATCATTATATTTTATAAAATAATCTTTTTTAGCAATTCTGATGTTCTGTTAGACCCTGCTATGTATTTGGGTCTTGGCAGAAAATACATGACTCGACTCCCTGAAGTTGAGTCATATAAACATATTTCAATAAAAGAACTATGTACAAACTTGAAGCTGGTCTTTGGAGTCTCACGATGGTGCAAATGGTTATGTGCTTGGCTACTAACCAAAAATATGGAAGTTCAAATCCACCCAAAGCACCTTGGATAAAAAGCTTGACTGTCTACTTCTGAAAGGTCACAACTACTGAAAACTGTGATGTGCAGTTCTACTCTGACACACATTGGGTTGCCAGAAGTCAGAATTGATTCAATGACCACTGGTTTTACGGGGAATGTAGGAAACTATCAGTCCTTGATCTGAAGAAACAAGGGAGGGAGTGGACCCAGGAAGGAGAGGGCCATTTGACAGGAGCCGTGACCTCTGGCAGAAGGATGCAGTCACCCTGTGATAGTGTCCCAGCTAAACATCCAATGTCCTGGTTCTCTAAACCCAGAAGGAAGTCAGAGGGTGAGACAACTAAACCCAAGTAAGGTTTAGAGTTGTTGTTGTTGTTGTTGTTAAGTGCTGTCAAGTCAGTTCCGACCCATAGCGACCCTATATAGGGTTTCCAAGGATCAGCTGGTGAGCTTGAATTGACGAACTTGCAGTTCAAACGGCTTTGCAGGCTGGTGCATTAACCCACAACACCACACCAGGGCTTCAAGTTTTAGGGTAGACACTCCAAAAGACCCCAGTGTTAGAGGCCTAGGAGTACCAGAATGTCTCCAGAGAAACTTGCTGTGAGCCTTTAACATATGCATTCATTACGGTTCAGTAGAGCCAACTAAAACAGAGCGAGATCAGGCAACTTATTCAGAGAACTCTCATGAAGGACGCACGCTGGCCGACCTGCTTTGTTTGACAGAGCTATTAAGTCCACAGATTCCAAAAGAACTCTACACATGATGAGAGGACTCTGTTATCAATCAGTGGGGTGTCTTTGGCTTTTGTCCATTTAAAATGTTTTCATTGTAAAAGCAACATTATAGAAACATTCTTGAAATTTTAAGAGGAAAATGAAATCAAAACTAAACCCATATTGATTGCATATTTGTCTACTCATAGACACTTCTTTTGCAGTTCTTGTGTAGTTCATATGTACATATATGTGTGTGTGTGTGTGTGTGTGTGTGCATATGTATACACAAATGTTAAGGAGGCTTTGATGGCATGATGATTAAATGCTAATTCAAAAATCATTGGTTTGAACCCCCAGCAGCGCTCCAGGAAAAAGACCTGACAATCTGCTCCTCTTAAAGGTTAGAACTTAGGAAACCCAATGGGGCAGTTCTGCTTTGTCCTAGGGCCACTATAAATCTGAACCAGCTTGATGACACACAACAACATACACAGATGGCCAAACTTCCTCTCTCATACTTCAGACATATTGTCAGAAGGGACCAGTTGCTGGAAAAGGATATCATGTTTGGTAAGGTGGAGGGTCAGAGAAAACAAGGAAGACCCCCAATGAGATGGATTGGCAAAGTGGCAGCATCAATGGGCTCAAGCGTGGCAACAGTAGTGAGGTTGGCCCAGGATCGGGCAGTGTTTTGTTCTGCTGTGCATAAGGTCGCTGTGAGTCGGTTCCTACTTGATGGCACCTAATAACAAACCTTGAACGTAAAATATTCAAGTTTTGTGCATGATCTATTATTGCAAACACTTTTCTTGTTGCAAAGACTAGCCATTACAAATGTTAATTTTTGTTGGCTAAACAATAATCCATCTAGTCCAAGAATAGGGAAAAATTTGGCTAATTATGGTAGCTCAATTATGAATCCATTTCTTATGATTTCAAATAACTGTGCAGAGAGCATGATAGTACTTAGAGCTTTAGTCATTTTTTAAAATTTATTTACTTAGGACAAGTTTCTAGTTGTGGACTTCCTGGCTCAAAAGAAATGAACATTATATGGCTCTTGATTTATATTTGTTACCCTTCATTTTAGAAACAATTGTACAGGATATACCAATTTATGATTATGACTAATCACCAGTTCCTGGGTGTCTTGGCTGCATCCAATCCTGAAAAAAATTGGTGATTCATTAAAACATTTTTTTTTGCATAGTCTTATATAAGACACTGACCCCTAGGTGTGGATCTGGATTCATTTGGTTATTGGTGATTGGGATCAAGGTACACTATCCCTGTACAAGCGGCCGAGCCTGAATGTGACCATCATTTATGAAACACAGCATATCAGCTAGAGCTTGGGTAGTGTCTTAGTTATCTAGTGTTGTTGTAACATAAATACCTCAAGTGGGTGGTGGGTGACTTAAAAGAATACACATGTATTATCTCATAGTTCTGGAGGCTTCAAGTTCCATGTAAGTCTCCACCCTGTCCATTCCTTCCATGAGTATGTCTCTTAGTTTCTGGTGTCTACCAATAATCTTTGACATTCCCTCTGTGTGTGTGTGTACTGATATTTTGATAACTCAGGAGTGACTAGAGTTAGAACCCACCTGACTCTGGTTGTTGTTGTTGGTGTTAAGTGCCATCAAGTCATTTCTAACCCATAGTGATGCTGTATAGGGTTTCCGAGGAACGGCTGGTGAGTTTGAACTCCTGACCTTGTGGTTCAAACCGACTTTGCAGTCCAGCGTATTAACTCGTAGTGCCACACCAGGACTCCACCTGACTCTGGTAGGAACTCATTGTACAACAAAGGAAAATCCCTTATTTCCAAACAGGGTCAGATTTACAGGCATAGGGATTAGGCTTTCAGCACATATATTGGGGGATACAATTCAGTCCCTAATAGGTGGCTTATTGAAAACGGGGCATCAAAACTTGGGATTGTTTACTCTGGATATGAGCCTCAGAGTAGAAATTGACAAAGAATCTGGAAGATGAATGCAAGATTTAATGGGAAAAATGCAAAAAAAAAAAAAAAAGAGAGAGCAAGTAAACTCATTTCCATAGAGTCAGTTCCAACTCATGGTGACCTCAATGCTACAGAGTAGAACTGATATATTATTGTTGTTGTTAGGAAGTGCCATCGACTTGGTTCTGACTCATAGCAATGTATAGGGTTTCCGAGAAGCAGCTGGTAGGTCTGAACTGCTGACCTGGTGGTTCGCAGTCCAGTGCTGATCCTACAGCACTACACCAGAAGTCCATGAACTGCCAGATACGGTTTGTAACTTTATGGAAGCAAATCATCAAAGCCTTTCTCCCACAGAACTTTCTGTGCATTCAAACTGCCAATGTTCAATTTAGCAACTGATTGTAAACCACTTGTATCACCCAAGGAGGTAGATAGCAGGTTGTTCTTGTTAAATGCTTTTGAGTTGGTTCTGACCCATAGTGGTCATCCTGTATAGTTTCCAAAGAGTGCTGTTGAACTTGAACTGCCAACCTTGTGGTTCAAACCGACTTTGTAGTCCAGTGCATTGACCCACAGTGCCATGGGGCCATACTCTTCAGATATCACAAATTTAAAAATATACTTAGATAATGCCTTTGTCGGCAGAGTAGATCTCCGTACAAGGGCTGGAAAGGGAAACTAGTAGAATCAACCATTTTCCAGTATGTAGAACCCATTCTTGTTTTCTCTTATGTAGACTTTTTACTATCTGTTTGCTTTAAATATTTAAGTTTCAATGTCTTGATTTAAAAAAAAAAACAAAAACAACATTCTTTTAAGTGAATAATCCCTACAGCTATACACATATGTACTCTCATATTTTAAGCAAATATTTTTCCTAATCCATCATTTTACATTTTATCCTTAAAAACAATACAGCTTAAAAGATAGTCTAAATTGGATACTGATTGGAACCTGCTGGTTTTTCTTTTGTCTTTTAAAATCAGTTGGGAAAGCATAATACCACAATATCCTTTTTCTCCATAAGTGCAAAGATAGTAATTTTTAAAAATAATATTTTTACATTAATCATTATGCCCATGGGGTAAAAAAAAAATAAAATGGACAGAAAAATTATTTTGAAATGTCTGTTTTGTATCACTTAGTAGTTAACCTTTAAAATAATTGTTGTTGTTGTTGGTAGGTATCCTCAGCTCGGTTCCAACTCACAGTGATCTTATATAGGGTTTCTCAGGTTGTAAATCTTTTTTGGAGATGGGGTGGAGTGGAGTGGGGTGTGGTGGATAGGAGTAAAGAAGTGATAGGGTTAGGAATATGACTAGGTTTAGCAATGTATTGCATTAGGCAAATCTGCTGCACAAGACCTCTTTAATGTGTTGAAGAGCAAAGATGTCAGCTCGAGGACTAAGGTGCGCTTGACCCAAGTCATGGTATTTTCAGTAATCTCATATGCATGAAAGTTGGACAGTGAATAAGAAAACTCATAGAAGAATTGTAGCATTTGAGTTATGGTGTTGGAGGAGAGTATTGAAAGTGCCATGGACTGCCAAAACAACAAACCAGTGTGTGTTGGAATAAGTATAGCCACAATGCTTCCTGGAAGCCAGGATGGCCAGACTTCATCTCTCATAGTTCGTACATATTATAAGGAAGGACTAGTCCCTGGAGAAGGATATCATTATGGTAAATTTGCAGGTCAGAGGAAAAGAGAAAGACCTGCAATGAGACAGATTGGCACAGTGGCAGCAGTGATGGGCTCAAATGTAGCAATTGTGAGGTTGGCATAGGACTGGGCAGTGTTTTGTACTATTGTGCATAGGGTCACTATGAGTCAGTACCAACTTGATGGCACCTAACAACAAGGACTTTGTTTAGTGTTAGGATTATGGTTAAGACTAGGGTTACTGTTAAGGGCAAGGGTTAGACTAGGGTGAGGAGTAAGGCTTGGTCTGGTTTTTAGTATTACAGTTGTTAAGTGCCATCAAGTTGGTACTGACTCATAGTGACCCTATGAACAACAAAATGAAACACTGCCTAGTCCTGTGACAACATCACAATTGTTGCCACTGTGCTAATCCATCTTGCTAGAGGTCTTCCTCTTTTTCTCTGACTCTCCACCTTACCAAACATGATATCCTTCTCCAGTGACTGGTCCTTCCTGACAATATGTCTGAAGTATGAGAGACGAAGTCTGGCCATCCTGGTCTCCA
>NW_006408862.1:1265409-1299604 GCF_000296735.1 Chrysochloris asiatica | reverse complement strand
CCAAATTCTTTATTAGATTAGATAGTTCCAATATCATATCTGGTGTTATATTTTATCAATCTGTATTTTGGTCGCTTGTTTGAAGCACTTTGTGAAAGTTGAAATTGTCTGTTTTTTCCATTGTGTTGTCATATTTATGTTAATTGATGATTGTATCTTGGTGTGATCTTAGACGTGCACCACTACCTGTCTTCTGGTGGACATGGCAAAGACCAGAAGTGTGAACACAGGGGTGGTAAGCCAGGCTCCTGACCATAAGCAGAGCAGAGGCTATGCAGAAGAGGACGTCACTGACCACTGGGTTGGCAAGGAGCTACCATGAGCATGGGAACAAGGGAGAATTGCACCTCCTTGCTGCCAACCTCCAACCTCATCTGTGCCTGCACAGCTGGATCTACACTCATTTTTTTCCCAAAAGCTCAAGATGGCTGTGCTGTGCCATGCCAGCTCACAGTCTGACCATTTCTCTTCTTCTCACTGGCCCTATTCAGCTTCCTCTTCCAGTGAGCACTCAGCCCGCCTCTCTGTCCTATCTCCTGATGCCCAGGGATCCAGGATCATCATCTATTATCGATTTCAGTCAGTCTCACGTGTCTTTGTTACAGAAGGTCAATTCAGTGTGTCTGCCTACTCCACCCTCTTGCCTCCTATTTTGAGGCTGCAAATCCTTATAGTCACAGAAAGCCTCATCATTCTCCCAGCTTGAACTGCCAGCCTTGTGGTTGGCAGTCCAGTACTTATTTTACATTGCCATCAGCACACCTTTAAAATGATAGTTCCTGGGTTTTTCACTGATTACTCTGAAGAGAAATCTGTGTAGCCAAAATAATTAAATTCTCTTGGCCAAACGTTAGTTACTTCAGTGAGGAGGGGCATCTCAATCCAGGTGATGGATGGGTATTATGGGGAATAACTAACGAAGGGATTTAATTTCTGAGTTTTTACTCAACGTTTTTGTTATTATGCAGGCTTTCTGAGTAATCAAAAGAGAAAGTATTTAAGATGCTCTGCAGTTCACTTGTAATACCATTTTGTCTTTTTATTGTGTTGGATTACAAATTGTACACCCCATGGAACAATGTTAAAAGATTTGATGTATCTGATATATCTTTAGGTATAAGATGAAAGTAGGGTTTGGCGGTCTTTAGCTAGGATTGTTCGCAAGAAACCCATCCTGGAATGTGGCCACAGACACATCGAGATGGAGCAGATTAGGTTACCTGGGAGTGATGGTGGCGGTTTCTTACTGACTCTTTTTATTTGCTGTTGTTGTTGTTGTTAAGTGCTGTCCAGTCGGTTCCAACCCATAGCGACCCTGTACAGGGTTTCTGAGGAGCAATTTGTGAGCTTGAACTACTGACTTTGCAGTTCAAACAACTTTGCCGTCTGGCACATTAACCCACAGTGCCACACTAGGACTCCTTTTATCTGCTGAGGACTAGCAAAATACAGAAGTCCTGGTGTGGTGCTGTGGGTTAATGCGCTGTACTGCAAGGTCACTTTGAACCTCAAGGTTGGCAGTTCAAACTCACCAGCTGCTCCTTGGAAACCCTATACACTATGAGTCAGTACTGACTTGATGGCACGTAATAGCAACAGCAGTAGCAAAATGTAGGTACCATGGGATAATGCCGTGGACCACAAGGTCAGTTTGAACTGTAAGGTCAACAGTTCAAACCCACCAGTTGCACCTTGGAAACCCTATACAGGGCATGTTCTAAGTTGGAACTGACTCAACAGCACTTAACAACAACAGCCAAATACAGAGGGACAGTGGTGGCTCTATGGTAGAATTCTCCCCTCCCATGCAAGAGTTGTTTTTGTTAAGTACCGTGGAGTTGGTTCCGACTCATAGTGACCCTGTACAGGGTTTCTGAGGCTGTAAATCTTTATGGGAGCAGAAAGTCTCAGCTTTCTCCCGCAGAATGGCTGGTAGTTTTGAACTGCTGACCTTGAGGTTAGTAGCCCGATTCGTAACCACTATGCTACCAGAGCTCCTTCCGATGCAGGAGACCTGGGTTCAGTTCGTTGCCAGTGCACCTCATGTATAGCCACCACCTGTCTGTTTCTGGAGACTGTGTGAAAGCCCAGACAGTCTACTGCTGAACAAGCAGCCAATGAAAACCCTGTGGATCACAATGGTCTGATCCGGTTGGACATGGGGTCACTATGAGTCAAGGGCTTACTTGACAACTAACAAGCACAACACAGCACATTTAGGAAGGATTCTGCCTTAGCAAAACTTCCAAACCTAAATCATCTATGATTCTGATGAAGAATAGGTCTGCTAGCTCACCTGTTGGTGGTCCAGAAATCTCTTCTCGATTCCAAGTGACCTCTGTGTCAATAGAAGCCATCCACTAAATTCACACAACAGCTAAATGTCTCTCTCTTCTGTCTTTCAATTCCACCATTACAAAACCCCTATGCTTTCCTAAGGTTCCTCTCGATCTCTTTATGTAGGTTTATTTTTTCCCTTCTCTCACCTCTGACCTACAAACCAACCTATTATGACTAAATCACGCTTTTGTGCACATGTCACAGAATATAAAAATCCAGTCACAATTGGTTCAAACAAAACAATTGTGAGGATGGCGCAGGACTGGGCAGTGATTTGTTCTGTTGTATTTAGTCACTGTGAGTTGGAACCAACTGATGGCACCTAGCTAACAACACTTCTCTAGTATAGCAGATAACTACTGTTTGAACTGTAAGGATGTGTGGTGGCTCTAACGGTTAAGCGCTGGACTGCGAACCATAAGGTCAGTGGTTTGAGTACACTAGTCATGCCACCAGAGAAAGATGAGGCTTTCTACTCCAACAAAGATTTACAGCCTCAGAAACTCTATACAAGGATCACTAGGATTATGAACCGACTCAGTGGCACTTCACAACTGTTTGATAGTTGAATGACAAATTGGTTTAAAGGGAATAAATATATGCTTTGACTTAAAAATAGCTTGAAAGCTGTCTCCTTGAATGCCATACATATTAATACAATGGTGAACCATTATGCTCCTGCAAAAATTTACAGCCTCAGGAACCTTCTACAGAGTTACTGTCAGTTGGGACTAACTCGAATGTGCTTAATAACAACAACAACATTAAGACAAGTATGAACTTTTCTGCAAAGACTTACAGCGTCAGACACCCTCTACAGAGTTACTGTGAGTCTTAACTGACTCTATTGCACTTAACAACAGCATCACCATGAAGACAATGACAATGAAGACAATGACATATCCCAAATTAATCTCCATCCCATACTTTCACCATACTTGTTCAACGGAACTCTGGTAGCATAGTGGTTACGAATTGGGCTGCGAACCTTAAGGTCAGCAGTTCGAAACTACCATCTGTTCCGCAGGAGAAAGATCAGGCTTTCTGCACCCGTAAAGATTTACAGCCTTGGAAACCCTGTACAGGGTCACTATGGGTCGGAACCAACTCCACGGCACACAGCAGCAGCAGCATTCAACCTGTTCGCTGAGAAAATAATCCGAGAAGCTGGGTTCTATGGAGAAAAATCTGACATCAGGATTGGAGGAAGACTCATTAACAACCTATGATACGATATGCAGATGATACAACCTTGCTTGCTAAAAGTGAAGAGGACTTAAAACATTTACTGATGAAGATCAAAGAGCACAGTCTTCAGTATGGATTACATCTCAATGTCAAGAAAACAAAAATTCTCACCACTGGACCAATAAACAACATTCTTATCACTGGAGAAAAGACTAGAGTTGTCAAGGACTTCATTCTTCTTGGATCAATTATCAATACCCATGGAAGAAGCAGTCAAGAAACCAAATGATGTATTGCATTAGGCAACTCTGCTGCATAAGACCTTTTTAAAGTGTTGAAAAGCAAAGATGTCAGCTTGAGGACTAAGGTGTGCCTATGCATGCAAAAGCTGGACAGTGAATAAGGAAGACCGTAGAAGAGTTGATGCTTTTGAGTTATGGTGTTGGAGGAGAATATTGAAAGTGCCATGGGCTGCCAAAAGAACCAATAGATCTGTTTTGGAAAATGTGCAGCCAGAGTGCTCCTTGAGGCCAAGATGGCCAAACTTTGTCTCTCATACTTAGGACATATTGTCAGGAGGGACCAGTCACTGGAGAAAGATAATCATGTTTGGTAAGGTAGAGGGTCAGAGAAAAAGAAGACCCGCAATGAGATGGATTGCAAGTGGCAGCATCGATGGACTCAAGCGTGGCAACAGTAGTGAGGTTGGCCCAGAATCAGGCAGTGTTTCATTCTGCCGTGCATAAGATTGCTATGAGTTGGTGCCCACTCTTTGGCACTGAACAACAACAAATCTCCATTCCTTAGAGACATATAGACAAAATATGATGATGCATTTATCAAAGAGGATGGGCAACATTGTGTTTGACCAGATAATATGAATCTCCTTTCCTAGGGCAATGGTGGATTCTTTATTTGTCCTATCTCATTGTTCCCCCATCCTACTTTTATGGGGTGAAGCAATGGTAGAGAAGTTGAAAAGGGGACTTCATATTGGAGTTGTTTTTAAGTGTCATTGAGTTGGTTCTAACATATAGCAACCCTATAGAGGGTTTCTAAGCAGCAGCTGGTGAGTTTGAACCAACAACCTTGTGGTTCAAACTGACTTTGCAGTCCAGCACATTAACCCACAGTGCCATACCAGGACTCCTACTTAATATTATGACCCTTGAATTATGTCTTGATAGTAATGCCATTTTGCTGAAGGAAAATGACCACTTGAATGGTCTCAATTCTAATCTTAAAATTTACTACCTACTTGTTCTTGACAGCATCTTATATCAAATTGCTGTCCTTTAAGTTTATAATCCAGGAAACCCAGGTATCACAGTGATTAATGCATTAAGCTGCTATCTAGAAACCCGGTGTTTTGAACCCATCAGCTGCACCAAGGAGAAGGATGTGGTCATCTGATTCATTAAAGATGACAATCTTGGAAACTTTGGAAACCCTATGGGTCACTGTGGGTTGAAATCAGCTTGATGCCAGTGGGTGTGTATTTTTGTTTTGTTTTTGGTTCTTTTTAAGTTTATCATCAGTTCCAGTCCCACCCATCTTTTTCTGAAAACCCAGTGGCCTTAAAGTAAGATCAAGAGAGAAATAGGTAACCTAAGTGAAATATGCAACCACTTAACCAAGCACAGGCCCTATCCTGTAATCAGCAGCAACAAATTCCAGGACAAAATGAAACTAAAGTGTGGTTAATCTTTGAAAAAATCTTGATAGACAATTGTCAAGATCCCCATATCAAGGTTAGTCTGCTAACTCAGGCCTTTACAATGACTGTAATTGTTTTCCACTAACTTTAAGAAATTCTCTTTGAACCCTTGACTTGTTCTAGTTATAGAAATTTAGCTCAATTATACTTTTACTTCCCTAGGATGACTGAGAAAATAAGTGCCAACCATCTGAAGAGCTCCGATCAAAAGTTCTTCCCAATTCCAAATCTGGAGTTATTTGAAAACTGGCCTAGGTTATAGGAACCTGGATCCAGTGGAATTGGATATTCGCACGACTGTTCCCTATAAAATTTCGACTGTCGAGTGAAATAGACTGGCTACTGTAACCACCTTCACCTCCTAAATTAGATGATGGGGTTGCAGAAGCATGATAACTATCAATTGAGATATGAAGGACTATTGTGAAGAAGAGTCCTGTGGTGGTGCTGTAGGATAAAGCACAGGACCACGAGGTCGGTTTGAACCATAAGGTGGCTGTTCAGACTCACCAGCTGCTCCTCAGACGCTCAGACAGACCCTGCTATACAAGGTCACTATGAGTCAGGACCAACTCAACAGCACTTAACAGCAACAATTGTGAAGAAGGAACTTCTGATTAATGCGTAACACATTAATCAAAGGTTGGAGATTCTAGTTCACCCAGAGGTGCCTAGAAGAAAGGCCTGGTGGTTTATTTCAAAATTGTCTGCCATTGAAGCCCCTGTTGAACCCAGTTCTACTCTGACATACACAGTGTTGCCATGAGTTGACGTCAACTCAAAGGCCACTGGTTTCATTGTAAGGAAATGGATGACGCTGATTTGGGTATAAATATAGAGAGGAGGACCTCAGCTCTAACAATTATACTTGTTAAGAGGCAGTGAAACATTAATGCTTGGTCTCTGAAGTCAGACAGACATAGATTTGAGTTTCGGATTTCTCTCATTAACCACAGGACATTAGAAATATTGCCTGTTCTTTTTGAACCTTGGTTTCCGCCTATCTGAAGTCGTGATAACAGTATTACTTATCCTGAAATTAAATGAGATAATTCATGAACTTTACATGTGAATGGTAATTATTATTTACTTTCACATTCTAGGCATTTTAGATCCCACACTCTGGCCTGATCAGAGCTATCAGTTGTTGCTGTTTTTAAGTGCCATCGAGTTGGTTCCGATTCATAGCAACCCTGTATAGGGTTACCAAGGAGTGGCTGGTGAATTTGAACAGCTGAACTTGCAGTTCAAGCCAACCTTGTGGTCCAGAGCATTATCCGATAGCACCACACCAGGACTTGTTAAAGGTCGGCTTGTTAGAACAGATTGCTTGGCCCTTTAGTTTCTGATTCAGTCAGCTTGGGATAAATCAGCTGTCACCGAGGAGATTCCAATTCATGGCAATTGTGTTAGTGTAACTGTGAGTAGAACTGTGTTCCACAGGCTTTTCAGTGGCTGCGTTTTCTGAAGTAGACCACCAGGAGGGTTTTTATTCCCATGAGCCTCTGGGTAGACACAAAGCTCCAACCTTTCATTCATCCACCAAGCATGTTAACCATTGCCCCACACAGGGACTTGATGACACTTCACAACAACAAATTTTACAGGGTTTGGAACCATGGACATTTATTCCATCAGACGTTGCCCTGAATAGATGTTCAGTTGTGCGTGACTGTATTAAACAGTAAACAGTAGTTGCTGCTATTATCATCAACTATGAGTACGATTGGAGTCCTGGTGTGGTGTTCGATATGTACTAGACCAATAACAAGATTGATACTTTAAACTCACCAGCTGCCCCTGGGAAATCCTATACAGGGTCACTGTGAGTCAGAACCTACTTGAGGGCACTTAACAGCAACATTAATATAACTTTGCCTTTCTGTTATAGAAGTACCTCTAATTTATGAATACAAGACTATGTCTTCATAGGAAATGTAGGTAAAAATCACTTATTTGTCTTGCAGGGACTTGCTGGAATAACTATTGTTGTTGTGTACCTTTGAGTTGATTTCAACTCACAGAATTGCTTCATTGCATTTTCTTGATTATGGTCTCTAAGCAGATTACCAGTTGTCTCTCCTATGGGACCTCTGAGAGTGTTTGAACTACTAACTTTTCAGCTAACAGTTGAGCATTTAACCGTTTTGCCATCAGCGGTCCAAAAGCTAGCACTTAGCAGTTGTGTCACTCCTTTTGGAACAGTAGTTGTTGTTGAGAGCTGTCCAGTCAGTTCTGACCCATAGCAACCCTGTGTAGGTGGGTTTAAAATACCAATCTTGTGGCTAACAGTCCAGTGCTTGTCCTACAGCATCACACCAGGACTCTAGAAACAGAAAGTCAAATATAAACAAACTCTTGATATGATTTTAGTGTCCCTTGTCTGTGATGGAAACAAAGTGAAGCTGCTCTTTCTTAAACCCTACTACTCATATGTCTATTTCAAATAGCTACAATCAGCTGGTTGACTGATGATTACTGAGCCTCACTAAAGACAACCCCTGTGTGTACTTCAGTGGTGCTCCCTCATGGAACGTACCCAATGACTCTGTGACTGAGCACAGTGCTAGCTAGCATTGGGCGCTACTGTAGAAGTAGCAATCTATCAATGAAAGTTGAAGACCAGGTTTGGAACATGCATAGTATTCACATAACAGCTTAAGGTCTTAACCAGTTCTCTGCCAAAACACTGGCTGTTAGTAGCATGCCCTTTCAGCTATGTAATTAACTTATTAAGAGTCAACCCACTCATGACTACTTTTGCTCATGTTGTTGTTGTTTTAGTTGTTTTCAAGCTGGTTCTGACTCACGGTAACCTCATACATAACAGAATGAAACATTGCCTGGTCCCGTGTCATTTTCAGAATTGCTGGTATAGCTCATGTTTGTTGTTGCAGCCACTGTATATTTCGAGTGTCTTCCAAGCTAGACTCATCTACCTTTATATTGGACACTGTTCTATTGTGACTCATAGTTTTTTCATTGGTTAATTTTTGGAAGTCAGTCACCAGGTCTTTCTTGCTGATCTGTCTTCGTCTGATGCCCCACTGAAACCTGCCCATCGTGATTGACATACCAAAACAGTGGGCAACTTCCTGGTATGTGAGATCTGAGTGGCCCAGATTCCGGCATCAGAGTAAAACACAGGCACCATAGTATGACAGATTGACAGAGGGGTGGTGGATTGTTGGAATAAATATAGATAAGTGTCTTTGTTGTGTTTTCCTGAAGAATGAATCCATTATCCTTAAATTGCTTAAACATAATTTGAATGAGATTTAACAATTTAAGAGTCATGATTCATTTTCATAGAAGCAATGCTCTGGCAAGCCTTAGTATGGTAAAAGGAACTTCCACGAATTCACCCAACATTTACTAAGCTTCTCTTCTTGGTCAGGCTCTGTGTTCAGACAAATCTAATGTGCCTTCAAAGGGCACACAGTTTAATTAAGAAACAGGGCTATTAGGCATTGCACAGTTTTTCTGCTGTTGTTTCACAGATGGGTTATAAAGCCAGAAAGGGCAGGAAAGGGGAGGAAAGAAGGAGCGGATGTGGGAGGGGGTAAGGAAACACAGGAGGGACTGGTCCCCAGGATTCTTTTCATTTCTGATGAGCAGCTCCATGCAGCTGGAATTTTAATTATACAGAGATGCTCTCTGTTTTCTTGGTACAACAACCTCCCAGAGTTTAAAAGGTGGCTGCTGTCTGAAAGTCACAGGCAGGTTAAATTACAGTGATTATCTGGACAGTCTTTGGAAGCCAAAGATGACTACCCTTTGAAAAACAGAAGTCCATAAAAGGATCCAAATGAGAAAATTCTCAATCCTCACTTCAGACTAATTTACATTGATTCTTGAAGGGGATTGCTCCAGTCATCAATGAAACCATTTTGCCATCCTCAAAATTTCTTCTACTTACAATAATCAAAACGTTTCATAGTTGTTTAAGCATCTCATTTGTTGGTAGACTTAACTCCTTTATTCTTTTCTTGTATATCTATTTATTAAATTGTGGGAGGGAGGAGGAAATAGAAAGAGAGAGAGATTCCATGCTCATAATTTGCGATTTCACTGTTTCTTTCTCTGTGTTTAAGTCCAGAAAGCTGCTTTTAATCATCTGACCCATTTAAGAGGTTCTAAGATATCTCCCAGAACATGGAAAAGTATCCTTCAGATTAGAACAGATCTTCTTCTAATTAGGATTTGAAACACAGGTGATTTAATTAAGGAAACGTGAAGTCAATTAACGGGGGCTGTTTCTGATGAGAGTGAGGGAGGAATACAGTCATATATTGAATGGCCTCTGATTTTAAGAAATGAGCATTTTAGAACATGTTAGGAAGTTGAGGATAGAAATTGTTAGCTCAGTCTGTTTGCCTGATACCTCATGGAAAATTATTATTGCAATTTTATGTTAATTGAGCACCAGGTTTATATTGGTTGGGCTCCCATGAACAAGAATTGGCTTGGATAGGTAATGAAGAAATGATTAATGACCCCATTTAGATGATTTAGACATATGAACTCTGATATCATTTTATAAAATGAAAGGGATAGTGGAGCCCCAACCCTGTTTTCGTTTTTATATAAGTAACATTTTTTAGTTGGTACAGAGGAATAAAGGGGAACACCAATCCTTGAAGAAAGCAATGAATTCATATTTTCTTTCTCCTAATCATTTAACTTCCTCTCTTTCTTTATATATCCCCCCAACTAGCCTCATGTAATTTCAAAGCTTAATGATTCATTTTTTTAATGTTTTATTGTGAATTTTATGATAGTGTACATGGAAGAACTTTAGTTTTACATTCATTCCATCTTATATCATCTTAATGCCATAGTTCCAATCCCCTCCATGCATCATCAACCACCCAAAGGGTATATCCCAGAAACTCGCCCCCTACACTTCCCTTCCCCTCCTCCCCCATAGTTTTCGGCCCACAGTCCCTTTCCCTCTCTGGGTCCAAGGTCCCCAGTCACTCCATCACTCCACGTCATCATCTCTGTCTCTATCTCAGGCATCTCTGTTTCTCTGGGTAGGGTCCTGCTCTCGGCTCTTCTCCGTTGATGGTCCCAGAGGCCTCCACTCCTATCCTGGAGAATTAATCACTCCCTTCCTTGTTACAAAACTTCCACCTTTGCATTTTCAACCCTCATAATCTGTCCTGATAAGCATTATTCACTACAGTATCACAAGTTACTCATCTGTATCTCCTTTCATCAGCTCCACCCAGCCAGATTGAATAGTATCTACTGAAGATTCTGCCTTCCGTCATGCTCCCTAGCACCAGGTTCCCTCTTGAAAGCTTGTAAGCCAGTCACTTCTTGCCTTTGTAGTCCCCCCCTCCCCATTTGAGTATCCAATGTCCAAACTGCCCTTCTCCGTCCACTCTATGTGTGTGTGTGTGTGTGAATGTTTCTTGCTGTGAGGATTTGTTCCCTCTTTTGAGTCGTTGCTCCATAGGTATAGTTCAAGTTCATCAGACTGTATCAGCTCACTCTTTTTTTTTTTCCCCCTATTCTTTCCTCTTCTGATTGAGCTCTGATCATCCAGTCATCCAGTCCAGGTCATGTGGGTATCATCTGCACGTGTGGGTGCTCCTGTGTATATGTCCTCTCTTCCCATCAGCCGGTAGCTCCACTCTCCTCTCGAGTCCTCTGTGGCCACGCCACTGACTCTGGGCCCAAGAGTCCCCAGGCCTCTTCACACTGCTTGCCAACCAGGTCCCCTACGGGTCCACAGAAGTCCACTGAACATTGTAGAGCTTAGCTTGCTGCTTTATTGCTGCTTTTACCCCATTTCCCCCCATCGGTGATGTGTATTGTGCAATCAGAGAGTACATTTCCGTTGAGTCTTAGTCTTGGAAGGGGGTTTGCGTTGAGAGCACCTGGCCACTTGCCTTGATGTTTTCTTGGAAAGCGATTTTTTTGTTCTTGCAGTAACAGTCCATCTGCCTCCATTTTTTTTCTTTCAAGAGGTATCTTTTATTCTTCTAGCCACTCCAGACTGGTCTGCTCATCCTTTCAAGTGAAGCTTTCTCATCTCTGGAGATCTGGATGTGGTTCTGGTTTCTATCTATAGTTTTATGTATTGCAAAGGCTCCGCAAGAAGCCTCGTTCACTGGGTACGCTGTAGCCCCATTTTAGGTATTCCAATCAGTCATAGGCAGAAGATGTACTTACAAGCCTTCTAGTGTGGTGTTTCTGACTATTCCTTTCTCTCCTTCTCCAGTATCTACTCTCCAGGAAGATGTGCTCAGGATGTGGTCTTCCCTTTTCACTCTCCTTATTGCTTAACTCAGAGTAACTTTTTTGGGCCTCAGTTGGGCCTGGGCCTCAACGGTGGGCCGTTTGGGCCTCTGGTAGGTGGGTTGAGCCTAGGGCGGGCGGTTTGGGCCTCTGGGGGCCTGGGCGTCAGCGACCGGGCTGCAGAAGGGTTGGTCCTCAGGTGGATGGTTTGGGCCTCCAGCGGGTGGTTTGGGCCTCAGGCAGGCGGTTTGGGCCTCGGGGCCTGGGTATCAGCAGCTGGGCATCGGGCGGCTTGGGCCTCAGCAGGCGGGTTGGGCAGATTGGGCCTTGGGGACCTGGCTGAGGGCGGGTTGGGTCTCAGGGGCACTGGGACTTGGTGACTGGGCTATGCAGAGGGTTGGGCCTTAGGGGCCCTGGGCCTTAGAAACCAGGCTACAGGCTACAAGGCAGGTTGGGCCTTGGGGGCACTGGACCTCGGCGGCTTCACAGAGGGCTGGTCTAGGCCGGGGCAGTAGAGGGCTGGGGGTAATGGCTGCAGGGAGGTAGTGTCTGTATTTGATGACATGAAAGAAGCCTCTCTCAGTCTCTCTGTACCGTGGGTACCCCGAATTTCCTGATATCCATGCCGATATCCCTCTCTATTTGTTTGGCTTTGTTAGTTTATACTTCCTTTTCTCTGGAAATGCAGCCTTCTAAGTGGGGTTGTCTAGCCCTGCATTCCTAGGTCTGCAGGGGGCAGAGGCACTCGCTGGTGTGGGCGCTGAAGCAGGAGCCTTGTGCAGGCAGACAAAAGCTCAAAATGCCTGTAATTCCTCAGTAATTTGATCTTTTAAAAAAACGAGTTCAGAATGTTAAAATATAAGCTCTTATGTTTGTTCAAAGGCTGTCTGTCTGCTAGACAGAGGTTTCTTATGTGCGATTCCGCCCCTTTTCCCTGAGACTGCCCTACCTGAGCTGCCTGGTCAGGGAAGCGCTGGAAGTCCTATTCTAATGATTCATTTTTGAGAAATCAAAGGAAAGTCAAACATTCAGAATAAAAAATCAGTAACAGCAAACTGCGCAGTTTAAAAGTTATTTTTCTGAGAAGAAGCATTACTACATAATGGTGCATGTGAGAGAATTAAACTACTCCCAAGATTTTTGCTTCAGTGTATTTTTTTTTCCTTTGATTGCACAACTTACTACTACTCAAATATGCTTATGAGGCAATAAATACAACATTCTAATTTATTTTTACAATAAGAATTTTAAAAGTGAAACTTCTGAACTTTTATTGTATTTTATTCACAATGTTTACTCTTCATGTAATCAATGGTGAATATTTACCTATACTTCAAAATTGTGAATTTGTCATTCAACTTCTCAAGGCTGCAAGTGATTCCTTAAAATCATTACCAAGATGTATTTATTACCTATTAATCAACATACACTTATTTAGATAGGTACTGTGCTGAGTCCCCAGCTGATAATCAAAATGATGGAGATTCAAGATCAAAATTCAAGGAGATTTTTCATAAGTAGATTGTCATAAGAAAGGCCTGGCAAAATATTCATGAAAAACGCTATAGAGTACAGTTTCTTGTACTGGGGTGGTTTGCCTGCTGCTGTGATGCTCGAAGCTATGCCGTTGGTATTTCAAATACCAACAGGGTTACCCATGGTGGATAGCTTTCAGCAGAGCTCCCAGATTAAGACAGACTAGGAAGAAGGAGAGGCAGATCACTGCTGAAAAATAGCCAGTGAAAACCTTATGAATTGTGGCTAAACATTATCATCTGGAAGTGCTCTGGAAGATGAGCCCCTCAGGTTGGAAGGCAATGGAAATGTGACTGGGGAAGAGCTGCCTCCTCAAAGTAGAGCCAACCTTAATGATATGGATGGAGCAAAGCTGTCAAGACCTTCATTTGCTGATCTGGCAAGACTCAAAATGAGAAGAATCATCTACAGATAAACATTAATAATCAGAAGGTGGAATTTAAAAAATTACAACTCTCAGAAAATTGGAAGTGGTTGAAAATGAAATGGAATGCACCAAAATCTATATCCTAGATATTAGTGAGCTAAAATGGACTGATATTCACCATTCTGAATCCAACAGTCA
This sequence comes from Chrysochloris asiatica, assembly GCF_000296735.1. Taxonomy (NCBI): domain Eukaryota; kingdom Metazoa; phylum Chordata; class Mammalia; order Afrosoricida; family Chrysochloridae; genus Chrysochloris; species Chrysochloris asiatica. Next base: position 1,286,009 of record NW_006408862.1, on the reverse strand, counting down.
TATGGTCTACTATGTGAGGAATGAGAAATTGAAAAGGAATGACATCACATTTATTTTGAAAAGAAACATTTCAATATCTATGCTAAAATACAACTCTGTCAGTGGTAGGATAATATCTATATGACTACAAGGAAGACCAGTTAATTCAACTGTTATTCAAATTTACATACCACTGATGCCAAAGAAGATAAAATTGAAGATTATTAACAACTTCTGCAGTCGAGCATGCAACCCAGTTGCATTAATAAATACTGGTGATTGGAATGTAAAAACTGGAAAGGAAGAAGGATCAACAGTTGAGAGATAGGGCCTTGGTGATAGAAATGATGTTTGAGATCAGATGACACCATTTTGCAAGACCAATGGCTTGTTCATTGCAAATACCTTTTTTCAACAACATCTATGACAACTATACACTTGAACCTCACCAGATGGTGTTGGCAAAGAATATCCAATACACCATAGACTGCCAAAAGAATGAATCTGTGTTGGAAGAAGAACAATCAGAATGCTCCTTAGATGTGTGGATGGCAAGACTTGTCTTACTGTTGATATGTTATCAGGAGGCACCAGTCCCTGGAGAAGGACATCAAATTTGGCAAAGTAGATGGTTAGTGAACAGAAGAACTCTTGACAAGATGTAATGATATTGTAGATGCTATAATGGAGTCAAACATAGGGTATAAGGGTGGTGTCGGATTGGACAGTGTTTTGTTCTGTTGTAGACAGGGAGTACTGATTCAAAACTGATTAGACAGCACCTAACAACAAAGGCGCTCTGGTAGCGTAGTGGTTATGAATTGGGCTGCGAACCACAAGGTCAGCAGTTCAAAACTACCAGCTGTTCTATGGGAGAAAGATGAGGCTTTCTGATCCCATAAAGATTTACAGCCTCAGAAACCCTGTACAGGGTCGCTATGATTCAGAACCAACTCCACAGCACATAACCACCACCAACAACAACAATAAAACAAGGCCCTGTGGGGAGTCGTTGGCTGATAACCAAAGGATGGGAATTCAAGTCCACCCAGATGTGCCTTGAAAAAAAAGCCTAGTGAAAAATCATCTAATGAAAATCCTATGTAGCACAGTTCTACTCTGACACACATATATGAGGTCACAATGAGTTTGAATTGACTCCTTGGCAACTGATAAACAGACAGACTTACACCAACTATGGTTCCCACCCCATCCTATAGGAGTTTTTATTCTAGCTGGAAAGATAAAGTCTATATATAAAGTGATAACATTCCAGAGTTTCATCTGATAAGTAGTTTTTATCAGAGAGAGTAAATCCTAGATGACCCATGGGTCTGGCATTTCCTAATGTTATTAATTAGTAATTCGTGTTACCAAGGAGCTCTGGTAGCGTAGTGGTTACAAATCGGGCTGTGAACTGCAACGTCAGCAGTTCGAAACTACCAGCTGTTCCATGGGAGAAAGAGGAGGCTTTCTGTTCCCGTAAAGAGTTACAGCCTCAGAAACCCCATACAGGGTCTCTATGAGTCGGAACCGACTCCACAGCACACAACAACACAACAATAAGCTTGAACTACATCTTTAGAGATGGTTGGGAGTTGACAAGATTCAGAAGAGATAGGAGCACGTGGCACCAGGAAACACAGCCACAAGAGCAGGTCACAGAGGAAGGCCTCCATAGCTGGGTGCTGGAGCCAAAGTATACCTTGGTGAAAGAGAAGTCTAGAAGATATGAAGTCACTGGATATGTGTCTAAAGAATTAAGGTGACAATACATAAACCAGAGTTCTATAGGGTGGGAGGTGAGAGAGTGTGAATTAGGATCACCCAGAGAACGCAATCTGAAAACTGAATCTCATTCACACTCAGACACACACACACACACTTTCCTGGAGACTTTGATGGTGATTCGCCCATCATGTTTGAGAACAACTACTGTAGAAAGTCACAGAAAGCTTGCACCTGGCCCTGCTGCAGAGGATGAACTTGTGGGATTCCACTGTATATATAGCTGGGTGCTCAGAAGGTTAAGTCTATGTTCTGAATGAGCCTGAGCTTCTTGACCGGGGAATATGGACTATTAGGGGTGACGTCATTGTACTTAGATCACCTGATGACAGCCGGGATCTCGGCATTCACACGTCAGGAATGGTTGGAATAAACTTGTGGGTAGTTCTAGTCCTGGCGGCACTGTTATTGTACCAGGCCATAGGTCTGGGTACCAGAAGTGACTTACCTGAGCACATAGCATCAAATGACAGATAACCTGGGTGTAGGCTGCAACTCTGAGTGTGACGCTGATACTTGGATCTGCACAGACTACAGTTGGGACAGGAGTGACCTCATTTTCCAAATGGTTTTCTCAGCTTGTTGTTGGGTGCCATCAAGTCGGTGCCGACCAATAGCAACCCTGTGTAAAACAGAATGAAACACCGCCCAGTTCTGTGCCATCCTCCAATTGCTGTTATGCTTGCACCCACTGCTGTTGCCACAGTACCAATCCAGCTCTTTTCCACTGACCAAGCATGATGACCAAGCATGGTCCCTCCTGATTCTTAGCAGCAAATCACCAAAATAACCTTAAGAAAAGAATGGTAGGACTAAAGGTATCGAAGGAGAATTTCTCTTATAGTTTTTACCACCCCTGCTCAAGTCGGTGGCTACTGCTGTCCTTATTGTTGTCCGATGTCATGATTGGCCCTGACTCATGATGACCACTGGACAGGACTAAGCTATAAACCTCCTGACTCCTGCTCTGAATATTCTACTTTGAAAAATATCCTCTCTTTGAAAGTAATCAAGCCTCTACTTTGAAAATATCCTCTCTTTGAAAATAAAGTCTATTTTCATTCTAAATAAAGCACCCTCACTTTCGAATATTTCTTTGAAGGCTAACTTATTTCATCTCTGGCGAGGTTCTTCAAACCCAGGCAGCCCCTGTAGTTGTGTCCAGAGGACACACAATTTTAGTTCCTACATTTTCTAGGTGCAAAGTGGGTTGACAGTAGCAAGGACAGTACCCACAGCACTGGTGTTATCTATCTTTGTTTGAGTGTTTTCTGTCTTATTCCTTGTGTAGACAGCAAAGGCTTTATCTATACATTTCCAGGCTGGTCACAGGGATTAACTTAGATGATGTGTGTGAAAGTGCTTTGCAGACTGAAAGTAGTGTGCAAATGTAAAGGATTGCTGTTCTCTCCAGAAGTCTCTAAAAGAAGGTCAGATGGAATATTCATTTTTGTATCCTAGGCATCTAGCAGAGTTCAGTCAATAAATATCTGTTGAAGAAAATGAATGAAAAGCTTGTCAAATGTCATATTGAAAGTCAGGGTTTGGGAGCCAAGCATGTCATAAAGTCTTTGTGCCAAAGATAAGGTTGTTGTTGTTAGGTGCTGTTGAGTTGCTTTTGATGCATAGCCACCCTATTATGTACAACAGAATGAGACATTGCTCAATCCACTGTCATCCTTACAATTCTTGCTTTGTTTGGGTCCATTGCTTCAGCATCTCTTTTTGTCAACTGACTCTCTGTACTGTTTTGTTCTATGGTCCTTCTCCAGGGACCGACCCCTCCTAGAAACACGTCCAAAGTAAGTGAGCTGTAGTCTGGCCATTCTCACTTCTAAGGAGCACTTCACCTATGCTTCTTCCAACAGAGTTGTTCAATCCTCTGGAATGCCATGGTTATTCAGTATTATTCACCAACATCGTGATTCATAGACATCAGTTCTTCATTGGTCTTCCTTATTCATTGTCCAGGTTTCAAATACATATGGTGGTGGTGGTGTGCCGGAAGTAGGTTCCAACTAATAGCAACCCTGTATAGGGTTTCCTAGCCTGTAATTCTTTACAAGAGAAGAAAGCCTTATCTTTTTCCTGCAGAACAGCTGGTAGTATCGAAATGCTGACCTTGAGGTTAGCAGCCTGACACATAACCACTACACTACTTGAAAATACCATGGCTTGGATCAGGTACACCTTAATCCTCAAAGTGCATCTTTGCTTTTTAACACTTTAGAAAGATCTTTTATGGCTGATTTTGTTACAAGTTGGGCTGTTAACCTCAAGGTCAGCAGTTTGAAACTACCACAGGAGAAAGATGAGTCTTTCTGCTCCTGTAAAGATTTACAGCCTTGGAAACCCTTTGCAGGCTCTCTATGAGTCAGAACCAACTCCATGATATCAGCCAACCACCACTGAGGATTTTAGTTTTCTTTATGTTGAGTTGTAAAACATATTGAAGGCTGTAGTCAGCATCTTTGCTGTCATCTGCTTACAGCAATCTGTTAATGAGTCCTCCTTCAATCCTTATGCCATGTTCTTCTTCCTATAGTTCAACTTCACAAATAACTTGCTCAGCATATAGATTGAACAAGTATGGTGAAAGGGTATATCCCTAGCACACATTTTTCCTGATTTAAAACCATATAATATCCCTTGTTCTGTTTGAATGACTGTCGCTTGATCATTTGGAGGTATAAAAAGTGAATGTGGCATTATTGTGTATCTTATTGAATATGGCCAAATAAGGTCTTGCGCTGCACTGTTTGGTTCTTCTGAAAAACAGTTGCCTCTTCTTATTTGTTGTGTACTTACTATTGTTACCTTCTCTGAGCACGAGCACCCCCAGCTCCCAGGGTTTTCTGAGTGGATCTTAAGTGAGCTGCTGGCCCTGGTTTGTTTCTGTGAGTTGTCAGGCACAGATAAAGGCTTGGCGGGATTTGTCCTTTGCTTTGAGAGAGAGGGACTGTCAGAAACACAGTCAGCGGCAGTCAGCCTTCGGAAACTCTCTCCCACATTGGGCCCAAAGAGAACATTTGTTTGTGTGTTTGCTTTGATTTTGAAAACTAAACACCCCTTTGACATTATGTGCGTGGCCTCCTTAACATTGAGAACATTGAGGTGTACTGAAATGATGCCGTGGAACATGACATAAGCCTCTACTGCCTTGCATTTGAAACAAGAAGAAAGGGGACCTTAAAGGGAACTTCAAAGAGCAGACTGGAATCAATTAAAATATTTCAGAAAGGACAGAGCTCTGACAAGACAAAGAACTAGAATGGATCACCAAATTCTGCTGACTGTGCCTTTTTTTTTTTTTTTTCTAAAGAGGCTCTGAATACTGCTGCCCTGGTGTCACCAGCATGTGGTTCTAGTTGCTGTGTAGTGGGCTCTGACCGATGGTGACCTCATGAAGACAGAATAAGACAGTACCCTGCCCTGACCACCTTTGTGATCATTGGCGTGTCTGAGTCTATGCTCTGGTGTAGTGCCTTCCTACCAGGCGGACTCATCTCCCAGCCCTGTTCTAGACAGTATTCTTTTGTGCTCCATGAGGTTTTCACTGGAAATAGAATTACAGGTCTTTCTTCCTAGCCTGACTTAGTCTGGAAGCTCCAATGATACTACTCTACCATGGGTGACCCTGCTGTTATTTGAAATACTGGTGGTATAGCTTCCAGCATCACAGCAACACGCAAGACACCACACTACAATAAAGTGATGGATGAGTTCTGGTCTTCCCCACAGCAACATCAAAAAGTCTTGGGTCACTTAGACTGGGAGCTGGTTTCCTTGAGGCAAATTGATGAGCGAATATACCTGGATGAGTTTTCCTCTCTCTTAGTAGAAGTCAGTGAGGAGAAGTACATGGGTTATATTGAGTATATTGCCTCTTTTCAAAGGAGGTGTAATTGAGTTTCAAATATGGTTTTCCAGCAGAGCCAAACAATAACAAAAGCCCTCAGTAATAAAGTCCACAGTTTAATCAAAGCATCATCAGTCTTTTTAATATAAATCATTGAGTACATGAGCAGCACTTTACTAATAAGACAAGGACATTGAAGGTATGTCTCTACCCTCAGTACTTCCATGAGAGACACCTTGTTTATGAGGGACTGTGAACATTAGCATATGTAAACGATGCCTGCAGTCCCAGATTCTGACTTAGTTTGCCCTGCTTTATTTATGTGTGTTGATGTGTTCTGGGGGCAGAGAGGGAAGCCCCCATCTCCAACCACATCCTTCCCAAAATGTGTTCATCCCTCTCTTTCCCATTGAGCCCTCTTTCTTTGGAAATTCAACAGCGGAATTTTTTTTTCTGCAGCATCTCTATGGTGAGTTCTGCCTGCCTTGGTTGCCATGGCAGTGAGCCTTCTCTGCCAGGAGCAGGCAGTTTCGGAAGAGGGGATTGTTGCAGTCAGAGGGAGAAGATGAAAAGTCATTAAAGTGGGCTGATCATTAGTATGCAATACAAGAGCTGTTGTTACAGCATCTCTCACTAGAGTAGACAGTGCTTTTTAATCCCAGCCCCTCCGAGATGGAAGGAAACAGGAGAGGTCAAACCTCCACACAGATCTGCCCAGCCTGTCCAAACCCCAGCTTAGGGAGCATCCTTCAACTCCAGCACCTCTTCCTCATCTGACCTCTTCCCTTTGTCCCTCTCCATCTTGAAAACAAGGCTTCAAGGAATGACCCAGGGAAGGAGAAGTTGGAATGCAGAATTGCAGTAATATCTGCCCTTCAAGGAGGAAAAACACAGACTTACTTCACTGTGGGAGAAAGCATGGGCCCACAAGGTCCGTTTGAGCTGCAAGGTTGGCAGTTCAAATTCAAGAGCCGCTTCTTGGAAACCCTGTACAGGGTTGCTATGGATCAGAACTGACTTGACGGCACTTAACAACAAACACAGGTTGTGCAAGGATTCCCTAGGTCACACAGTTTGGTCTCAACCATGAACTTAAAGGTTGGCAATTCAAACCCATCCATGGAAGAATGGCCTGACAATATAGTTCTATAAAGATTATAGCCAAACTCCAAGTAAATCCTACAGAGCAGTTCTACTCTGCAACACATGGGATCGCCATGAGTTCAAAGCAACTTAATGGAAATGAAGCTGTTGTTTTGCATGTTGTTGGTGTTGTTAGGTGCCATCATGTCAACACGGACTCATAGTGACCCTGTGCACAACAGAATGAAACAGTGCCCGATCCTGGGCCAACCTCACTACTGTTGCCATACTTGAGTCCATTGATGCTGCTACTTGTCCAATCCATCTCATTGCGGGTCTTCCTCTTTTTCTCTGACCCTCCACCTTACCAAACATGATATCCTTCTCCAGTGACTGGTCCCTCCTGACAATATGCCCGAAGTATGAGAGACGAAGTTTGGCCATCCTGGCTTTCAAGGAGCACTCTGGCTGCACTTCTTCCAAAAGGGATCTATTGATTCTTTTGGCAGTCCATGGCACTTTCAATATTCTTCTCCAACACCGTAACTCAAAAGCATCAATTCTTCTATGGTCTTTCTTATTCACTGTCCAGCTTTTGCATGCATATGAGGTTATTGAAAATACCATGGCTTGGGTTAGGCACACCTTAGTCCTCAAGCTGACATCTTTGCTCTTCAACATTTTAAAAAGGTCTTGTGCAGCAGATTTGCCTAATGCAGTATGTCATTTGATCTGTTGATAGCTGATCCAAGAAGAACGAAGTCCTTGACAATGTCAATCTTTTCTCTATTGATAAGAATGCTGTTTATTGGTCTAGTGGTGAGGACAAACTGATAGACGAGTGGTGGTTGTTTTGCATAGGTGGTGTTAATGGATAAGCACGGGACTACTGACTGAAGGGTTGGTGACTCGAATCAACCCAGAGGTGTCTTAGAAGAAAGATCTGCTTCTGGAAGACCACAGCCACTGAAAACCCTATGCAGCGCAGTTCACTGAAACTCCTGGGCTGCCATGAGTCACAATCAACTCCACAGCATCTTGCAGTATCAATGACCCTTTGAAGCATGGAGAGTAGCCAACTTGGAGGATAATGGAAGGAGGAAAATGATCACACTGTCATAGGAAAGGGAGCCCTGGTGGTGCCATGAGTTAAGCATTGCACTACAAACTGCAAGGTCAGTGATTCAAACACACCTGCTGCTTCAAGGGTAAAAGATGAGGCTGACTTCTCCCATAAAAATTTTTGTCTCAGAAACCCTAAGGATCAGTTCTACTCTGCCCTGTAAGGTAATTACGAGTGGAATTGATTCGATGACAGTGGAATTGGTATGTTTTTGCTGTTGTTGTTAATTTCATAGGAAATAGTGACTGCTATTGCTCCACAACCCAGAAGAATCCATGTTTTGATGTCCAGTGCAGTGCAGTAATAGGAGCCTCTAAAGACAATGCAAGAGTCAACAGATCCTAAATTTGAGACGTGTGGAGATGTTGCAACATGACTGAGAAATTAGAGTTTCCCTGGAGCTTGGAGTTCACTACCTTCCTCTGTAACACAGACTTCTTGGGCATAGTTTATCCCATCCCATGAGCTCGAGCTTCTTCTGAAGTCCAGCTAGAAAATGCAATAGCTACAAAATATTTTGGGCACCACTTCAGTAAGATTCTTGGCTCTAAACAGTTGGTAAAATCTGAAAAGCATCAGAATGATAAACTCCGAAGAAAGTGTCCTGAAGGAAGAGTCTTGATAATTCTACCACTAGATGAGTACAAGCATATCCTAGAGATATTGTGAGTTAATCTCCAGACCACTACAAGATGTCAAATATCACAATAAAATGAGTCACATACATTTTTTTTGGTTTCTGGCAGTTCAAACCCACCAGTCACTCCTTGGAAACCCTAGACAGGGTTGCTATGAGTCAGAACTGACTCGATGACACTTAACAACAGTGCATATAATGGACTCCTGGTATGGCACTGTAGGATAAGCAGTGGACTGCTAGCCACAAAGTCAGTGGTTCAAACCCACCAATTACTTCTTGGAAATCGTGTACAGGGTTGTTGTGAGTCAGAATTGACTCGATGGCACTTCAATACAATAATGGCACATAGAAAGGATGAAAAATGACCCTAATTTAGGGTCAGTGTGAGTCAGCACCTACTCAACAGCAACATTAATGCATGCAAAAGTTATGTTTATACTATACTGCAGTCTGTTAAGTGTGCAATAGCATTAGAAAGGGAGCTCTGGTGGATCTGCAGGATAAGCACTAGCTTGCTAACCACAAGTTTGGCAGTTCAAACCCACCAGAAGCTCCATGGGAATAAGATGAGCCTTTCTGCTCCCGTAAAGATTTATAACTTCAGAAACCCTACACAAAGTCTTTATGAGTTGTAACTGACTCAACAGCATCTAATAACAACAAAGCATTATGCAAAGTTTGAAATATTGTGAGAATTATCAAAATATGAGACAGGTAGAATTGCTCAATGCAAGGTTGTGACAAATGTTCAATTAAACAAGCAAGCAAACAAAACCCTGCTGTATATCTGAAGTGCAGTAAAGCAAAATGCTATAAAATGAGGTATGCCTGGATTTTTCTCTGCCACTGCCAGGGGTCAGAGGATGCTCTCAATGGCTGCACCTCTAGTATTCCTCACCCCCATCTCTCTGATGCTACTGCCGGTAGCTAGGTCTTTAGCCTCAGTTTCCCTTCCTCCAGGACACCACACTGAACCTCCGTCTGTCATGATGATGGCACAGAGTGAAATACAAGAAGTATTTTCTATCTACACGATTTCCTCTCCTTCCACTGTCTGGGCCACTCCACTTGGAGTTCTGGCCCTTCAGATGCTTACTCCATCAAAGCAGCACTTAACTGTAATCTGATTAAGGTCTATAGTCAAGTTAATTGCATTGGGCCAATATTGATGTCCTGATTCTCATATTGTACTCTAGTTAGGGAAGATGTTACCATTGGTGGTGGCTGGGGAAATGGGTCTGAAATTAGTTCGCAGTAGCTCTCATGAAAACCTCAGTGAAATGTCTCTTGTGCTCAAGCCAATGGGCATTTCCAGTTCTGATCTCACTTGACAATGTTTGTTCTCTTGAGATGCTCTTTTTCTTTAGCTTCCATGATGCCACACCTCCTTGCTTCTTTCTGTTTACCCAAGTCACTCTTAGGGTCCTTCACAGATGAAAGTCCACCAAGCTCTCTGTTAAGGCCCCTCCTGGTCCTGTTGGGTTTCCTGAGGCTGTGGCACACACTGTCCTGACACCGTGACCACTACTACAAAGGTAGCCTCCAGCCCAGATGACTCCCATGTACCAGGGTTTCACCTTGGATACTGCAACTGCACCTCCAACTCACAACTCAACCCCCAGCTCCCACCACCAACATGCTCCAGGCTATTTTGAGTATCTCCCATTACCCACCAAGTTCAGCAAGCAGGAATTTATAGACACAGTGTGCACCTTTACCGCCAGTGTCCTAGTGTGTGTGTCACTGCTATCTCTGCCAGAGACTGCTGTAGCCTTCCAACTGTGCTCACCCTCATCGGCTGCAACCCACGCTCCACACAACAGAGTATCCTTTGTAACATGCAAACCTGGCCAGGCTGTTCTTGGCTTAAAATCTGCAATGGCTTTCTCTTTGCTCTGAAGAAAACTTGAAATCTTTCCATTGAATCCTGCATGATATATGGCTCATATCCGATTCTCCAGCTTTATACTCTTCTATGTAGTGTAGTGGTTACGAATCGGGCTGAGAACTGCAAGGTCCGCAGTTCGAAACTACCAGCTGCTCCGCCGGAGAAAGATGAGGCGATCTACTCCTGTAAAGATTTACAGCCTCGGAAACCCTGTTCAGGGTCGCTATGGGTTGAAACCAACTTGATGGCACTTAACAACAACAACAACAATGCTTCCTTTAGGAGGCTCTGGTAGCGTAGTGGTTATGAGTCAGGCTGCTAACTTCAAGATCAGCAGTTCGAAACTACCAGCCATTCTGTGGGAGAAAGATGAGGCTGTCTGTTCCTGTAAAGATTTACAGCCTCAGCAACCCTATGTAGGGTGGCTATGAGTCCTAACTGACTCCACAGCACTTTAATAATAACAACACACTGACCCTATAGAACAGAGTAGATCTTAGGGTTTCTGAGGCTGTAAATCATTACAAGAGCTGACCGCTTGGAAAACAAGTCAACAGTTAACAGTTAACCCACTGCATCATCAGGGCTCCGTAGCTCTCTAAGTTCTGTTTAGTCAGCAACTGCTAAATGTCTTGAATATCTCTCCTGTCATGCATCAGGTACATCTCCTCAGCATGTATTGTGGTGGTAATTTTATGTCTATTTTTGATATTTGAGTACTATCTCGCCACTGTTAGTTCTGTGAGAGCAAGCACCATGTTTATTACTATAATCTCAGATAGCTAACGTAGGTGCTGTTTGGTTGACTCTGGCCCAATGTATGTCAGAGTAGAACTATGCTCATAGGGCTGATGTTTTGGAACCAGATTGCCAGGTCTTTGTTCTTAAGGACAGCTAGGTGGACTCCAATCTCCACTCCTTCAATCAGTAGCAGAGTGTGTTAACCATTTGCACCACTAGGGACTTCAATACAGAATAAGTACCCACAGGCTGCCAACCTCAAGGTCAACAGTTCGAAACTACCAGCAGTTCCACAGGAGAAAGATGAAGCGTTCTGCTCCCGTAAAGATTTACAGCCTCGGAAACCCTGTACAGGGTCACTATGAGTCTGAACCAACTCCACAGTACTTAACAACACCAACAACAACAACAAGTGTGGATCAACACTGGCCTGTGAACCACAAAGTCAGCAGTTCAAAACCACCAGCTACTTCTTGGAAACCCTATATAGGGTTGCTATGAGTCAGAGTCAGCTCGACAGCACTTAACAACAACAAGAATGTGTTGAATAAATGAATAACAAGTACATGAGCATATCTTTCTCAAAGATCACTTAATTTGATTTCTGGGCAACCCGCTAATAGGAACACAAGGAAAAAGTAACCAGACTGGGACTGAGAGCTACAGATTCCCCATTGAAGCCTTTCTCCATATGCCACCCTTGGAGACTTACAGAAGACATTTTTCATTATCCCCATCTCTGAATCATTCCTTCACTTCTGGACTTTTGAGAAGCCTGTATCCTCACACCATCACAGTGCCTCAGTTTAAGACTTGAGAATGCCAACTTTGCTGCCAGAGTCTGTATGTACCCTTCTCATCCCCCAGCACCTTCTTTCTCTGAATAAAAGATAAAATCAGAATGGCCATGCAAACGCTGTCTCCAGACAGTACTTTGTTTAGAAGGTGAAGGTGTTAGATATTACTGGTGTTTAACATTTGTGGAGAGAACAAAATCTTCTCAACAGTGAAGTGAGCATAGAATGATAAAGTTCCTGCTCTGTGTGTGTTGGGGTCTAAATTAGGTCCAGACGAGTCACTGATTTGCAGAAAGAATGGATCTGCCTAGAGCCTGGTCACAATGCATGTTCCACTTGGAAGGGGATGGTTTCTCGGAGAAAAGGGGATATTATGGTCAGGACTTAGAAGTAGCCCCTAAACCAGTTTAGAACAGCAAAAATGAAGTATAAATTCTATGTGAGTCCTCAGAAGCAGAAAAGACTTGGAAATATTATCTTTTCTTCTTCTTCTTCTTCCAGGGTTTTCCCTAAGAATTCATAGAGTCCCACTGAACCACAGGCAGCCCTGTGTCTCTGCCAGCCATATATGCTCCAGAAGCTCAGTGACTTTCAAAAAACATCACATTTAAATCACTACATGCACAAGAATAATGGCTACTATGCTCCACTCCTCCCCCTACAAAAAAATACAGTTACAGCATGGCCTTTTGGCTAAGTATCTGTTGTTAATCAGTTTGATATCTGATGTGCCCTCTATCCGAAGACAGTAAATTAAATGGGTATTGGGAGCAGGGAGGTGGAATAGGTGCTTGCTACATCCACTCTACACATCAACCTGGTAATGCAGTACTTCTAGGAGGGGTGCACGCCCCCCCCCCTTGGGGTAACTCACGGTTTGTGCAGAAAGCAGATTTTTGGACACCTAGTGTGACACTATAGGATCAGCACTAGACTATGAACCACAAGTTTGGCAGTTCAAACTCATCAGCTGCTCCTCAAAACCCTTACAGGGTTGGTATGAGTCAGAACTGACTCAATGGCACTTACCAACAACAACAAAAAGGAAAGAGCCTTCTTTGTTTCTGGCTCCTTTATTTTCATGCATGGGGTAGACTAAGTCTTACTGGGCCTAGTCAGTTCCCATGTGTTATGGATTGAATTGTGTTCCCTCCCCACCAAAAATGTATGTGTTGAAATCCTAACCTCTATCCCTGTGGCACTGTAGAATAAGCACTAGACGGCTAACTGCAAGGTCAGTGGTTCAAACCCACCTGCCAATCCTTGGAAACCCTATCAATACAGGATTGCTATGAGTGGGAACTGAGTCCACCAATGGGACTTAACAAGAACAACAACAACATCCCTATGGTTGTAATTCCATTTGAGAATGGGGTTTCCTTTGATATTTTAATGAGGCCTCATCAGCATAGGGTGTGTCTTACTGTTCAGATGTAAAGGCACAAAGTAGGCACAGAAGAGCAAGCACAAATTGTGATAAAGATTAGATGCTATAAGGAGTGTGCTGAGGAACTCAGAATCACTGCGGCCAGAGAGGCCCAGGCAAGAACGTTCCCCCAGAGCAAACAGAGCCTCCCCTTAGATTCAGTGCTCTGAACTTGGACTTGTAGCCTCCTAAACTGTGAGAAAATAAATTTCTGTTCATTAAAGCTACCCACTTGTGATGTTTCTAATTTAGCAGCACTAGACACCATAGAATCTCAGTTGCCCAAGAAAACATATGACTTCATTAGGTTCTGAACAAAATGCAAAGCATCATGATGTTGTTGTTGTTGTTAAGTGCTTTCGAGTCAATTCCAACTCATAGTGACCCTGTATAGGGTTTCCTAGGAGCAGCTGGTGAGTTTGAACCACCAACCCCATGTTTCAAGCTGATCTTTCAGTCCAGTGCTTATCTTACAGCGCCATACCAGGACTCCAAATCATCTTGATAATGTCAGTAAATTGGAGCCAACTTTGAATTGGGAGTCAGGGTTCTGCTTAACTGGTCCTTCCTCCCACGTGGGAAAGTAAGTCATTTATCATCTCTGAGAGCTGGACATCACGACTCCTTGCTTGCTGGGTTGTTGCGAGAACTCAATAAACGAATGAACATCAAGAACCTGGCATATGGCCTGGAATATGTGTTGGCGATGTTCCCAATGCTGGAATGGCCTTTTTTTTTCTGGATAGCCAAACAGAAACTCAAGGTCAGACCCAACTCTGAGTTTTGAATCTGAGAGAGAACATTCACTTATCTAAAGGTAATTAGCTTTAAAAGGGGACAAGTAACATGTGGATACTGGGGATCCTTAGATAATTCAACACTTTTTTTTTTTTTTTTTAAGTTTTTCCAAATATTACAATCCTGGAAAAATAAGAGAAGCTGATCTTAAAAAGAACATATCTGATTGGACACAAGTCTTGCGTGTTTTAAGATGCTCAAATTCAACAAAGCACGATTTACATCGCAAAATGATCTTCATACTCTTTCAATTTGAACATTATTGTGTACATATGAGACTGCTGTAGACAGGTCATAAAAATGTCAAAAGAGTGAATATATTAAGCATGAAATATTGACGTTGGGAAAAAGCATTTCTGAAGATTGAACCCCCTTCCCATTAGTGTGAGTGATTAAGCATGCTGATATGTATTAATGCTGCATGAAAAGCTTTGCCGTGATAAGGCTTGGCCATAACTTCTATCATTTCTTACTCACTGTTTCCCTGGCCAAGTTTGTAAAGGAAAGTTTTCAGACTTCATGTGTACGGTCTCTGAGCCTGTTCCAGGTGTTGACTGTTACTAGTAGGTAGAGCACAGATGCTGAGCAGGAAGTCATTTCAAGCTCACCTTTGCAGATTCAATGGGGTGCTATGTCCTGATTGCCTGTCTTCTAACAACACCTGTGATAAAAAGAGAGCCTCCAGGCCTCAGCGCCTGTACTCATGGTATGATGGCTGGGAGAGTACACAGGCTGACTGAAACCAGGGTCGTTATTAGTCAGAACTGACTCAACCACACTTAACAACAACATTTAATTCAAGATAAAATGGAAAGAAAACCAGAATTGTTATTAAGTGCTGTTAAGATGGTTCTGACTCATAGCGACCATGTATGGGGTTTCTGAGGAGCAGCTGGTGGGTTTGAACCATTGATCTTGCAGTCCAAACCAACATTGTAGCCTGGTTCTTATCCTCCAGCAACACACCAGGATTTCCACCACTGCCAGAATAGTTGTAAACAGATCATCAAATGGGAGAGAAAGAATAACAGAGCAGAATTCATTGCTTGCTTAGGGCGTGTACCACCTACACAGCAGGTGCTCTACGATAAGTCTCAGTAGAATCTTCGAGATCCCCACTGATTAGCATTCTTCTTCTCTGCAGCTGCTCTGAGGTCAGTGAGCCCGGTTTTGTCCATGTGCACGAGCACTTGGATCTTGCTTACATCGCTGAGTGATGAGTTGCATGTGTCTACAGTCCTATCTCTACCTGGCCATGGAGGAGAGTATGGACACCTTTCTGCTGAGCGAGAGACCTGCAGGATCATGCAGGAAGCCTCTAAGGATAAAGTCTCTGTTGTGTGGGATTAGTTGATGAACTAAGGCAGCCAGATGGGGTAGGGATAGGGACTGACAGGTGTTGGATTTTAGACTGGGTACTATGGTGCGCATAGTGGTTATGAATCAGGCTGCTAACCTTAAGGTCAGCAGTTTGAAACTACTAGCTGTTCCATGGGAGAAAGCTGAGGCATTCTGCTCCCATAAAGATTTATAGCCTTGGAAACCCTGTGCAGGCTCTGCTCCTCAGAAACCCCACAGTACTTAATAACAACTATGGTGAACAAGTCCAATTAATGGTAAAGAACTGGTGCAGGGCACAGTTGGTATCTAAAATCAATTACAGTCTCCAGTCCACGCTGGGGATTTAGAAGAAGCTAAGTGTCTTTTGAAGTGAATAAATCCAGGAATGAGGAGTCTTAGGCACAGACTAATTCCCCAAATTCCTGTCCAGAAAGGATTGGCTTTAAGGGACTCAAGCACTGATGTTATGTTTAGAGACATGGATCCAGATAGCTTTTGAAGTCTGGAGAACTGGTTTGGCTGTTAGTGTGATAACTAGACTGGAGGCCAAGCAGAATCCTTGTACCAGGAAAGGGTGAAACTAGAGCTGTATGTGTTGAACTATGAGCTAGGGGTCCTTGGTGGTCAGCACAGAAACTTTCTATTCTGGAGACAAGTGGACAAGCACAATGATCCCAGGCTTTAGGTGGGTGGGAGTGTTAAGCAGAGGGCACCAAGTCAACTTGGCATGAAGAGTGATTCCATTCTGCTAATCATATTTGGGAAGGAGGTGAGTTAAAAGCTGAAGTTGTTTAAATAAGGATTGGTCTGAAACCTGGGGAGAAAGGTAAGTCCAGACATGATGGGATGGCAGAAGAATGAAGAGAAAGAGGGGTCTTGTAGCTCTCATGCACTGCCTGTACCTTATTTACTTTGCCTGACTTTGCGGCCATTAGCCACCTTATTCTGCTCTAAATGCAATGGGCAGCTCAGTTTGGGTTCCCCAACTTGCTCCTCAACACTTTGAGTCTAGTGCATCTCTTACTTCCTGACCTAGGGCTTCCCTGTTGATACTGAGGTATTTCTCTCCGGGGACTCACTTTGATGCCCATTTATATACAACCTGGAATTTCAGGGCAGCCAGTACCCAGTGCTGGAGTCAATGAGTGAGAGGAGACAGGAGCCTGTACACTGCACATAAATTATTTGCCTCTTGCTCCCCTCAAACAGACTCTCCTGAGACACAGTATTTCCTATAGTCTCCCAGAAGAGGCCTGTGAGAAAGCACTCCTTCCATCCTCCTGGACTTGCCTTGATGAAGGGAGGACCTCATTTGTACATGATGCACAACTACCCATGGCATGATTCTGCAAGTCAGACTCAGATGATGCCATTCTAGTGAAGCTTCACTGTGGGACAGTTTACCCCCGGGGGACCATCATCTGTATTGAGGTTGTCAATTTCTTCTTTGTAATCCCCAGTGTAGCTGTACTTTCTCAGCCAGAACAACTCTTTCCTGTTGCCCTCTAACCTTCTAACCTTTGAGTTCTCAGTCCATCTTCTGTACACTTTTTCTTTAGTGTCTCCAAGAGTTCCTGTCTGACTGGAATCTACTCACTTATTTATTATGTGTAAGCCACAAAGGCAAATGCCAAGCCATCCCAAGAAGCCCATTTTATCCCCTTGTTTTACTCCTTCTCATTGCACTTTAAGTAACCCAAGATTGACGTTTTCTCTTCTATTCCTGCCAAGATTGGTGGTATTGACCACAAGACTCTTAGTGTTCTCAGTCTGAATCCTTTCCATCAGTAAGAAGTAATCCCCCCACCTTTTTTTTTTTTTTTTTTAACTGTGTGTTCAGAGTCTAATATCTTGAAAGGAGAACTGTTATGATGAAAATTAGATTCTAATACATTTAACCACGATGCTGTCAACATTTTGGGTCATTAGGACAGAAATTGTTATAGACACGTCTCACTAATATTCTTCAATTGTGCCATGTCTTTTAGTTTAGTTCACCACAATTGCTGTACCAGTATTCCCAACATCCTTGTAATTCTCATTGGCAAGTTTAGTTTCAAGTTCTCAAAATTAAAACTATAAATTACCAATTTAAAAAATTATATGTGGGAAGAAAGTGTATGTGCGCTCCATGGTAAAACTTAATTTCATCTTGGTGAGAATAGTTCTGCCCCCAATTCTTTTGACCTCTTTTCCAAGCCCCCATGTGTACCCATTTATGAGACTCCTGAGCAACACAGCTTCCTGTTTCCTGTTGAGAGTTGACTTCTAGCCACATGGACTTCTGACCTATAGATGGGCTTCCTGCCAACTGCCACCCACTGTGAGTTCTCTGTTGGTTTCCCCCAAGCCACACTCTGAGCATGCTCACTTCTCAGCCTCTCAATTACTATCAATCAACCTTCATGACTACAGCCACACAGTGAGGATAAGGTGGGGATGCTCTTCTCCTTTTCTGAAAGTTTAAGATGGTATGGTGGCGGTTGTGTGCCACTGAGTCGGTTCTGACTCACAGTGACCCTGTATAGGGTTTCTGAGGCTATAAAAATCTTTATGGGAGCAGAAAGCCTCATCTTTCTCACGTGTAGCAGCTGATAGATTTGAACTGCTAACCTCGTGGTTAGGAGCCCAGCACGTAATCCACTATGCTACCAGGGCTAGAATAATATTAGAATATTGAAATATCATGGAACTGCCAGAAAAATGAACAAATCTGTCTTGGAAGAAGTATTCCTTAGAAGCCAAGATGGTAAAACTTGATCTCAGTACTTTAGACATGCTATAAGGAGGAGCCAGTGCCTGGAGAAGGACTTCATGCTTGGAAAATTACAGGGTCAACAAAAAAGAGGAAGGCCCTCAATGAGATGGAATGACACAGTAGTTAAAACAATGGGTTCAAGCATAGCAATGCTTGTGAGGATGGCACAGGGCCAGGCCGTGTTTGATCTGTTGCTATGAGTCAAAACCAACTCAACAGCAACTAACAACAACAACAACAACAAGTTGCATTCCAAGAGAGGACTCTGAGCAGCAGAGCCTCGGCCTCTACCACTGCATATGCCCTTGTCAGGCCTTTGTCTCCCTACACCTAAGGCACCTTAGAAAAACTTCCAGACTTTCTGTTCACCTTCCCTTATAGAAACCAGTTGAATCTAGTTTCTCAGGAACTAGAGCCACAGCTTTCCATTTCAGCTCAACAGCCTGGACTCTTTCTGCTTTGGCTCTACTCTAGTTTCTCAGAGGTTAGGGGCTGGAGGTGGAGGAGTTGGAGCAGGAGAAGGTAGACATCTCTTTACTTCTCAGCTGTAATCCTTGATGTTGTTATTTCTCTGCTAATACCTCTGTAGGTGAGATGTCACCAATTGACAGGCAGGGTGTAGCCAAGAATGTTCAGACCTATACTCTTCCCCTGAAACACAAACTGTACCTACTGAGGTCCAGTCGATTCTTATGCAGAGTGATCCTTGAGGACAGAGTAGAACTACAGGAGCAGGCAGCCTAATCTTTCTCCCGCAGAGTGGCGGGTGGGTTTGAACTGCTGACTTTGTATTTAGCAGTACCATGCTTAACCCACTGCACCATCAGGGGTTTTCAGACTCTACCTAGTATTTACTTATTCATGAGAAGCTCAGATATCTTTGCCTTTGCAAATGATGAATGCATAGCTCTCCTACTGCTTCCCAGAAGCTCAACCATCTCTCTCTACCTAGTTCCCTCTTCTTGGCAGTCCACACAAATCTGTTTCTTACACAGAACTCCACATTTGCCTGGTCTCCCCTTCTTACAGCACATCTAGTCTTCACAAGGGAGTCTCCTACAGTGTTATTTAGAACAGAAAAGAAGGTAAGGATGGCTCTTCAAGAACACTCCACCAAAAGACAGGTGGTCCCATTATTCTTACTGCCTCACTTTCAGTTCTCTCCCCACATAGCCTGAGAACAGAGCAGGATCTAGGCAGCGGATGTTTGTTGTGTGGCCTACCTATTACTATTACTGGACCAGGAGTTTGATCCAGCTGTCAGAGACTGTACTGGACCCTGACTTATATCAGGCTTCTCTAGAATAAGGGGACCTTGTCCCTCAACTGACTACCCAGTTTCCAATTCAGGGGGACACTAGTAAAAGCACCACTGAATATCTTATTATATGAACATCAAAAGCATATAAAGGAACTTCACAGATGCCGCATTGGTATATTCATTAATAATAAGTTGTTGTTGTTGTTGTTGTTGTTAAGTACTGTGGAGTCAGTTCCAACTATAGCGACTCTGCACAGGGTTTCTGAGGCTGTAAATCTTTATGGGAGCAGAACACCTCATCTTTTTCCCGCGGAACCACTGGTAGTTTCGAACTGCTGACATTGAGGTTGACAGCCTGACTCGTAACCACTACGTTACCAGAGCTCCTTAATAATAAGTAGTTATTGTTTAATGTTGTGAATTGTCATCGAGTCAGTTCCGACTCATAGTGACTCTGTAGAAGGTTTCCAAGGAGCAGCTGGTGGGTTTGAACTGCTGAATTTGTGGTTCACAGTCCAGTGCTGATCCTACAGCACCACACCTGGAGTTCAAGTAGTTATTAGTAAGCAATAATTAATCAATTATCTAATAACATTAATGTCAATAGCATTGTATCAAACACAACAGTTGCTACAATTCTCCCTCATCCTTTCTCAAGTTACTTTGGTGATAAGCAGATAGGTAAATAGAAAACCAACTCTGACTCATGACAATTTCATGTACAAAAGAACAGCATGTTGCCCTGCCTTGTGCTATCCCCATGATCACTGACATTTGCATGTCCACTGTTGAGCTGTTGTGCCCAGTAATCTCACCGAGGGTCTTCCTCACCCTTGCTGACCCTGTACTTCATAAAACACGATGTCTTCCTCCAGAAATTGGTCCTTTGTGATGAAATGTCTAGAGTCAGCTAATCAGACAGTATTCTATTGTGATCCACAAGATTTACATTGGTTTATTTATTTATCTATCTATCTATCTATCTATCTATCTATCTATCTATCTATCTATCTATTTATTTATTTATTTTTGGTTTCAAGGGGGAGTTTAGTTTAACCAGTATGTAGGGGGGAAAGCATACACATTAAACAAGTATGGTGAAAGAACACAACCCTGTC
>NW_006408862.1:1259344-1260982 GCF_000296735.1 Chrysochloris asiatica | reverse complement strand
TGGAGGTGCGCAGACAGCAGGGACCAATGAACAGCTACCAAAAGAGGAGAATGTCCACACCTTTATCTCAGCGATTCTGCCAGGCATCTGTGGCCGCTCCGATCTTTCCCCCACGTGGTCTCACCCAAGATGGCGGCTCCTGGAGCAGCTGAGCGTCCCGGACTAGAAAGCAATAGATTTCTTGCTTCTGCCACAAATTCCCCCAGCTGTGAGCCTTCCAACCTTCTAAGTATCCCTTTATATGTGGTTCAGAGTTCTGGGACCATCCCCTGAGCCTGCTTGTTCGGGTATTCTGTGATGTTGTTGGTGGAGCTTCTGCTATACGTCCACCTGATCCACCATCTTGTTTGTTCTCCCACATTGGTTTATTTTTGTAAGTAGATTGATTGCCAGAACTTTCTTCCAAGTGTGTCTTAGTCAGGAAGCTCAGCTGAAATCTGTCCACTATGGGTGATTCTGTTGGTATTTGAAATACCAGTGGCAAAGCTTTCAGCATCACAGAAACATTCAATCTGTATGTTGTCAAAATAAGCCATCACAGTCTGACTGACTGACGGATGGTGGTGACAGTGTTCTCCTGCTAACACAGCATCTCTAGGACACACATAGCCTGCTTCTTTTCAGTGAAATAAACCCTTACTCCTCACTACTCAGCTGCCATGTTTCCCAATGAGGATGCAGACTATATAAATGCAAAAAGCCAGCCTCCTCATACTTTCTGAAGACTCCAAGAGAATACCTCTCAGAATGAGGGCGGTTCTGACTGGATGAGTTTTCATTAGTGGTGATCATTAGGAGTCTGACCTGTGGAGGCTGACGGTTCACCTCCGTGTTCGTTCACCTTGAAGGTGGGATGTGTGGTGCTTCTGATGCTATTAATTGCTATTGTCTCCGTGTTCTTTTTTTTGTAAAGATCACTTTAAGTTCCTATTCTGCTATACCTAATTTTCCCCTCCAAAGATAGCCACTTTTCCCATTTCAAAATAATGACACAAATCCAGTGATTTAATTTAGAGTGACCATTATAGTGTTTTTCAAATGGATAGAAAATCTTTCACAAATGCTTCGAAAAATCAACACTCTCATCTTCTGAAAGTTTTCCCAAATACAACCTATAAAGAATTAAGGAATGAAAATATCATTCATATCACATGCAAGTAAAATTGTGTTAAAGAGAATTCAACAATGGTTACAACAGTACATTGACAGGGAACTTCCAGAGGTTCAAACCCTGTTCAGACAATGATGTGGAACGAGGGATATCATTGCGCATGTCAGATGGATCTTGACTGAAAGCAAAGAATACAGAAAGATGTTTACCTGTGCTTTGTTGACAATGCAAAGGTTTTTGAATGTTTGGATTATGACAAGCTATGGGCAACACTGCAGAGAATGAGTATTCCAGAACAATTAATTGTGCTCATGAGAATCTGTACGTAGACCAAGAGGCAGTCATTCAAACAGAACAAGGGGTTGCAAAATGGTTTAAAATCAGAGAGGTGTGTGCCAGGTGTATTCTTTTACCATGCTTATTCAATCTACATGCTAAAAAATAACCTGAGAAGTTGGATTATATGAAAAAGAATGTGGCATCAGAATTGGGGGAATGCTCATTAACAACCTGTGATAGACAGATGA
>NW_006408862.1:1247228-1258764 GCF_000296735.1 Chrysochloris asiatica | reverse complement strand
ATACATTTGTGTTTTGGTACTGGAGAAGAATATTAAAGTTACCATGGACTGCCAGAAGAACAAACAAAAATGTGTTGGAAGAAGTGCAACCAGAATGCTTCTTTGAGGCCAAGATGTCCAGACATCATCTTTCATACTTTGGACACACTTTCAAGAGGGACCAACTAGTTCCTGAAGAAGAACATCATACTTGGTAAAGTGGAGGGATATGAAAAATATGGAGACCCCCAATGAGATGGGTTGGCACAGTGGCAGCAACATTGGGCTCCAATGTAGCAACATTGTGGTGCCTCACTGAGCAGTGTTTCATTCTGTTTTACATATGTTCACTGTGAGTCAGAACTGACTTGACAACACATAACTACAACAACACCTGGATGTATGTTTGTCATTATTCTTGGCTGTTGTCAACTTGGCCCCCAACACATGGCAATCCTTGCACAGCAAAATGAAATACTTCATGATTAGCTGGTGCAGAGGACCTTATTGGAAGTTGTCTATGAGAAAGTGATCAGAAAGCTGTGCTTTGAGCATTGAATATTTCTGTGTTTTGTTGTCAGTATTTAGATCCCTGTGGTTTTCCTTCAGAGTTTAATAAAGCTTCCAGCTCACTGTGAACTGAGCTAAGGTGAAGCAAGAAAACTGGAAACTCTATTAAAACTTGTTCAGCATCATAGCAACTATGCAATCTTCACTGACAGATGGGTGGTTGCTACTTCTGAGGCTCACTGTTGGGGAATTGAACTCTGGCCTCCAATGGAAGGTGAGGGTTTTACACTAACTGTTTCTGCTTCTGACTTGAATGTATACTTTTTGCTGCTTTACTGCTTCAGTTTTATTCAAGTCTGTTTACACTAATTGGCAAGGGGAAAGCTGACTCTTGGGGAGCAGGGGGTAGAACCTTTCCTTGGGGTGATTCAGAAAGTCAGCTTTATGGGCAAGAAAGTGCAGAGGATTCTGGCCTTGTCCCATTGGCTATAGAGGTCTCCAGACATTTAGAAAGATGTTAAGGTTCAATATCAGGCTAGGCTAGGAAGGGTCTCAGGTAGGTTAGGTTGCCTGCTGAGTTGGGGACAGTGCTTTGGGGTCAGGGCTGCTGTAGTACAGAGGACCTTATTGGAAATCAGTCTACCAGAAAGTGATCAGAAAGCTGCGCTTTCAGCATTGATTACTTCTGTGTTGTGTTGTCAGTATTTAAATCCCTGTGGTTTTCCTTCAGAGTTTAATAAAGCTTCCAGCTCATTCTGAGCTGAGATAAGGTGAAGCCACAAAACTGTCTGCTCTGCATTTCTGAGAGCATTCAAGGAGCACGGTGCACACTTGGGGTTGGCAAGGAGGAAGCTGCCATGATTAAAGTAAGAGACCAACACACAGAAGGAGAAAAGGGCCAGGGGGCCTGTTGTAAGCCACACCCCACTAGGAGTCTCCTTCTGGTAATGCACTCGGCAGTTCTGAGGTTTCCTTGCTTTGTTTAAAGGAAGCAGTTCTCTTTATTGTCTTTCATTTTCTTCCTCGCCTCACTCTCTCCTTTTTCACTCCCTCTTTTCTTCTCTCTCCCTCTTTTTTCTCTCTGTCTTTCTCTCTCTTTCTCTATTCCTTTCTTCATTCTTCCAGACAACTGATTTTTACTCCAAAGTTCAATTGCTTGTCATTTATTTGAAATTCAGATACAATCTTTTCATGAATGAAGATGTTTCAAAAAAACTTTGCAGCAGTCCATCAACAGAGAACTTCTACAAATTAAAAAAAGGCAAAAAGAGAGTTGGAATGAGGGATATCGTTGATTAATAGACAGACCTTGGCTGAAAGTAGAGAATACCAGAAAGCTATTTACCTGTGATTCACTGACCCTGCAAGGGCATTCAGCTGTGTAAATCATAACAAATTATGGGTTATTTTTGAAGAATGGGAATTCCAGAACCCTTAATTGTGTTCATGTGCTACCTGTACCTAGACCAAGAAGCAGTTGTTTAGACAGAACAAGAGAATACTAAATGACTTAAAATCGGAAAATGTATACATCAGACTTGTAGTCTTTCACCATATGTATTTAATCTGTGTGCTGAACAAATAATCAAAGGAGCTGGACTATATGGTGAAGAACATGGTATCAGAATTGAAGTAAGACTCATTAGCAACCTGCAGTATGCAGATGACACAACCATGCTTGCTGAAACACTAACTAATAATGATCACAGAAGACAGCCTTCAGTATGGATTAAATCTCAATATAATATAAGAAATAAAAAATCCTCACGTTTGAACCAATAAGTAGCATCTTGATAAATGGAGAAAAGATTGAAGTTGTCAAGGACTTCATTTTAGTTAGGTCCCCATCAATGCTCATGAAAGCAACAGTCTAGAAAGCAAATGTTGTATTATGTTGGGCAAATCTGCCACAAAAGACCTCTTTGAAGTGTTAACAAGAAAAGATGTCACTTTGATGACTAATATATGCCTGATCCAGCATGCTGTTTTCAATCACCTCATATACATATAAGTCAGGCAATGAATAAGGAAGATTGAAGTTGTAGACTTTGAATTATGGTGTTGGCAAAGAATATCGATTTTACCAGAGCAAACAAATCTGTCTTGAAAGAAACACAGTCAGAATGCTCCTTAGAATTGAGGTTGGTGAGACTTTGTCTCACCTACTGTGGGCATTTTTATCAGAAGGGATTTGGACACCGTGTGTGGTGAAGTAGAGGGTCAGCAAAAAAAAGGAAGACCCTCAGCACCATGGATTAACAAAGTGGATGCAACAATGGGCTCAAACATAGTAACAATTGTTAGGGTGTCCTAAGAGTAGGTGGAGTCCTGGTGTGGTGCACTGGGTTAAGCACTGCACTGCAAAGTCAATTTGAACTGCAAAGGTCCACAGTTCAAGCTCACCAGCCGCCCTTCGGAAATCCTATACAGGATCACTATAGATCAGAACTGACTCGGCAACACTCAACAACAACAAAGAGTGGCAGGGTTTTTTTTCTTTTTCTTTTTTTCATTCTGGTCCACTTAGGGCCCCTATAAATGAGAATCGACTCGAATGCACCTAACAACAATAAGACTGAGGTGTCATTCTAGCTCATTAATCTTTGACATCAACAGCTTTGGTTGGTAATTTATCCCATATGTTCATTACCCTGTTTACAACATACGTCTGTTTCCATTCCTTATTTGCAGTTTAAATTAGAAACGGGTGTCGCTCACTCCAACAAATCAGCTACTGTCAGGTTTGTTATTTTTCTTTTCCTCTCTGATGCCCGTCTCATCTCCAAGGGATCCATGCTGAAAGCACCACATTGGGCTTGCTGGGAGCTGCGTTTTTGGCTTTAGTTCCTTGTTCCCCTTCCATATTGATCTCATACCATATTGTCTACTTAACCAGAGATGATGCACATTCTGTTTTTCAGAAGCTCCTTCAGGCAGCCAAAAGCAATCTATTTATTAAAAAATGTTTGTGGAGCATTCAAGACTTATTGAGTAATGCTTTTCATTATGATGTTTATAATCTACTGGTAAAGGGAGATCATAAGGATGTAAGTTAAAACAAAAACAAAAACAAAAACACAACAACTCATTGCTACCCGGTCAGATCTGACTCACGATAACATGTGTGTGTCAGAGTAGGACTGTGCTGTGTAGAGTTTTCTTGGTTGTCAGTGTTGACAGAAGCAGATTTACTGGCCTTTCTTTCTTCCATGGCAGGGTGGGTTTGAACCACCAACCTTTTGGTTATTAGTCAAGTGCACTACTCATGGGACCGAGCCTATGACCCCACAAACATGGCATTGCAGCTGTGATTGGCATTGTGGGGGAACACTGAGTAGTAGGACTATGGGACAGTCCAGCAGGGGACTTGATTTTGATGTCTGAAAAGTGGTATTTAAGTTATGTCCTAATAGAAAACTAGAACTTTACCTGGGTGAAAAATTGTTGCTCTTGTTGTTAAGTTCTGTTGAGTTGGTTCTGACTCATAGAGGACCTGTATAGGGTTTCTGAGGAGTGGCTGGTGAGCTTCAACGGCCGACCTTGTAGTTCAAACCAACTTTGAAGTTCAGTGCATTAACCCTCAGGGCCACACCAGGACTCTTTGGTAAAAATAGGGCACAGCATATTTGAAGGTATTGTGCTGTAAGATAAGCACTAGACTGCTAACCACAACATTGGTGGCTCAAACCTACCTCAGAAACCATATACAGGGTGGCTACAAGTAGGAACCAACTCAACAGCACTTAACAACTACAACAACAAGGCAAAGAAGAACTAAGGGCATCTAAAAAACAGAAAACCCCAAGTGGTTAGGACAAGGGAGGGGAGAGAAAAGTATAAAAGAAACCTGGAGAGGAGACAGGTCCCAGCTTAAATGTTTACTACCCAGGATATGAGCAGACATCTCAACAAGTTCTCCTTTTGTCCTGAGGGCAATAAGAAGCCAGTGAGGAATTTGTAGCAGCAAAAATGAACATGAGATGATACAGATGATAGTTTAAGGTCATTGTTCTGGCTGTTATTTGGATGAAAGCAAGTTTGGAAGCTGTTGAAATATTGGCGGGCATAGGGGCTGAGTTGAGAAGAATTGAAACAGGAGAGATCAAAATGCAGGTAGAAAGTCAAGGACAGATTTGAGATGTCTTTTGAAGGATGTCCTTGGAAGGACTTCTTGGAATGTCACACCAACCTTTGACTGCCCACTTCAGGAGTTTGGTACTTGAGGGAAATAAGACCTGTGCACTTAGGTGACCCCTAACTGACGTGCCTTGTTGGTTGTACCCTGAGTCAGTGGACTGAATGAAATAAGTGGAAAGTTCCTGGTTATGTCTAGTACACAGTGCAAATGGTTCATATACCTGGCTGCTAACCAGAAGATTGGTGGTTTGAGTCCACTCAGTGGCACCTTAGAAGAACTGACTGGCAATCTACTTCTGAAAAAATGTGGCCATTGAAAACGCAATGACACATAGTTCTACTCACAGGCTCCCTTCCACTAAGATGCTGATATTACAGAGTCAAACATTTGCCTGTATGTGGGTACGTTTTCAAAGAAAGATATTCCTCGTCCATTGCCCTGAAATCCCCAAGTTTCCTGAAAACAAGAGTGGGCTATAGTACCCCAACAAAGGCTGCAATGACTGGGGGTGCTTTTGCAGTCAGTGTTATGGATTGAATTGGTTCTCCCTGAAGGATAAGTGGATGTCTTAACCCCCAGTACCTGTGAACATGACCTTGTTTGAAAACAAAGTGTCTGAAGATGCTATCAGTTAACATGCGGTCGCATTGGAGTAGAGTGGTTCCTAATCCCATCTGAGTCTTGTCTCTATATTATTACCAAAGAGTCCCAGTGTGGCTCTGAGTGTTAAAGCACTGGACTGCAAGGTCGGTTTGAACCACAAGGTTGGCAGTTCAAGCTCACCAGTCACTCCTCAGAAACCCTAAATAGGTCTGCTATGGGTCAGGACCAACTCAACAACCCTTAACTTGTACACAGAGTTACTGTGGATTAGAATTGACTCAATGGCAACTAGACTGGTGTAGATTTTAAATGTTAGTCATAAAGCTAAGCACAAACTGACTTTAGTAATTTTAAAATCTAAGGCTGCCATAGCAAAACATCACAAATTGGGTAGTTAAAGTTATTGTCACATAGTTCTGGAGGCAAAAGTCCAAATTCGGGATATTAACAGGGCCATGTTATAAAGGCTCTAGGGGGAGATACATTCCAGTCTCTCAGCATCTTGTGGTGGTGGTTGTGTGTCATCAAATTGGTGCTGACTCACAGGGACCCTGTATGGGGTTTTTGAGGCTATAAACCTTTACAAGAACAGAAAGCCTCATCTTTCTTCCTGAAGCTCCTGGTAGATTTGAACTGCTGACCTTGCGGTTAGCAGCACAATTTGTAATCTACTATGCTACCAGGGCTGTTTCTCAGTTTCTGGTAGCCTGAGGCATTCCCTGACTTGCAACTGCAGTATTACTCTGTCTTCACATGACCCTTTTTTTTCCATGTGTCTCTCCATCTCTTCTCCATTAGAGAGACAAGACTCAGACAAGACAGTGTTTCTCAAACAGATGTCCACATAGCCTTCGACAGGAAAGGGTATAACCAGCCCAGCAAGTTCCCTAAGCATCAGTTTTAATAAGTAATTTGAAGAGAATACATTATTAGCATTCATAAAATACATGGAGTCTAATGTGACAATTATATGGCTGTTAAAGATGATATATAAGACTTTAAGGAAATCCTAAGCACTGGATGGATAACCACAGACAGGCAATTCAAACCCATCAGCTGCGTTTTAGAAACCCTATACAGGGTTGTTATGAGTCAGAACCAACTTGATGGCACTTCACAGCAACAACATAGTTGCTGTGTGGAGTCCTGGTATAATGCTGTAGGAAAAGCACAGAGCACAGGACCACAAGGTCAGTTTGAATTGTGAGGTTGGTGGTTTAAATCCATCAACCGCTCCTTGGAAATCCTATCAGAACAGACTCTATGGCACTTAACAACAACATACTTTCTGTGTAATCCCTGAGGGTGTAAATGGTTAGTCAGGTACACTGTTCACCAAAAGGTTAGAGGTTTCAGTCCACCCAGAAGCAGCTTGGCTGAAAGGCTTGGTGATGATCTACTTCTGAAAAATTAGCCATTGAAAACCCTCTAGAACACTGTTCTACTTTGACACACATGGAGTCAAGTAATTATTCTTGTTATAAGTATGTTGTTGTTGTTGTTGTTAAGTGCCTTAAAGTCAGTTCCGACCCATATAGGGTTTCCGAGGAGCAGATGGTGAGCTTGAACCACTGACCCTTCAGTTCAAATGGCTTTGCAGTCTGCTGCATTAACCCACAGTGTCCACACCTTGGGCTAAATCCCCAGACATGATTCCAATTGTGCCCCATTCACCTTGTCTGTAGGAACCCCAATGACACAATGATTAAGCACTCTGCTACTAACCGAAAGGTCAGAAGTTTAAACCCACCATCTGCTCACATGAAGAGGACAGACTAGAAAATCCTTTGGGACAGTTGGACTCTGTGCTATAGAGTCTCGGTGGATCAGAACCAACTCAACGGCATTCAACAACAAAAACAACACCGTGTGCTTTTAATGCTTTGGGGGGTTTTGGTGGAAAAGCTTAAAAGCACCAGGCTCCACTGTACTGGTTTTCCATAACACTGATCTGCTACTAATCCCAGTGGGTACCAAAAGTGGCTGGTCAGAAACTGAGCTCCATATGAAAAAGTGCACAGTAGCTACCTCCTGTGATAGATGTACTTTCTGAAGGTCTATTTAATCTGCAGGTATATCTAGAAGAGGGATGAGCCAAATGGTCTTTAAGTGTAGGCGATGTTTGCAGCTCAGATGTTTGTGTTGTAGCACACACCATGGGTACTGTGTCATTGAGAGCTCTGTTTATTAAGTGAGTCTTGTTTCTTCACTCTCACCACCTCAGTAAGCAATCCCAAGGCCCTTTGTAACCAAGGTCACAATCATATATTAGACATAGTACAGGGACACCAGAAAAGGACCATAATGAAGACAAGGTGACATTTAGAGCTCCCTGGAGAAAGAGGTTTCTCCATTATAGTCACCCTCACATTGGCACAAGACATGAGTCTCTGCATCAGAATGGCTTTGTGCAGTGGAGAGGAAGCAGGCTCTGGGATATTAAGTCCTAAACTCAGTTTAATGGTGGGATGTAGATTCCATTAGTGTCCCCAGTGTTAAATAACAAGCTGGGGTTAATGGTGGGAAAGGGATGTGGTGCCACCCAGAAACTGGATCCCTCACGTACATGACACAATATTCCCAGGGTAACAGTAATAACAGCTATCACAGCTTATATGGACAGTGTGGCTTCTAATATTGTTTAACCTGGTATGGCGCTGTGGATTAATGCACCAGACTGCAAAACCCTTTGAACTGCAAGGTTGGTGGTTCAAGCTCACCAGCGGTTCCTCGGAAACCCTATGGGTCGCTATGGGTTGGAACCAACTCCACCACACTTTACAACAACAAAAACTGTTGACAAATTACTGATTTCTTTCTCTTGTTAGAAGACTACCAGCCTTCCTGAATTCTTTCCATAGGAACAATCTCACACCAGAATTTGGGTGATAAATTTATATAATGTGATCAACTTAGCATAGGCAATAAGATGAGTAGATATTGCTCCTGCTGGCTGTTTCCCTTTTCTCGGCCCCCTGCCAATGCCTGTGACTTTTTACCATGGAAGAATGCAATGCTTCGGTTTCAAAAGGTAAGGAATCAGATGGTCTCTTGGGTTAAAAAACCAATAATGTTCAGGGAGCCATGTGAGGCACTGGAACACTGAACATTACAAACTGGCAGCCATCCAATGAAAAAAGGGGTAGGGGATAGGCATAGACATGTCACCAGGGAAGACATTCAGCCACCCAACAAACACACAAAGAAATGCTGGCAATCAGTAGCCACTGGAAAGAGGCAAATCAAAACAATCATGAGTCATCATCTCACCTCATCATTAATAGCAAAGTTAAAAAATACAACAAATGCTGGTGAGGATGTAGGGAGACTGGAGCCCACAAACACTGTTAGTGGGACTGTAAAATGGTGCATTCACTGTGGAGAGCTATATGGCACATCCTGCAAAAGTTAGAAACAGAAATACCTTGTGACCCAGTAATCCCACTAGCCCCAGTTCATAGCGATCCTATAGGAGACAGGAGGAAACTACTACTATGGGTTTCTGAGACTGTGAGTCTTTATGGGAACCGACAACTTCATCTTTTCCCATGTAGCATTTGGTTTGATCTGTTGACCTTGTGGTTAGTAACTCAGTGCTTAACTCACGGCACCACCAGGGCTCCTTCAGCAATCCTACCACTAGGCATATGTGTATATATATCCTGTCGACTAAGAGTCATAACATAAATAAATAGATGTGTTGGTGTTGTTAAATGTCATCAAGTTGCTTCTGATTCGTAGCGACCCTGTATCGGGTTTCTGAGGATCAACAAGTAGGCATGAACTGCCCACCTTGTGGTTCAAACTGACCTTAGGGTCTAGTGCTTATCCTATAGTGCCATACCAGGAATCTTGACTAGATATATAACGCTTATAGTCATCACAGCATTATTCACGATAGCAAACAACCTAAATACTCAACATGCGGTTCCATACAATAAGGTTCCATGCACAAGGTCCGCGCGCAGTTTGAGTCCACCAGCTGCTCTGAAGGAGAAAGATGAGGCATTCTGCTCCCAAAAAGATTTCAAAAGCCTAGGAAATCCTATACAGGGTCATTATGAGTTCAAACCAATTCTACAGCATTTAACAACTCATGTGTATAAGGTCACTATGAGTCGGTACCGACTTGATGGCACCTAACAACAACAACAATACTAAAGAACAGTAATGAATCTGTGTAATACCTTATAATAACATAAATGAACCTAGAGAACATGCTGGGTGAAATTAGTCAATTACAAAAGGACAAGTATTGTATGAGACCATATTACAAAATGTCAAGAAAATATTTTCACACAGAAAAAAATATTCTTTGATGGTCACCAGGGGTGGGAAGGAAGGGAGAGTACATTACTAACAATAGGGTTGTTGTTGTTGTTAAGTGCTGTTGAGTCAATTCCAACCCATAGTGACCCTGTATAGGGTTTCCAAGGAGCAGCTGGTGAGCTTGAACTAGAGGTTAGACAGGTATTAACTTGTGTGAATGGGATGGCAATATACAATTAAGGGGAGATCTGCATAAATCCATCAAGGCAAAGAAGACACTGGTAGGAGGCTCCAAGACTTAAAAGGTAATAGTGATAAATGCCAGAGGTAAATAAGTACTATTATGCACACAACCCTGCAATAACAATAATAACAATAATCTAAAAGTGGATACATAGAACATAGACACACAAGCTGAACAAATGAGGGAAGAATGGAACTATTATACCCAGTGGTGACAGAGGACATTAACAACAACTATACGCTAAGCAATATGTTGTATTAGTATTTTCCAAAGACTTTTCCATTGATTCACTTGGAAAATGCCCCATTAATATTGATGGGAGTTATTGGGGTTGGGGAATCATCAGAAAGAAGGAGAACATGCCAGTTTAGTGTCTAATTTGTACTTTATTCTTATAAGTGAACGATTCTTGTTTCTAGATGCAAATGTGATTCTCAAGCATCAGTACGATTGGTGTTTGCTGGGTTACTGAGAGAAGTCTTACTTGCTCCTGACTGGAGCCAAGTGTAAAATAATGTGAACCTACAATCACTTCTAAGAGTGGGGCTCTTAGTCTTGTTACATTGGCTACTTGTAGAGTGCACACAAGCACAGAGCCCTCATGTCATGGGACAATGGGACCCAGGAGGGATGTCACTTAAGGCAACATGTAGTCCATTTTTCCTTTGGCTACACATCACTGGGGAGTTCCAAGTCCTCCTCAAACTCTTTTGTTGCCTCCAGAGAAATTGGAGTGGGTATGAGTTGTGGGGATAGAGATTACACTAAGGTTTGCATTGGCTATGGAATGACAGCAGGTGTAAGCCATTTGCTAAGCTCTAGAATTCATCACTTTGATAGCTAAGGTGCATTGGACCCAATCCATGGTATTTTAAGTCACCTCATATGCATGCAACTCTGTACAATGAATAAAGAATATGGAAGATGAATTGATACCTTGGAATTATGGTGTTGGTGAAGACTGCCAAAAAAACGTACACTCTGTCTTAGCAGAATTGCTATCCTAAAGCTTGGGTATGATTCCCTGGATCAATGGAGTCCAGTTAACAAAAACTCCAGCGAAAGAAAGAGAAAAGCCTTTATATTAAGAAGTTGACTTTTGGTATACCCGAAGTAATGAGGCTGATTTGAATGGTGTCCAATAGCTATTTCTTACAAGCAATATTTATACCCATTTAAACAACGTCCACACCAATTCACAAGGTAGCCACAGTGTCCCCATGGACACATCAAAAGGGGGTGACTGTTTGCCTAAACGGCTACTCCTCATCAGAAGCTCCTAAAACAGCTCCCAGGCTTCAAATGTAACTAGCCAACCATTAGCATTTAAACAACACTTAAAGCAGGTATCTAAGAAGTATGGACAGAAAGAGGTGAGTGTGTGTAAGATGCCTCAGGCCATGCTTAATTATATTTACTCTTTGCAAAAGAAGAGGAGGTCTAGTAGTGTTGTTGTTGTTGTTAGGTGCCTTCGAGGAGTTGATACCTACCCATAGCAACCTTACGCACAGCAGAACAAAACACTGTCCAATCCTGGGCCAACCTCACTACCGTTGCCACTCTTGAGTCCATCGATGCTGCCTCTTGACCAATCCATCTTATTGAGCGTCTTCCTCTTTTTCTCTGACCCTCCACCTTATTAAACATCATATACTTCTCCAGTGACTGGTCCCTCCTGACAATATGTCCAAAGTATGAGAGACAAAATTTGGCCATTTTGGCCTTCAAGGAGCACTCTGGATGCACTTCTTCCAAAACAAATCTATTGGTTCTTTTGGCAGCCCATGGCACTT
>NW_006408862.1:1234600-1246573 GCF_000296735.1 Chrysochloris asiatica | reverse complement strand
CAGGTAAAGATTTTTGGAGTCCTGGTGTGGTGCTGTGGATTAATGCACCAAATTGCAGAGCCATTTGAACTGCAAAGTCAGCAGTTCAAGCTCACTTGCGGTTCCTCAGAAACCCTATGCAGGGTCACTGTGGGTCGGAACTGACTTGATGGCACTTAATAACAACAAGAAGCAAAAGAAGAATAGTTGGAGTCCTGGTGTGGCGTTCTAGGATAAGCACTGCTAACCACAGGTTGGCAGTTCAAACCCACCAGATGTTCCTCCGAAATCCCATACAGTGTCACTATGAGTAGGAACCAACTCGACGGCACTTAACAACAACAACAACAAAGCAGAATCATTATGTTTTCAAAATGGCTACACTCACACTCTCAGAAGCACAATCAGAATGCTCCTTAGAAGTGATGATGGTAAGACTTTGCCTTACATACTTTGAACTTGTTTTCAGAAGGCACACGTCCTGTAGAAGGTAAGTGAAAACCAGGAAGAACCTCAGTGAGATGGACGGTCACAGTGGCTACAGCCAACGGCTAAACACTGCCAAGATTGTGAGAATGGCACAGGACCAGGCACGGTTTCATTTTGTTGTGTGTAAGGTTGCTATGACTTGGAAAAACCTCGTTGCCACCTAACTATAGCAGACTTAGTTGACAAAAGGGTTGTCATTTAGCATTACCAAGGGAAGGAAGTGAGTGGTGGGGCCAGGTCTACATGAAGATTCTGACTAGAGCCTGCATTTGGATTCTGGGCTAGAATTGCTCATCTTCTCAACTGTAAAGCTGCTCTTGTTCCCCCAGGAGCCACTGGACTCAGAAAGAGGAGCATAGTCAAGAATGCCAAGCCTTTAGAGAGCAAAGTCCTGGAATAATCCACTTGCTTTCTAACTGTGGAGTGTCAGGCAAATCACTGTATCTCCTGGGACTAGAGACACCTTATGTCTTAAGTTGTTGCTGTTGTTAAGTACCGTGGAGTCGATTCTGACTCATAGCGACCCTGTACAGGGTTTCCGAGGCTATAAATCTTTATGGGAGCAGAAAGCCTCATCTTTCTCCTGCAGAACTGCTGGTAGTGTCGAACTGTTGACCTTGAGGTTGGCAGCCCAACTCGTAACCACTATGCTACCAGAGCTCCTTACTACTTAAGCTGGGACAAGAGTATTCGTTCCCACTGTAGGGTTGTTGGAGCATCAAATACTTAGAATCATCACAATAGCTAAGACTTAGCACACATTCCCTATGCCAGGTACACTTCTAAGTATATTTACTAATTGGAAAGCCAAGTGGATTGAGGTACAATACACATATTATAAAATTCATGCTTTTAAGTGTACAGTTCTGAGTTTTGCCATCAAAATCAAAATATGGAACATTACTATCACACCAAATATTCCCCTATATCCTTTTGTGTTAAACTACCCTTCCACTCTCAGCCCGTGGGTACCGTAAGTTGTCTGTCGTTTCACCTTTTTAACAATGCCATGTGAGTGGTGTCATACAATGACATCACATAAGACTTGAATCTGGTTTGTGAGTTTTACTTACATCAAGTCATTGAAGGTAGGTGCTCTTATTAGAGAGTGAATAGATATGGAAATGTTATGAGAAAACAAAAAATGCTATAGATAGACAACAGAT
Organism: Chrysochloris asiatica; assembly: GCF_000296735.1. Classification (NCBI taxonomy): domain Eukaryota; kingdom Metazoa; phylum Chordata; class Mammalia; order Afrosoricida; family Chrysochloridae; genus Chrysochloris; species Chrysochloris asiatica. The sequence goes on along the minus strand of NW_006408862.1, from coordinate 1,244,939 downwards.
GCTATTGTTATTTTCTTCAGCATCCCTAGTATTGTTGTTTCACAGTACAAAAAGGCAGAATGAACTTCCCATGGAAATTCTGACTCCAATTGCTTTGTCTGCTCACCTCAGATCCAAGCGTAAGGATGACCTCCATGGTCTCCCCTTCCCCTTGTTCTGGCAGCATAGAGATTTAATTAGGATATAAAGCAGTTTACAAAATTATTGTCCACAATAATGTCTAGCACACCCTTCCTTTACTTAGTCCAAACAGACTCGGCCTTAACCCTGTTGACTATGACATAATTATTTATAAATGGTCAATGGCAATGAAAGAATTGTTATGCTGCAAATAACAACTGGTTCGTGTTGTTGATGAAACACTGCCTGGTCCTGAGCCATGCCCATGATTGGACCATTATAACCCAGAGGTTTTCCTTGACTGACTTTCAGAAGTAGGCCCTCGATTTCACCAGGCTTTTCTTCCTAGTCCATCTCCCTAGGCTTCCACACCTCAACATCATGGTGGTGGTTGTGTGCCATGAAGTTGGTTCTGACACACAGTGATCCTGTATAGGATTTATGAGACTGTAAATCTTTACAGGAGCATATAGCCTCATCTTTCTTCTGTGGAGTGACTGGTAGAATGGAACTACTGACCTTAAGGTTAGCAGTCCAGCTCATAAGCCACTATGCTACCAGGGCTCCTTGTTCAACATCATAGCCTCTGGCAATACACAAGCTTCCACTGACAGAGGGATGGTAGCTGCACTGAAGTAGGCTGACCGGAAATCGAATCCAAGTCTTCCACATGGAAGACGAGACTTCTACCATTGAACTCCCAGTGCCTCACAGGTCATGTTGCAGAATAACCAGTTCCCAGTGTGAGAAAGAGGGTGACCAAGGCAGTGCCACCTCCTCTCCTGACTCCACCAGAGCTGTGCTCATTCAGTTGTTGTTGTTGTTAAGTGCCATTGAGCCAGCTTCAACCTTTAGTGACCCTGTAGAGAGTTTCTCACGAGCAGCTGGTAGATTTGAACTGCTGACCTTGCAGTTCAAACAGACCCTGTGGTCCAGTGCATTACCCTGCAGTGCCACATCAACACTCCATCCAATAGTATGCCACAAATCAGACAGGCCTGAATTTCTTCCCTTGAATTCTCCCTTTGGTTCAGTAACCACATGCCACTGACGCACCCATCTCTCTTGATAATGGAAGAATTTTGATCTTCCTAGATGTGGCCATAAAGCCGCCCACAGTCTGACCACAATGGTTATAGGTTTTCCAAGGGGAAGGTTTTATATAAATTGTTTTTCTCTCTTTTGTTAACCTCATATTACAGATGCAACACATAATAAATAAGTAAACACGGTCTAACCCTTCCTTAAAGTTTACAACATTCATGAATTTTTAAGGACCAGAAGAGGAGAAACTGCTGAAGCAAAGCAATGGGGTATGGGTTATTCTGAGGAGGGCTAGGAGCCCTGTCAATATTTAATGAGGCCAAAAGCCTCTCACAACTAATCATCTCTTAATGGGGCTTGCCCTTTGGCCTGTGTGTTTCTAAGGGAGTAAGGTTTGGCTTCCAAACAAGTTATCACTCACTCAATGAGTAAATACCACAAATTGAAAGTGGCCTCCCAAGCATCACTGGTCTTTGTTAGTGGAGTTTAGAAGATTACCATTAGCATTGTTGCCCTCTAAATCACCAGGGATTTTAAAATCAGTTAGGCATGTGCTTTGGTTATGTACCAAGGACCCTGCCTACCATTGTGCCTCTCAAGCAAGCCAGATTAGGAATCACCCAGGGAGGGAGTTGAGCCATAATGGGAATGGGGATTGTTGTTGTTAGGTGCCATCCAGTTAGTACTGACTCATAGCAGCCTTATGCACAGCAGAACAAAACACTGCCCGATCCTGGGCCAACTTCACTATCATTGCTATGCTTGAGCCTATTGATGCTGCTACTTGGCCAATCTTAGTTTCCTTTAAATCAGCTTATGCAGAGCAGAACAATGCAAGACTCAGTCTTGGTTCTTGGCTCTGATCAGTCCACTGTGTGTCCATTGTGTCAACCTATCTCATTGAAGATTGCCCTCATTAACCTTGGCCCTCTACTTTACCAAACATAATGACATTTTCTAGCAGCTGGTCCATCCTAATTAATGTGTCCAAAGTAACCAAGCTAAAGTCTTGCAATCCTTACTCCTATGGAATATTCTGGTTGTATTTCTTCTAAGTTGATTAGTTTATTTTTTGAGTAGTCAACAGAATGTTGTTGTTAAGTGTCATTGAGTCACTTTTGACTTATCTCAATCCTGTATAGGGTTTCTGAGGAGCGGCTCATGTGTTTGAGCCACTGACCTTGTGGTAAACAGCAGTCTAGTGCTTATTGTATAGCACCACACCAGAATGCCAGTCAATGGTATAGGTATATTCAATGTTCTCCTCCAACACCATAATTCCAAAATGTGTCAATTCTTCTAATTTTTTTTCCCTTTTTATCATCCAGCTTTTGCATTTGAGATAGGTGAAAAGATCACAGCTTGGATATGGTGCACCTTAGCCATCAAAGGGTCATCTTTGTTTTTCAATTTTTAATAAAGGTCTTTTGTAGCAAGTGCCCTGGTGGTATTATAGGATAAGCACTAGGCTATTAACTGCAAGATTGGGGGTTCAAACCACTAGCCTCTTCTTGGGAGAAAGATGAGGTCTTTTGCTCCTGTAATGACTTACAGCCTTGGAGACCCTATGCAGGGTCATAGCTATGAGCCAGAATCTACTCAATGGCAGTAGGGTGGGTGGGTTTTCCAGCTGTAGCCATAATCACTTGTGGAAATAAGAAAACAATCAGGCAAGATCAAACACATCAGTGCTATTTGATATGGAATTGAACAGGCCAGCTTTGAGAGAATCTTGGAAAACAGAAGTAGGTAGGAATGGTCTGGGAGGGAGACACAGAGAGGTATGGATACAGGTAGAAGAGAGGAGAAGGTGTTGATGGCTGGTGGAGATTTTTTTTGTTGTTGTTGTTAAGTGCAGTCGAGTCGGTTCAGACTCATAGCTACCCTGAATACAGTTCCCAAGGAGTGGTTGGTGAGCTTGAACTGCTCACCTTCTGGTACAAACCAACCTTGCAGTCCAGCTCATTAACACACAGTGCCACACCAGGACTCCAGTGGCTTTCCTGGCAGGTGCATTTTCTGAGATGCTCAGCAGGAAGAGGAAAGCATGAGGTCACTATGCATCAGTACTGACTCGATGGCACCTAACAACAACTGTATATATATATACACACACACCTATATGCACCTCTACATACATATATGAATTATATACATATTTACTCTGTGTAGACCCCATGTTTTCTGGTCACATTTTATTATTTCATTTCATTCTTACTTGCAGCATTCTTACTTGAGACTGTTTCCATCCATTGAATCTAAGGCATGACTCTATAAAGAGTTTAGAAAAAGTATCGGGGGATGGATTAGAAAATAGGAAACACTCATCTCTTTGAATGAGCACAATTGAGACTTCATCTCCAAATACCAGCTTTGACAAGAAGCTCAATTCGGAATCATGGTAGGTTTGCCACTGGTTCCTTCCGCCCCTGCCAAGTATAACTGATTAGCCTAAATCTCTCTCAAGGCATGACTCCAAAAGAAAGGGCTGTCTTCAACATTACGAGACCACTGTGTTAAGAGCACTGGAGTCCTTGGATGGTGCAAACTGTTAAGGCACTCAGCTGTTAATGGAATAGTTAGTGGGTTGAATCCACCTCAGGGATCTTTGAGAGAAAGGCCTAGTGATCTACTTCTGGAAAATCAGCCATTGCCAACCCTATGGAGAACAATCTATTCTGCCACACTTGGGGTCATCATGTGTTAGAACAGACTCCAAAGCAACTGGTGCTAGGGTCACTGGGGTTCCTGATGCTTGCCAGCCATTGGACAGGTAAGGAGAGTTCCTCACGATGGTGGAACTTGAGCCTACCTTTAGGAGACCTTTGAGAGATAGTCATAAAGGGGAGGACATCAGACTTTCCAAGATGAATGACTAAGTTCTGCCTGAGAAGCAACAGTAGGCTTTCTGGCTGGACACAGGGGAAAGGACAAACTGGAAACACAGAGTGAGCTATTAGGATATTAAGTACAAGATGTCCAATGGGCTGAAGTTATGTTTGTAGCTTAAGGTAAGCTATTAAACTCTTTCAACCTATGGTCATTTTTTTTGTAAAATCCCAGTAAGCCAATATCTGTCTCACAGTGTAAATACTGGGTTCAAATGAGATAACTGTATGAAGATTCTTTATAAACAGTGAGGTATGCATGGGTGCTTATGACGGATGATACCATTTGAAGAACAGAAATTTATTTCCCCATTGTTCAATAAACTAGAAGTTCAATTCAAGGCCTGGCTTTAGGGACAGTCCCTTCCTAGTTGGGAGTCTTAAGAGCCACTTGGCATTCCTTGGCATCTGTCACTCCCTTGTTCGAGTGTCCCTTATATAACTCAGAAGTGATTTGTTTTAGAACCCACTGCTCTGTCAAAATTTCATTCCCATGGCAAACGAAAATGATTTCCAAACAGAATCACATTCATAGGTAGAAGGGTCAGGGCTGCATTATATATTTCGGGAAACACAATTCAGTCCATAACAGATGATGACGGTGGCAACAGAAGTAACTAAGAACTGGTCGCACCTTACCCATCTCACAGTAATGGGATAAGCCAGATCTAAGGTATCTTCCCAACTTAGTTAATAACACAGAGAAAACTTGAACCTCCGGCTCCTGGTTTGAGGAAAATAAAAAATTTCAAGTTTGAGTCAATTCCTCAGCTAGCTGTATTTTCTTATCTTGCATCGGTTCAATCTGGTGAGTGTAGTGCGTGTAGGCTGTTGTCTGACCCGACTTTATATTTGGAGAATCTCTTTTGGAGCTCATTGGGCAGTCAGGAGCAGAGCCTGGACTCTCAGTGGCATACTGGAATCCTTTGGATCACATTCCACCCCAGTCACAAATATTTAAGCAAGGGTATGAGGGCAAGCTGCCAAGTTGCCCAATAAAAAACAAATGTCTCATTGTGTTTGTTGTAGCTCAGTATGTGGTTTTGTGGGGTTCACATACCACCAATTCACTGTGACTGGAATGTGACAGTAATTTGTAACAAAGGTGACTTTTTTTGGCCATGGGGGGGGGGTCTACTTTTGTGACATACCCCCCAAATCCTGAGAAGGGCTTGCAAAAGAAATGTTCAGAAATGTTCTGAGCTAGTTTCAAAAACGTGTGAACCCTGACTGAACTCTTATTAGGTTCCCTTACCACTCGCCAGTTTGACATCAGAACAAGGAAAGCGTTGTTTATAACAGTACGTGTGAAATCCCAGAAGGGATTCGTGAAAGAATTAAAGTGAAAAATCTGTCTCAAAGAGATTGGAAGCATAAAATAAATGATCTGGTCTGATAGGAAAACATGTAAATCACAGTTTGACGCTGTTTTTGTTGTGTGTTTTTTCTTCCCCTCCCTTCTTTAAAGAAAATAGTTTTCTGCTTTGGCCTGAGACAGCTCCAAAGGGGTGGTGGGAGGATCCAGGGAGTCCTATGATCTTACTGTTCTCATCACTGAATCCCAAATGGCTATTTCCCACAGGGGAAAAATGATAGGAAAGGCTACAGAGAAGGAAACAATACCTTGAGAGTGTTTAGTGCGTTAACAATTATAATGCTCCAGTCTGTTGTGGTTCTCTGTCATGGAGTTGGCTCCCCAGCTACAACAAAACAATACACTCCTCCCAGTCCTGCACTATTCCCTGGACTGTGTGTGGTTTATTAAAAATTAAATAGTACAGATATGGGGGCACCTGAACTCTGAGCTGGCCAGTTATGGCCCCACATGTTAGATCTAGAGTCATTGTACACAGAATGAAAAATCAAACAAACAAAACACCCTCCTCTTGTCACATTCTTGTGCTTACTCAGGTGTTAATCACATCATCTGAGATGACAAGCATATTAGCTGTTGTTGTTTTTTTAACTTTTTATTGTGAATTGAGTGAAGATTAACAGACAATATCATCAACTTTACGTTCAACAAATTATACATGTTGTTTCATCTCAATGATTACAATCCCCTACTTGCAACAACAGTTTTCCTATTTCCTCCCTGTGGTTCCCCACTTACATCTTATATTTCACAAATGAACGAAGCAAAACTGTTTGATGGACACATGATGGTATGCCATGGAGTTGGTTCCAAATCATGATGACCCTGTACAGGGTTTCTGAAGCTGTAAATCTTTATAGGAGCAGAAAGCCTCATCTTTCTCCCACAGAACAACTGGTAGTTTTGAATTGCTGACCTTGAGGTTAGCAGCCCAATTCATAACCAAAACAAAAAACATATATTCATTTAAATGTCCAAAGGGCACATTCTATAAGTCAGCCTCCTGCCTGCAGGCACAGAGCCTTACTCAGTCCATGGACCTAGAGCCTGCAACTGCTCTGTCTCTCCAGGCCACCCTCCCACCGTCTCTGCTTTTCTAGACAGAGATCTCATGCTCCACTCATGCTCTTCTTTCTTGATGGTCCTGGGATCATCTGTTCCTGAAATGAAAGATTAACTACTCCCCTCCTTTTGGTTATACATCGTCTACAATTATAGTTGTGACAATCATAATTAATCCTGCTATCAATTATTCACAATTGAATCATGAAGTCCTATCAGCATCATACAGATCCATCTGGAGAAGAGGAAAAACTATTCGGTAGGGATTCTACCTTACTCTCTAATTCTGAAACTAAGCACACTCATGAAAGTTTGTAAGTCAGCCCCATCATGCCTTTGTAGCCCCCCGTTTTTGGTAGCCAATGTTCAGATTACCTATCACTATCAACCCGGTGCACTGAGGCAACAATGTTAGCTGTTTTTGAGGATCATTTTTCAGGCACTAGAAATCCAATTCAATGGTGTTTTTTTTTTAATGAGTCAGAAATGAATATTAGGAATCATCAATGGGCAAAAATCTTATGTTCATTAGTCTAGAATTGCAGAGGCCAAGAGTTGTAAGTGCTCAAATTCCTGCTGAAATGCAGGCCACTTGCTGTTCTAGTGTCAGGTATGCCACCTAGGTTCTACCTAGGATGAATTCTGGCGTTTCGCCAGCATGAAGAATGGGACCTATCCGTCTCTTCATAGAGCTACTATACAGAAGTCTGGTCATGTTTTCAAAATTAGAAAGCCCTAGTGGACTACACACCTAAAAATGAAATGCATAATTGCTCTCCATGTGGTTGTTGTTGTTAAGTGTCATTGAGTCTGTTCTGATTCATAATGACCCTAATATAGGGTTTCTAAGGAGTGGCTGGTAAGTTTGAACCACTGACCTTATGGTTTAAACCAACCTTGTGGTCCAGTGCTTTATCCCTCTGGATATGCCACTCATAAATAATTCTTTCCTGTAAAACAAATTCTCCTCGTCGGAACAAATGCTATTCCCATTGGGTGTCCTACCCAGCCTTAGTGTTTTTACTAAAGTGAACTTTAAAATCTTGGATTTTTTTCCTGTAATTAGTAAGATAAATAGTAATGCTCTATAGCAAAGGAAAGTACTGGGCTTACAGACAGACCAAAGACCTGGACTGTGTCGGTTAAGCAATCTAATCTTCAGTTGCCTCGTTTGAGTGGGGATTTCTGCTGAGCCTACCATTGATTTGTGGTGAGGATATTCGAATCAGTACCTCACGCAGCTAGCCCGCTAAAGCAGAAGGAAATTCTGGCTTTGTTAAGGAAGACTTATTGGGCAGATCATTTTGAATGTTAATTAAAAAAAACAACAACACAAAAGCCTAACCAGTTGCGATCAAACCCACAGGTGTCTAGTGGATTCCTACTCACAAGAATCCTACATGGCAGAGTAGAACTCCCCCGTAGGGTTTCTCAGGCATTAAATCTTTATGGAAGTTGAGGGCTGTATCTTTCTCCTGAGGAGCCGTTGATGGCTTTGGTTACCGGCTGAGCACTTTACCCACTGTGCCACCAGGGCTCCAGTGGCCATCAAACTTAAACTAATTTACAACAACCCCAGGTGTGTTGGAGTAGAACTGTGTATCGTAGGATTTGCAATGACTTATTCTCTGGAAATAGACCACCAGGCATTTCTTCTGGTGCCTCCGGGTAGATTTTTACTGTCCATCTCTCAGTTACCAGCCAAACACGTTCACCATTGGCACGACCCTAGCTGTTACCCTAAGGAGCCCTGGTGATGCTGTAGGATACGCACTGGACTGCTAACCACAAGGTTACTCCACAGGGAAAGATGAGGCCATCTGCTCCTGTAAAGATTTACAGCCTCGGAAACTCGATATAGGGTTGTTATGAATCAGAACTGACTCAGTGGCAGTGGGTTTTGTTTTTGGTTTGATTTGGGTTATTTTCCTAAGCCAGTTTATCATGTTAATTAGAATATTAAGTTATCCTCAAACAGAAAGTTTGAGTGTGTATATTTAATCCAACCTCTCTCTCCAGCCGTCCTAATTCCTATTCAGTTTTGAGAAAGTGAGTATCGCAAATAATATAGAAGATATCATTTTATCTCTTTGCCTTCTGACTTACATTCCGACAGCTCTGCTCTAAGTCATTCTAACATAAGTCGAATGCCTTGGTATTTTAATTTTCATTATTATTTTCTTTTTATTAACAGTATCTTTATAAATCTAGTCTTTGTCTTTGCATGTTGACAAGAGAATGATAACCACAGCAATGCAACATTATATGTAATGCATATTACAACGATAAGTACCAAAAATACCACAGTTGTAAGCATGGCTCATCATAGCTCAAATATATTATAAATTGAACTCCCTAATTAAAGTAATCATGGTTTCCTTATATGTTTATAAGCAAGTAAGACAAATAAATGCAAATATAGAAGAGACACAATATCTCCCCATACCTCCCATCTATTCTTTTTCTCGAGGATGGGAACTTGATTTCTACATTGACTGATGCCTCATTGTTCACGCCTTTCCCACAGGTCGGCGGCCACACGATGCTGCCCATTCGCTGGATGCCTCCAGAGAGCATCATGTACAGAAAGTTCACCACAGAAAGTGACGTCTGGAGTCTGGGGGTGGTCTTGTGGGAGATCTTCACATATGGCAAGCAGCCCTGGTACCAGTTATCAAATAACGAGGTGAGCAGACGAGCCAGGGTCTGAGACCCCAAGAGGGCTGAGCACTTCTATCAGTTGAGGGTCTTCTCTCAGCTGGAAGCCAGGATGTGGTCTGATGTGGCTTTGTCAGAGGCAACACTCCCCAAATTGCCTTCTATGTCCTTAAATGTCGTGGCCAAAGCATTGTCACCCTCTAAACTTAAGAGTTTCAGAGGCAGAAAAGCACAGTGTTTGCTAATATGACTATGATTCATTGGTGATGGGACCGAGGAATGACTTTTTGCTGCGAATCTTATAAAGTAATAGCAGATGTAGAATTCCTGCAGCCTTCTAGCCCTGCTAGCATTTTGGTGTTGTTCCAATGAGGGTTCAAGGTTCTTTCCTTTTGTTCATATTTCACTGAAACATTAACTTTCCTGAGTTAACATGAAAACCGCAATCATTTTATTTTCCTATTTTAACACATTTGCAAACATGTCTGTATTTGAGGCACAACTTCCTGGTCAGGCATCTCATGTATTTTTCTGACCCCTATCCATCTTTTATCCAATTTTATTACTCAAGACGGTCCTGTTGTCTCTAGGGCCTGGGGTTCCCACTTCAGTCAGCATGCTATCCCCGAAGGTAAAATGCAAATACATGGCAATTCCAGTTTGAGGTTAGGAAATATTTTTTATGGGTGAGTTGCTTCTCCATTGTTGTTATTAGTTGCTGTTGGGTTGGCCTGACTCATGGCGACCCCAGGCATAACACGAAGAAATGTTGCCCAGTTCTGTGCCAACGTCACGATTGGCTGGAGATTGGATAGTTGTGGTCCATACAATTTTCACTGACTGATTTTCTGAAGTAGATTGCCAGCACTTAGTCTGCAAGCTCCACTGAAACCTGTTCAGCCTCACATAGCAACACACACACCTTTACTGACAAGTGGATGGTAGCTGCAAATGAGGTGTACTGACTAGGAAATGAGCCAGCTCTCCTGTATGAAAAGCAGGATTCTTCCAAGAAGCCACCAATGACCATTGTTTCTACACTAATTTTGTGAAATTGACATGACTTAAAAAATGGGAAAAATGCAGTCATATTAGCTATGATATAAACCAACCTATTACCATCATTAAGGGGCTCTGGTAGCGTAGTGGTTACGAATCAGGCTGATAACTTCAAGGTCAGCAGTTCAAAACT
>NW_006408862.1:1200651-1233983 GCF_000296735.1 Chrysochloris asiatica | reverse complement strand
TCTGCTTCTCTGTACACTAGCATTTATTTGACCTGCATTCCTTTCTCTCTTGTCTGATCCTCTCTTTGCTCTCCATCCAGGTGATTGAATGCATTACTCAGGGCCGAGTCCTGCAGCGACCTCGAACCTGCCCCCAAGAGGTGTATGAGCTGATGCTGGGGTGCTGGCAGCGAGAACCTCACATGCGGAAGAACATCAAGGGTATCCACACTCTCCTTCAGAACTTGGCCAAGGCATCTCCAGTCTACTTGGATATTTTAGGCTAGGGCCCTTTCTCCCAGACCGATCCTTCCCAACACACCTCCTCAGACGGGCAAGAGGATGAACGTCTTTTAACTGCCGCTGGATGCCATCAAAATGCTGTTCTTAACTCTGACAGTATTAACAACAAAGACACGGAGACGCTTTCCGAAGGAAGCAATGTGTACTTCTCCATCTGTAGACACAGTCTTGACTTCTTTTTGGCATTATCTCTTCTCTTTCCATCTCCCTTGGTTAGTTCCCCAGTTTTTGTTTTATTATGATGATGAGTTTGTCTTCCTTGCTTCTCAGTCCTTACCCTTTCTTTTTACTCAATCTGGCTTTTGCATTACTATTAACTCTGCATAGACAAAGGCCTTAACAAACCTAATTTGTTATATCAGCAGACACTCCAGTTTGCCCACCACAACTAACAATGCCTTGTTGTATTCCTGCCTTTGATGTGGATGAAAAAAAGGGAAAACAAATATTTGACTCAAACTTTGTCACTTCTGCTGTACAGACATTGGGAGTTTCTATGGATTCACTTCTATTTATTTATTATTATTACTGTTCTTATTGTTTGGGGATGGCTTAAGCCTATGTATGAAAAAGGAAAACTTGTGTTTAATCTGGGAAGCCTTTATCTACGGGAGATTGAAAACGGAAAGAAGATTTATTGTTAATTGCATCATGGGAAGAACAATGACGACCATTGGGATCAGTTGGTGTCAATCCCAACTTAGGAAAAACTCAGCATCTGTTAGCCAGAAAGAATATATTCAGCACCTTCCCCCGAAGACCTTTCTGAGGAGTAAAAGGACTGTGGAGCTCTGTGCTATGGGACTGTTGTTTCCCCATCACCAGAAGAACTGCCATGTAGGAAAGAGAAGAGATGCCGTCCTTGAGGCACACCACGGCGCCTCATATGTTCGAATACAATCTTGTACTTGTAGGTTGTGGTGACAGCACTGGCTTGTTTTTAAAGTGCTATCTACCCAGACTTTGGCACATTTGGCTGAAAATAGGTGGATTCTTGTCCAGAGATAATTTCAGGACTTGGAAGAGGTGGGACACGCTGTAAATGTGAAGTCAAGCTTCTCTTCTACCGAACTTTCCAGATAGCACCTCCTTCCGACCCCTACCTTCCACCCCACCCATTTTTTTTAACTGTGCAAGCAAAAATGTGCATGGTCTTTGTCGACTAATACCTTGTGTGCAGAAACTACCACTCCAGGTGTTGTGCCCCTGATAGATAGAGCAGACCTATAGAAGGTATAACATATATAATTAGGGGAAACCATTGGAGTTCCTTAGCTGAATTTACGTGTCTCTGCGTTGTATGGTGGTGATGGGTTTTAACTCACGTGGACATTGAAGCCTGGATGCTCTCATTCAGTGGAACCCATGGGACTGTGCGAAGGGCAGAATCAATCCCCGAGGGCAAGAAGACCTCACCCCGGGATACTGAGTATATTGATGTTCAGTGTGCACAGGCCAAAGCCTTGCTTGGGCTCTGGTTGGGAGAGTGGTTTCATTCCAAGTGTCCTCCATTTGTCAGTATGTTGTTTTATAGTCTTCACTTCATTAAGAAAATAACTAAAAAAAATTAAAATTAGGCACAGCATGTTAATGAGAAGCTGTGCCCAGACTGAGCTTTGGAGGTGTGCTTCTGGGCATCGTCATTGATTTTGTGAAAAGAAGATGTAAATTTGAGTAGAAATTTACAGATATTTGGATGGTCAATTATACCAAGGAAGAAAAATCTTTCTGTTCCTCAAGAAAATTTGCTACCCTCTATGAGGGCAATTTTGCTAACTTGACATCTTTATAACATGAGCCAGATTGGAAAGGAGTGATTTTTAATTCATCCTAGCTCATTTTATTTCATACTTGTTTCTGAAGTTGTAATAGCTCTGTTTAAGTTTTGCTTGCACCCATTCATTACTGGGGTAACTTGCTTTCCATTATAGGCTTTGAAAGCCAGTTCTCAAAATATTCAAAAGTGGAAATTAACTGAGAACAAAGGAAATCCAGGAGCATCTGTGGTTCAGTGAAGGGATTGGACAGGATGAACCCGTACCTTTAAGTTCTGTGCTGGCCTATGAGAGATGGGAGTTAAGCTGTTTGCTCTCTTTGTCAGTGGGGGAATAAAAAAAAACCCTTCAGAATACACACAATACTATAACGAAAGCCATATCTCCATGATATATATGTGCACATATATGTCATATTAAGGAACCATGGTACTTACGTTAAAACACTGTGGGACTCTGTGAATACAGCAGGAAGGAAGAGGCAGGGACTCTGTGAATACAGCAGGAAGGAAGAGGCAGGGACTTTGTGAATACAGCAGGAAGGAAGAGGCAGGTCTTTACACAACTTTTCTAAATTTCATCCGCAATGACCTAGAAACTGACACAAGTGTGTCACTCTGCATGACCGGCTAGCTGAGATGGAGAAAGAAGCTGCAAGTTCTTTCTTTATTTTAGCAGAGAGTAAAAGAGATAAGAGTTGAAGAGATCACGATCAAATAGGGCTGTGCAGTTTTAAAGCAAGGATTTAAGGCAAATGAGAAGATCAGAGCATTCCATTCTGTTGCAGTTTTGTGTTTTCTTATGAAGAAAAAAAGCAAAAAAAAACCAAACTTCTCCTTACCTTCTGACAAGTCCCTCGAGGTCTTGAACCGAAAGGCTCTATGCAAGTACAAAGTTGTATAGTTATTTATACTGCTGTTTATCATCATCATCATCATCATCATCATCATCATCATCATCATTTTCATTTCCTCTGTTGTCTCAAGACTATATGCTGATTTCAGAGATGTCTCACATTGAAAGAATCCCTGATTGCTCTTAAAGTAACCAAAGGAGCCACAGAATATCTTAAATTATTCCTTACTGTTCCTCCACCACCGCCTCTTCACGTGGTCATCGCATTTTTAGATAAACAGCATCCGCATCCCAAAATGCAATGGTGACATGATGTGGCCTGCCATTAAATACGTTAAAAAGGACCTAGCAACGGCAAACCAAGTTCTGCCATCTAGATCCAGTTGAGTCATTGTTTCCATTTTTAAGTTGCTTAATCATTTTCCAAACATCTTTCACATTTGTTAGCACATTTGATCCCGTTACACCAGGAATGATTTTCATTCTTTAGGTGAGGAAATTAAGGCTCACAGAAGTTAAAAGGAATGCACAAGTCTCCAGGGTAGCTACTGGTCCCACTTGTACATAATCTAAGTGTTCTGACTTTGAAGTTCATGATTCTGACATTAGATTGTACTTCCCATGAGCAGTCTGATGCAGAAGACTCTAATCTATAAACAAGCAGTTCAGGAAAGAGCACACATAAATTCATGAGCAGGATATGAAGTTAGAAGACACTAAATACAAGGAATGACAAATAACTGAGATATTGTGCCATATAATCCTGCTCACGGCTTCTGTTAAACCCTTGTACACTGCACAATGTCACCATCAGGCTTATTTAGAAAACATTTTCAAACTCTGCTATAAAGGAGGATTTCAGAATTCATATTATACATATGTGTTCACATCAGCGCTACCTATAGTATGTTCATGTATTTTATATATGTGTTATAAATACTCAATTTATACATATACAAACACACATGCATAGTGTGTTTGTGTGTGGATGTATAAATTTATAGGCACACAGTAATAGAAGTAATTATAAGTAGGGTGCAGTATGAATAATTTGCTTAAAAATCTGCTAAATAACCAAAACTTCTTAATGTCATTTTGCGGTTACTGCTTCCAGTCCCCATGTTGGTAAGCTGCTTAGGTGGAAGACATCATTCCGATACGGTACTTTCCAATACAACTGAATCAAAGCCAGCCCACTACAACGAGTCCTCTCTCTGCTTCCCTGCAAGGGAAAGTGCAGGCAGAAAAACAGATCTCCTTATAAAAAGGTCCAGGAAAGGAAAAGTGATTTTTTCCCCCTCTTTTTTGTTCGTTTGTATTATGTTCACATTGTCCCATGGTGACCCTTTTACACTTGTGTTCGGAGTCCATGCATTCCAGAAAAGAATTGGAATGTTGGGCGTCCAGGGTCTTGGAGGCCAATGGGGACAAGTCCAAGACCCCGTAGTGAGATGCCAACTCTTGGGAATTCCCACATCTGAGTCTGAATGCAACAGCCAACAGAGGAGAATGCTGCGCTTTGTAAAGAGCCATGAGTCATGACAACAAGATCCCCTGGTCAAGAATGGGCTGCCGTTTTGTTTTGTTTTTACTCTTTTTTTTTGGAAATTGGACACACTATAATGCTTCTGGTGTGGCGCTGCCAGTTAATGCAGTAAACTGCAACGTCGGTTTGGGCCTTTAAGGCCGGGAGTTCCAACTCACCAGCTGCTCCTTGGAAACCCTTCACAGGGTCACTATGAGTAGGATCCCAACTCGACGGCACTTAGCAACAAAGCAACATAATGCCAATAACATTAAATTGTATCTAATTAAATAAATGGCTGCACACACACACATACATATCCTCAATTCTCTTGTTCCCTCATTTCTGTTTTGTTTTGCTTTTTCTCCCCTTTGAGAAGTTTTCGTGTCAGTCTTGAGCTTTGGTTTCTCCATGTATTACTGTAACAGAAAATCTGATGAGAGGACTGAGTGGCCTGATGTCCCAAATGGCTAAGCTAGCAGTTACAGTAGTTGCTTCACAGTGCACTGCAGGAATACCAAGACTCTGAGGTTCGGATGGCTTGCTCATACGTGACTTTCCAATGTTATTCTGAAGAATTAGGGGTGGGAGGGACTGACCGTTCAATATGACAACACAGGGAAGCATATTTTCTTGTTGTTAGGGCTGGAATGAATCACTGCTGCTCAAATGGAAGGTTCTTAAACATTCTTAGTTGTTGCATTCTTCTTACATTTATTTATTTACTTACATTATTTATTTATATACACAAGCACACACACATACTTACATATTTTGCTCCATCCATCACAAACTCAAAGCAAAGCAAAAAATAAAAAATAAATATGTATATGTGTTGCAGGCAAAACACTGTGAATTTCACAACAGCAACCAAGCAACTCTTTTGCCATCTTAATAAACGTCTCAGGAGACGAAATGGGGGAAGTTGGGGATGTGATTTTTGTATTCTATGCATCCTAGGCCAGGTCGTAATGATTTTATTTTTGTGCATTAATAAAAAAATGATCTCAAGTGAAGGTTGGTGGAACGTTTAACATACTGGAGCAAGCATAATTAAAGCTGCTAGTAGTCAAGTGTTTGAACAGGAAAAAAAAATTTGGAGAAAATGAAATGTCAAAGGCCTACATCTTGCAGCTTGTATATCTTTCTATTGCTTAACAAATGTATAAATAGATGGAAATGTTTTCAATACAAGGTCTTCGAATTAAATGTGGATTTTAAATATGTAACCCCTTGACCACTGACCAAATTCTGGTGAACTATTGCTCCCTGCGTTCTTTGATCGTTACCCATGAGTTCCAAATCTGCCTAGAGAAGTAGGCATTCTCTACATTCGCTTCTGTTTATGGAGAGATGTTTGTATATATCCGGGCTGTTGACACACATGTTTCAATATCTCTCTGAAGATATATCGCCCCTTAAACTGTGACCTGGTATTTGGAACTCTCTTCTGATTTGATTTCTTTTCCTTTTAATGTGATGTCTCTGTGCCAATACTTACGGGCTCTTGTTTTGCGATCTGTTCTGAGGTCCATTGCTTTATAAGACCCACAGCATCTTGGCTGATTTCAAAGTGGCACCTGAATATCAGTGTTTAAAAAAACAAAAACAAAAAAAAATACAAGTTTTGTTTGTAAATCATGTGACCAGCTTCTCTCAACCTGACATGGAAAGTCTCTTGTACTACAGTGTATTTAATAAAAATGATGTCTTACAATAAAATAACATCCTCCAAAAGAGATACTAAAAGTGATCTGTTGATTACTTTGCAAAATAATGTATGTAATTTTTACAGGGCATAACATGCTCTTTTTTCCTGAATGTCTGTATGTGTGTATTGTGCTTCCTGGTCAGTACAAATACTCTGCACAAAAGTTTGAATCCACCATGGGTTCCACAGGAAAAAGGTCTGGTGACCTGTTTTCCTAAAGATTGCAACCAAGAAAGCTTTGTAGCACATGGGATTGCATGAGTTGACACTGATTTGACAGCAGTGAGTTCTGTTGGCATATGTGCCTATGAGTATTTTAGATGAGTCTATTCCTTCCCATTTCTTTTCATTTATGTTAGGGTAGAACTGTGCTCCCCAGAGCTTTCAAAGGCAGACTTTTTTCACAAGTAGATCATCATTGCTTTCTTTTGAAGTACCTCTGGGTTGTCTCGAATCTCCAACCTTTCTGTTAATAATCTCTCACCTTAGCTGTTTGTGCTGCTAAGGCACTCTGCACTGTTCATTAGTCAAGGAAAATGAGCATCAGTGGTCTGAGGTACAAGTTCAGTGGGTACTGATCCCTCCATTAATCAACATTTTCAACTTAAGTATAGCTAAATCATCACTGTCCAATAGAACCTTCTGCAGTGTTGGAAATAGTCTATCCGTTCTGTACCATATGTTGTTACGTACCACCTAGTTGGTTCTGACTCATGGTGAGCTTGTATAGGGATTCTGAGAAGTAGCTGGTGGGTTTGAACTGCTGACATTGTGGTTTGAGGTCCAGTGCTGATTCTACAGCACCACACCAGGAGTCTGTGCTGGGTAATATGGTACCCACTATTTACATGTGTTTTAAGAAGCTCTGGTAGCATAGTGGTTACGAATTGGGCTGTGAACTGCAAGGTCAGCAGTTCGAAACAACAAGTTTAAATAGCCACACGTGTCTTGGGAGGAAGATGAGGCTATCTGTGCCGATAAAGATTTATAGTCTTGGAAACCCTATACAGTCACTCTGAGTCAGAACAGACTTGATAGCACTTAACAACAGCAGCGTATTATATTTTATATACTACGTTATATATTATGTATTACATTGTTTTGTTGTTAAGTGCTGTTGAGTCTATTCCGACCCATAGTGACCCTGTATAGGGTTTCCAAGGAGCAGCTGGTGAGCTTGAACCACCAACTTTGCAGTTCAAATGACTTTGCAGTCTGACACATCAGCCCACAGCGCCACACCAGAACTTCATACTCCATTATATATTACATTACATATTGTTGTTAAGTGCCTTCCAGTAGGTTCTGAGTCATAACTAACCCTGGATATTGTTTCTGAGGAGCAACTAACTGGTGAGTTTGAGTCACTGACCTTGAGGTTCAAACCCATCTTGTAGTCCAGTTCTTATCCTATAGCACCACACCAGGACTCCATACATTGGAACTGACTTCATGACACACAACCATCACCACCAGGTGTCTAGTGACACCATATTGGACAGTGCAGAGTAAGGAGATAGAAGAAGTGTGGTTTCTGAGAGAGCAAACATAAGTCACCTATCAATAGACTTGTGTGTTATAGCATCCTGACCTTGAGGCAGCTGTGAGGATCCTCCGAATGCTGCAGGAGAAGAAGTAAGCCCATCAAAAATGCCTCATTCTATTGGTTTCTGTGTTATTCAGTGTTTCATAAATCACAGACATTGGGAGAGGACAAGAATATGGGTGGTTTGATCAGGGTCCGGCAGCCTCTTCTCTCTGCCATCAGAGCTGTCTTCTGTACTTTGATCCCTCAGAATTCCACAGCCCCAGTGACCAGCCTCTTCTCTGTTCTCCTCCACCCTGAGAGTCATGTGAGACATCACAGTGACTTTACTGTGGAAGTTCAGGGACTTAAGGTTTGACAGGGATCTTTTTCACATACTCTTAAAGAAACTAACTTAGTGGTGCTGATACGTTAACCTGGGGTTAAAAAATTCCTCGATGCAACTTTCCTGGCCTTTTTCTCCAATGTACGTAGTTCTCAGTTTTCCTAAAACTTCTTCATAATAATTCCCCATGATCTTCCTGAGTTCTTTGAGAAAATCTACCAAGCTGACCCCTTTGAAATTCCAAAATATGTTTCCAAAACCTCCTGAACTGACTTCTCTGACTTGAATTTAACTGGCCCAGGAAATGCCCTCAGAAGCCATTTTTTAATTGCACTTTTTTTTTGGGGGGGGGGCACCCTAAAACAAGTGTAGTACTGAGAGAACTTGTTTGGAGCCATCCACTAAACACAGACATATGTTCAAACATGTTTTGTTTGGAACAAATCCATACAAGTATCAACTAGAACCCAAGTAGCAATCCTTTTTTGCTTACCTTTGTATTGCAAAGTTATCAATCTAAATTCTGTACCCAAATCCAAGTATTACAGGGCACCCATTGGCTTCCCAGTATTATTCATAAAGTGTTACCCTAAAAATTACCCTTTCATGCACCCTTAGGGATGACTAACTTTCTTGGATAAGAACAACATTTCTAAAGTACTTACATATGTGGCACTGCTCTTAGGTAAACTTGAAATCTTTCCATTGAATCCTGCATGATGTGGCTCATCTCTGATTCCCCAGTTCCACCCCTATTATGTCCCCTTTAGGTAGCATAGTGGTTACAAAAAGGGCTGCTAACCTCAAGGTTTGCAGTTCGAAATTACCAACCGTTCCTTAAGAGAAAGATGAGGTCTTCTGCTCCTGTAAAGATTTACAGCCTTGGAAACGCTATGCAAGGTGACTATGAGTCAGAACCAACTCCAACTCCACAGTATACAACCACCACCATCAGTTCCTTTACTTAGTCACATCGTTTACCATATGAGGTGATGTTCACAGGTTCCAAGACTTAGGACATGAAGTTATCAGTGAGAGCTAAAGGTAAGATACTAGGTTGAAGGAGATTACACAGTATCTAGGAAATTAAACCTGGGGTTGGAAGCAGGACTTCTCTCATTAGTGGCAGGGTAAGAATTTGGTCACTGAGTCAAAGCACAAAACCAAGATGTAGCTGTTAGCAAGGATTTTAGGTGCTTACCAAGAGCACCTAAGCCCACCCCATAAGTGACCCATCACTGTGGCTGATGATGAGCCTGCAGGTAGCAGGAACTGCCTTCCAGTGCCTAGCTGTTGTTGTTGTTGTCAGGTGCCATCGAGTTGGAACCGACTCATAGCGACCCCATGCAAAGCAGAACGAAACAATGTCCGATCCTGGCCCAACCTCACTACTGCTGCCAATCTGCTGCACAAGAACTTTTTAAAGTGTTGAAGAGCAAAGATGTCACCTTGAGGACTAAGGTGCACCTGACCCAAGCCATGGTATTTTCAATAACCTCATATGGATGCGAAAGCTGGACAGTGAATAAGGAAGATCGTAGAAGAATTGATGCCTTTGAGTTGTGGTGTTGGAGGAGAATACTGAAAGTGCCATGGACTGCCAAAAGAACCAATAGATCTTTTTTGGAAGAAGTGTAGCCAGAGTGCTCCTTGGAGGCCAGGATGGCTAAACTTCGTCTCTCATACTTTGGACATATTTTCAGGAGGGAACAGTCACTGGAGAAGGATGTCATGCTGGGTAAGATGGAGGGTCAGAGAAAAAGAGGAAGACCTCCCCAATGAGATGGATCAGCCAGGTGGCATCATTGATGGTGTCAAGTGTGGCAGCTAGGATCTTAAAAAGGGGTGACCTTAGCAGCAAGATTAAATAACGCCTCTCTTGTAGTAAGACTTTGGCTCCTGGCACATTTTGTCATTGCAGCTAAGTTGATCTCAAAAGTAGATAGCCAAATCTTTCTTCCAAGGTGCCCTTGGGTAGACTTAAACTAATAAACCTTTCAGGTAGCAGTCATCTGTGTTTATTGTTCTCAACATCTAGGAACTTCTCCAGACACATTTTGTTAAGTGCTGTCAAGTCAGTTACAGCCCATAGAGACCCTGTATAGGGTTTTGGAGGAGCTATTAGTGGGTTTGAACCACTAACCTTGTAGTCCAGTGCTTATTCTACAGTGCCACACCAGGACCCCAAACAATATAGCAGCTGATGTATTTGCTTTACAATTTCCTTTAGTAGCTTTCTGGATGACTTGTTGTTGTTGTTGTTAAGTGCCATTGAGTCGGTTCCGACCCATAGCAACCCTGAACAGGGTATCCGAGGCTGTAAATCTCTACGGGAGCAGAAAGCCTCATCTTTCTCCCACGGAGCAGCTGGTAGTTTCGAACTGATGACCTTGTGGTTTGCAGCCCGATTCGTAACCACTACTCTGGATGACTTACTGTTAGGTAAATGCCAGGTTTTTTTATTTGGCTAGGTGGTGGTTGTGTGTTGTTGAGTCAGTTCCGGCTCATAGCGAACATAGGGTTTCTAAGGCTGTAAATCTTTACGAGAGCAGAAATCCCTCATCTTTCTCCCAAGGAGTGATTGGTAGATTTGAACTGCTGACCTTGAGGTTAGCAGCCCAACTCATAATCCACTATGCCATCAGAGCTTCTTTTTTTCATTTCTGACATGTAGCTGGTACTTATTAATGTTTGAATGGGTGATTAAATAAATGGATATATAACTGCTAAAGACTTGAGATAGGTTGGGAATTAAAAAAAAAAAATGTTGTGCTCAAATGATGACTTTAAAATTTTGAGACATTGGATGTCTTCAAATCGGGTCTAAGAAGGATGTGAGTTTAAGCAATTCACATTCTTAAACCCTCTTACACATATTATAACTCACTTATAAACTATCAACTAAAGGCCTCCCCACTTCCAAGTTCAAATGAGCTAATCCATTCTTGAAATGATAAAATATATTGTTAGCAATAAAGTGACTTTATATGCCCCCACATCAAGTAGAGCTACTTTTCTTCCTGATTTCATCTGAGGATCCTAGACAAAACTCCAGAAGAAGCAAGGTTCCTGGGAGTGAAAATACAAAGGGATATGTTGTTGTTGTTGTTGTTGTTGTTGTTATTTACAAGTGGTTAATTCAGTTACCATGGCAGCTTCCTATTAAAGATATCTTCAGATGAAGAGATGGAGAGTCTCTTGAAGAGCACCTTCCTCTACACTTGCTGGAAACTGAGTAATTATTGGCCAAATGAAAGCAAATAAAAATAATTCTGTGGCATCTCTAAGACAAAGGTTATTACGTTCAGTTCAGCTAAACCAAGGGTCTTTCCTGTGGTGGACTTTCCCAAAGCATTCCGCATAGTTATGTCATGCTGCTTTAGTTTGGGAATAGAACTCTTTTGGAGACAAAGAGTGGTTTGGGGAAGTATAAATGTTGATCAGATTGGCTTCCTGGGATCTCCTTTAGGATCACAGTATCGTAGGGTTGGAAGGGCCTTAGAGGGCACGCCTATGAAATCCTTGCCAGGGATCCATCCCCAAGGAGAAGGAGTTTATTTGCGCATCCTCCCCACTTCATACCAATTTGCATTTTGGAACTCTTTGGGAGCAAGGACATCCTGTTGCTGAACCAACATTTGCCTCCTTGGAACTACTGTCCCTGGCCCAAGTTCCAAGAGTACACAGAATAGCTGTTTCATCTCTTCCTTGGCAGATCTTTGGGGCTCCCTTGTGTTCTTCCTTCAACAGCCATTACTGTACAGAAACTCTGGATGTCATGCTAAGTAGTTAGGAGGAGGAGTTCTGGTATGGTGCTGTAGGATCAGCACTGAAATGCAAAAGTTGGTGGTTCAAACCAACTGACTCCTTGCATTTCACTATGAGTCAGAATTGGTTCGATGCCACTAAACAACAACATCCAGGAAGAAGGCCAAGGAACCAAGCTCTGTCTAGTACAGTCTTCTGTAGGATAAAGCAATGAGCCACAGGATCAGGGGTTCAAATCCACTAGTCACTCCTTGGAGGCACTTAACAACAACAACAGCAAGTAGAACCACTGCCCGGCACACAATTACTGGGTTACTAGTTAAGGCAGCAATTCATGTTTCCTCGTCTGTGTTCCAGGCTTAATCTCACTTTTATTGCAAGAGGAAAATAACTTTCTAAGGAATTAGAGATATTAAAAGTGAGATGTGTCTGTCTCCTCTTCTTCAGGAAAAGTAATCTATCACTAAAATCAACATATCCAGGCAAACTCCTCACAGCCCTCCTATAGGAGGTCCAGCCAAAACTTTCTTGGGTACTGTTGACAAGAACAAGGGAGTTCAGACATCTATGGAGTTACTGTGTGGTTCAAAGCGTTAAATTGCTCTGCTGCTAACTGAACATTTGGATGTTTGAGACCACCAAGAAGCACCTCAGAAGAAAGACCTGGTGATCTACTTCTAAAATATCAGTCATTAAAAACCCTGAAGAGGAGAATTTTTCTCCGACACATGTGACATACCAGAAGTCAGAACCAACCCCACAGCAACAGGTGAGATATCCATGGGAGAGTGTACCTTTTAAGTGTTTTGCTGTCTCCGATGAGACAAATGAAAGGTGAAAGGCATTGCTTATGTTCCCGCTCAGCTAAGGGTGGAGGTGTTCGCTAACCTAAAGATAGCCTTAATTTTATTTGTTTTTCCTAAGGAACATCTGCTTGTACAATGATTAGGCACAGGCATTCATTAACACAGGAAGTGAAGTGTCTGGGGTTTGTGTCACTGGGAATGTTCAAGAACAAAATAAGACACACACTCGTGGGAGTGATATGAGAGCATTTTTCACACTGTGCAAAGGTTCGGCCTAGGAGAAGTTCTAGTGTTCCAGGGATGCTGTTGTGGTGCATTTAGTAATCTTTAGAAATGGGGGTCCTTTTCCTTAGAATTGTGGGTACGAGATGAATGAAGGACCCACACTGGCCTTGTGTACGTGCCGTGTGAGTGAATGCCAACCAAGATTTGGTGGCAGTATCATCTCAGAAAATGCTTCTTGAATAAATGAATAAATTTCTCAGCACACAGTGAGATGAACCCAGTACATTCTGCGTGCTTGCTCAACATTCCCAAGTGCATTTACAGATATTTATGGCATTTTCCTTTGGAGCAACTCTATGAGAACTGGAGTCCAGGGCTCCCCCATTTTACAGAAAGGGGTCTTGTCAGGGTCCATCAGTTAGGAACAAATAGGGATCTAGAACACACAGTAAAATTCTTGGTGGTGGTTGTTATTGTTGTTAAGTGCCATCGAGTCAATTCTGACTCATAGCAACCCTGGATAGGGTTTCCAAGGAGCAGGTGGTGAGCTTGAACCACCAACCTTGCAGTTTAAACAACTTTGCAGTCTGACGTAGTAGCCCACAGCACCACACCAGGACTCCAAAAGTCTTGGTAGAATTCTAGAATGTTCTACTATCTGCCCATTGGCTTTAAAGGAAACTCCTGGATTCTTAGCTCTCATTTATAATATCAGGACATAACCTCAATATATCCTCAATCCTTTGCCTCCTGCCACCATCTTTTTTTGGTTATACCAAAAATATCTGTTTTTGTTTTTTTTTTTTAATGGATTTTTGAACATGTGAAATATTGCATGACAAGTGTGACCAAAATAAAAATGACAAAATTTGAAGTCACTTGCTCCATTTCTAAATTGACTCTTCAAGATTTACAGCAGGTGGCATTGGACCAGGTATTTAAACAACTATAAAATGTACTCACCATCTGTATTTTCCTCAAAATCCAAAAGAATTTTTAAAAAGGAGCATTGAATACCACCACAAAAAAGTTATATGATACAGCGTCTTGGGTATGGGGAGAAAGTGGAACTCGATGTCAGACTCAAATAAAATGAGAGATTTGGAGTGTGCATTGGGCGTGCACTAGTTCAGGCCACAGATAAGGAAACAGACACAGAAGGGGCATATTAAGCTTCATGGAATGGACAGGGGCAGTGCTGAGCCTTAGGACTCTAGGTTTCCTAACTCCCACAGACCCTGTGAGTATGGTCCCCAAGTCTATATTTTACTATCTCCGACAGCACAGCAGGCATTTTATCACTTTGGCGTGCACGTGCACACACACGTGTGTGTGTGTGTGTGTGTGTGTGTGTGTGTGTGTGTGTGTGATTTGTGGTCTGTGGAGTGTGTGGTATGTAGAATGTGCATGTGTGTGTTGCGTGTGTATGTGTGTCCACATGTGTATCCTATTTTCACCTTGACCCTGTCCTCAGCCATAACACTGTGTTCTGTACCTATAGTTGTTGTTGTTAAGTGCCCTGGTGTGGCGCTGTGGGTTAATGTGCCAGACTGCAAAGCCGTTTGAACTGTAAGGTTGGCAGTTCAAGCTCACCAGCTGCTCCTCTGAAACCCTATACAGGGTTGCTATGGGTCGGAACCGACTTGATGGCACCTAACAACAACAACATAGGACTTCCGAGGATCACCTAATGAGTTTTAACCACCAGCGTTTCGGTTGAAGCCAAGCTTGTGGTGGGTACAGTAATAGTCCTACAGCTACACCAGGACTCCATGTAATCAAACTCAATACCGACATGCTTTTATATTTTAAATATCAAAAAACAAAATAAAATTAAAGTTTATTTTCTGGACTTGCTCTGTATAATACTCAGGATAAGAAAACAAATTGCATTGCTCCCCATCAATTTCCAGATTTCATTTAGGAGATAAGTCCCAAATAACAAGATAACAAGAATCTGGAAAAGCTGTAAGCAGTTGACATTCCTCTGTCCCATGTGGACACCTTCCTTGGCTCCAGTCTGGGCTCCTGCAGTCTGCTGTCCCCTGGGGACACAGTCAGCCTTCCATCATCCTACCTACTGGCTCCCCACCCCTCTCTCGTCTTTTTAAAGAGATATTTTGGGAAGCAGCGCACGCACATCCAGAGACCAATTACTCAATCTCCCAGCAAGTATGGAGATGATGGAAGTATAGCCCTTTGGTCGCCTAGCAACAGCGTGCAGGGTAGTCTGGAAACGGAGTCTGTTGCCCAGCACCACCCTGCGTAGAAGGCATTTGCGCATTTCACTTTTGTTTGTCTTTGACGGCCATTTCTAAAACGGGCTCCGTATTCTTTGGGGGATTTTAGGAACTTAAGTTATTATTTTAAAAGATCTCTGCTGACATCCACAGGTACTATAATTAACATCTCACGCTTTCACAGGCCGGAAGTGTTCCATCACCCCTAAAATGTAGAACCCCGTCTTGCTTTCTCCTGCGAGTCATTAGGAATGAGTCCAGTCCCCCACTTCCTTCATATCCTCTCTCGCCTTTACACATATTCACCCCAGATGTGGACATTCAAGCACAGCTTTTTTTTTTTTTTTTTTTTTTTTCCTTCCCAAAGTAGTGAACTCTGCCCTCCAGAAAATGAAAAAAAACAATAGTCCCTGGACATCTTATTGTTTGCATTTTAACCAAAAAAGACTCCTCCACCATAACATAATTCCACACCTGTTGTCCCAATGCCTCAACCATCTCTAACTCCATTCCACCGTCCCCTACACCAAATATGTCATTGGAAAAGGGAAAATATATCAAACTGGAATAGGGAATTGATGAAATGAGGGAAGAAAGTGTGATTTAGCAAGGTAACTCTCACACCTCGCTGGACATACCCAGGATCTCAAGGGAGAAGGCTATTGAGTGGAAAGGCAGTTATTTCTGTGATCTAAGGGAGAGGGATTTGGAGGGTGGGTAGAGAAATAGAGCTAAGATCAGAGAGATGTGGGGTTTCCATTATAGATAATAGAAACTGAAAGGGAGAGGGGAGGCCAACAGGCCTGTTTAAATCCAAGACACACATCTGTTATTTCTGATCCAGAGAAAACTCTTGAGGGGGTCAGGTGGTTCTGAAACCAAAGCTCTTTGGCTGATGCCTGGGAGCAAGTAGTAAGGCTAGGGACTGAAATGTCTTTTTGGTCTAGGGAGGGGTGCCCAGCATCAGGCTGAAACACTTTCTTCCAGAGCATTGATTGCAAGAGCAGAAAGATGCAAAGGCTGCCCTTCATGTGCTGAGTTCAAAGTCACTTCTCGAAGACTGAGAGATGATTAAGAAATAGTAGCTAAGGTGATATTCCTAGGTAATGTTCCAAATTTTACTTTAACCAAGCAAGATCTTGTTATGGATTGAATGTTGTCCCCCAAGAATGTGTATCAACTTGGCTAGACCATGATTCTCAGTATTATGTAATCATATTCCCATATGAGATTCGATGTCATTATTTTATGTTGTAAATCCTAGCCTCTGTGATAGTAAAAAGGCAGGCTTAGCCACAGTTATGTTCACGAGGCAATGTACAGTGTACAGGATTAGGTTGTATCTTGAGTCTCGCTTCCAAGATATAAAAGAGATTAAGCAAGCAGAGAACAGGGAAGCATGCTATCACCAAGAAAGAGTAGCTGGGAGTGAAGCACGTCCTTTGGACCCAGGGTCTCTGCACTGGGAACCTCTTAGATTCAAGGGAAGATTGATATCAAGATACATGGAGATCTCCTAGGTACATTGGATTGACAAACAACAACCTTCGTCCTAGAGTTGACATCTAGGACTTCAAGCCTCCTAAACGTTAAACAGTGAGAAAAAAATTTTGTTTGTTAAAGTCATGCACTTGAGGTATTTCTGTTATAGCAGCACTAAGACAAGGCAGTTTCTGTAACGTACACGGAGAGCTATCTAATTTCCCTTTTCTGTCTATCTATACCCTGGTTTACTCATTTTTGCACAGATGACACCATGTTCACCAATCTCTTCTCTGAAGTCCAAGACTTATCACTCAGAGACCTGCAAGGCTATTCCTAATTTTTCCATCTTGCTTCTAGATGCAAATCTGTGTAGATCATTAAGTCATAAGCAATGGTTGAAATGATAACAGAGAGAGGAGGAGAAGAGAGAAAATTCGTACACTGGTTGTGAATCTAAGAAAAAGTGCTGTGGAGGGCCCAATAGACACTCATGGGCATATGAGATCCTGTTCACTCCTGGGACTGATTTGGGACTGAATCAAGCCTAGACTGATAGAATGAGGGATTTAGAGACAGAGAAGAGGGTGGGGGAGAGAGGAAACAGAATGAACCCTCTGCAGGGCCTGGCCATTGCTTGTGCTTATCCGCTCTTCTCCAGAAGTGAGACTTTGGGTCAAAATGATGAGACTGTTTCTAAGCAAATTCCAAAAAGAATTCCTATAAGGAAAGGAATTTTGTTCTTGCAGCCTCCTTTCTAATGTCCTTAAATGCCACCCTAGTGGAGATATTGGAATCTGTTCATTCTAAAAAGATAGATGATTCAACCAGAATTCCTCCTTGTCTTCTCCTCAGCACCAGCTTCAAGAGGAGTGAGTGCAAAGTCAGAGCTGGTGGGCATCTTCAAGATCATCCAGTGTAGAGTTGGGAAAGAGAATCCCATTTTGGGGAAGTCTTGCAGCTAGGGTAAGGGCATTTGTTGTTATGTGCCTGTATAGGGTTTCCGAGGAGCAGCTAGTGAGCTTGAACCACTGCCCTTGTGGTTCAAACCAACTTTGCAGTCCAGTGCATTAACCCACAGCACCACATTATATCTCAGTTCTGTGGACTCAAGGCTAGTCTTATAAAGCTACCCTGGTTGTCTAAAGGCTGGAAATAAGTTTGTGCTTCCTGCCCCACACTGTGAGCCTAACCATATGGGCCCCAAGCAAACAAGAATCAGGGCCACAGATGTTGATCAGGGCAGTAGCCAGGAGGCCATGAAAAAGTCTTTCTTTCACAGTTGTTTTTTTTCAGAATCAATTTTATTGCCAGTAAATTCTATGAGTTCTCAGGACTTACCAACTTCATGGAGAAATTCACTCAGATGCAAAGCATGATGATCCACCAAATTATTTCTAAGCCTGCTGACATTGGTGCTTTCTGCCATCACTATCTGAACTTCTACGTGTTCAAGTTCTGCTCTGACACAGGCCTTTGTCAGGAGCCCAGTTACCATGGCAGTGCCTCCAAAATAGAACAAGACCAACACACATCAATAGATGCTACAATAAATAGAATAAGTACTACTTACGATACATTATTCGGTTTCTACTGGGTAGTAATTGGTGCAGAGAGTTGAAAATGAACTACACCTCCCCCTTCATTTAATTAAAGGAAAACAATTCCACAAATCGGAAATACACAGTGTTTGTATGTGAGTGGAACTTGAATTACTGTGTGATTAAGAGACCAGGATTGTGGTTGAATTTACTTGGGAAAGCTAAGGCATTAAAGTTAAGGGCATTCAGAGAATCACTGCAAGATAGTCTCTTACAACTAACCTTATACCCTGGTTTGGTTTGAGGTGTCTGCAAAGTCTGATCTAAGAATAGAAACTAAGACACATTTTTCTGCCATTAGTAGGGTGGACATTCTGGTTTCCTGTGGCAGTTCTGCTGAGTCCTATCATCCAATGACACTTTCAAAAGTGCCTCAGTTTGCATCAGAAATTATATAGGCATCCCAATTATGTTGCGGTTGCTGTTAAGTGCCGTTGATTCAGTTCTGACTCCTAGCGACCCTGTAAAGGTTTCTGAAGAGCAACTGGTGAATTTGAATCACTGACCTTTTGGTTCAAACCAACTTTGTGGTCTAGAGCGTTAACCCATAGTGCCACACCAGGACTCCATCCCAATTATTGTTGTTGTTAAGTGCTGTCGAGTAGGTTCTGACCCATAGTGAACTGTATAGGGTTTCCAAGGAGTGGCTGGTAAGTTTGAACCCCTGACCCTGTGGTTCAAACGACTTTGCAGTCCAGCATATTAATCCACAACGCCACACCAGAACCCATAAAGTTTATAAGGCTGATGTGGTTGATTTTGAAAATTTTTCTAAAGTTCACTCCGAAGGAAGATACCCATCTATAAGGCAAATATTTCAGTGGGTGTTACATTGTTATTGTTAAGTGCCATCAAGTCAGTTCTGACCCATAGCGACCCTGTATAGGGTTTCTGAGGAGTGACTGGTGAGCCTGAACTGCCAACCTTGCAGTTCAAACAGCTTTGCTGTTGTTGTTGTTGTTAGGTGCCATCGAATCGGTACCGACTCATAGCGACCCTATGCACAGCAGAATGAAACACTGCCCAATCCTGAGCCAACATCACTATTGATGCTACCACTTGGCCAAACCATCTCATTAGGGGTCTTCTTCTTTTTCTCTGACCCTTCACCTTACCAAACATGATGTCCTTCTTCAGCGACTGGTCCCTCCTGACAATATGTCTGAAGTATGAGAGACGAAGTTTGGCCATCTTGGCCTCTAAGGAGCACTCTGGCTGCACTTCTTCCAAAATGGATCTATTGGTTCTTTTGGCAGTCCATGGCACTTTCAATATTCTCCTCCAACACCATAACTCAAAAGCATCAATTCTTCTATGGTCTTCCTTATTCACTGTCCCGCTTTTGCATGCATATGAAGTTATTGAAAATACCATGGCTTGGGTCAGGCGCACCTTAGTCCTCAAGCTGACATCTTTGCTCTTCAACACTTTAAAAAGATCTTGTGCAGCAGATTTGCGTAATGCAATATTTGTTTGATTTCTTAGCTGCTGCTTCCATGAGTGTTGGTGGTTGATCCAAGAAGAATGAAGTCCTTGACAACTGCAATCTTTTCTCCATTGACGAGAATGTTGTTTATTGGTCCAGTGATGAGGATTTTTGTTTTCTTTATATTGTAATGTAATCTCTACTGAAGGCTGTGCTCTTTGATCTTCATCAGTAAATATTTTAAGTCCTCTTCATTTTCAGCAAGCAAGGTTGTATCAAACAGCTTTAGTGTCGGTTATTATAGATAAATGTTCATCCATAGATCTCTTCCTTCATGTTTTTCCTGGAGAGTCCTTGACCTTAGACACAGAGTAAAACAATTTGTCAGACCAGAGAATGTACTGGTTTGGGCACCAGACAGTCCTGACTTACTGAACTTTGCCTCTTACACTAGACGTGCTCCTTAGCCCTAGTTCTACACTTGTGTCGAAGTGGCGATGATATGTTCTACTCTAATTAGCTTGCTGTGCAAATGAAATGCTCATTTAGATACAAGTATGAATCAGGCTGCTAACCTCAAGGTTGGCAGTCCAAAACTACCAGTTGTTCCACGGAAGAAAGATAAGGCTTTCTGCTCCCATTAAGATTTGCAGCCTCAGAAACCCTGTACAAGGTCACTATGAGTCGGAACCAACTCCGTTGTACTTAACAACAACAACAACCTGACACTAAGTTAGGCCTATGGTTATTGTTAAGTGCCATCAAGTTGGTTCAGACTCATAGAGACCACGTACAGGATTTCCAAGGACTGAGCGGCTCATGAATTTGAAGCACCAACCTTGCAGTTCAGGGCATTGTCCTGCAACACCACACCAGGACTCGCCACACTGGCCTAGGTTATTGTTGTTGTTAAGTGGCATCAAGTCAGTGCTGACTCATAGCAAACCTGTATAGAGTTTCCGAGGATCGGCTGTTGAGTCTGAACCACCAACTTTGCAGTTCAAACTGGCTAGAAGGTGGTTAATAGTATTTGTGGTAAAGTGAATTATTGAATATCTGTTTTAGTCATGGTCTTTATAAACTCTCGTCAGATGACTTTTTCCTGATGAGTGTGGGTAAGAAAGGTGGGGGCAGGTGCTGATGGATTATATGATTCAGGTGTTAGTGATTATTAATAGGCTTAATTATGAAAACTTGGAACTCTAACCTGGGTATAAAATGATCCCTCTCAGAAGCAGGAGGGAGCATCTTACTACCATCAAGGAAGAAGAATCAAGAGTGGAATGTGTCCTTTGGACCCCAAGATCCCTGCACATTGAATCTCCTCGACCAAGGGACAGAATGTTATGACATCAGAGAATTAACAGAGGAACAGAAGAGGAGCAGCAGCAGCAGAACCAAGAGCCAGGGCAGGAGACAGAGTGATGGACTTTCTAGCCCATAGATAAGTAACACTGA
Source organism: Chrysochloris asiatica (assembly GCF_000296735.1). Taxonomy (NCBI): domain Eukaryota; kingdom Metazoa; phylum Chordata; class Mammalia; order Afrosoricida; family Chrysochloridae; genus Chrysochloris; species Chrysochloris asiatica. The sequence goes on along the minus strand of NW_006408862.1, from coordinate 1,212,958 downwards.
ATGCCTTTGGCAAAGAGGTTCATTTTTGGAGTGAGGTACCTTCATACACTGAGTAGCTATGTCTGCTGACCCATGGAACTAGAGCTGAGTGTCTTTGGGCTGAGGCTTCTGGTAGAGTGGGGTGCCCTGTGAGCATTTATCAGCAGTCCTGTTCTATTGCTAGAGTCTGACAGAGGCCAGAGGGCCAGAGAAAGGTCTGCCTGTGGGCATGGCAGAAGAGTGACTGTCCTGACTGGAAAAACTTTGCTCTGAACAGTTCTGACCCTGAGTTATAACTCATTAACTTCCTTAATAAGCTCCATAGCTGTGAGTATGGTGTCTCAGCTCTGTGTGGCCATGGCAATGGATTATTGAACCCGGATGAGAAGTAAAGAGGTGCCGTGGGAGAGATGACTTGGTGCCTCATTTTTTTTTTTTTTTTAACAGTGTTCTTTCCTTTTTCCTACAACATCAGTCACTATCACAGTAGACCATATAGAAAAGGCCTTTGTAGCCAATTCTTTGTATCTACAAGTGACAGAAATCTGACCAAGTTAATATCTGAAGCTGACCATCCCAGTCTTTAAAAGTTGGAGTCACAAAACATATATCACAGTATGTTGTGAGGGATAACCAAATTGGAAATTAAGAATCACCTACTTTTAATAATTGAGACAAACTGAGATGGGGCAGGATCTTGGGAAAGTTGGCTCTTTGCAACTCAAGGTATTGGTCACTGCAAAGTATTGGACATCTGTACTCTCACCATTCAGAGAGACAAGTACTACAATGAAGGGGCTCTGCAAGGCAGGTCTGTGTCCACCACTTAGAGCCACCGCATAATATGCATTCATAGAACAGTATCCCAGGATTTTGGTGGGTCTTTTCCTGGGAGAAGCTCAGAAAAGGAAAGTTAGTGAGAGAAATAGTCTCAACTACTGCAATAGGTCTCAAGGACAGAATGAGACTCATCATCTTCCCATCTCCATTATCTATTCTAAAATGCCCTCACTTATGACTTTTGCCAGTTTCAGTGGTCTATCTAATGAAGTACCTTAGAACCTCAGACCTCAAGGTCTTATACTATGTCCTTCTCAGACTGTACTTGTTCAATTACAATAAAAATTAAACAAGGAAATATGAGCCACCAAGGACCGTGACAACTCCTCCACACCCCATGATGTAGGAACAACCTACCTCCTCATGATGATCAAGATGGAGACACCTTGGCATAAGTAGCCCAGACTGAACTGCCCATGTTGTAGCTTCAATTTACCATTTAATGGGACTCTTGTATTTCCCTAATCAAAGTGTTCATCTTTGGTGAAATGAAAACTCTAAAGTAAACCAGCAGAGGCTATCAAGGCACGTGATAGGAAGTACAAATGATCAATCTATACCACTAGTGTGTTAGCAATAAAAACCATTCTTGTTCCTTTCATTTGGTTCCCAGATTCACGGATTTTTTTTGAGGATATATTACTATGTGAAGTTCTTAGAATTAAAATGTGTATTTCATCCTTCATGATGGTGCCCCACCTTTGTAAAGTATTTCTGGTGTTAGCTGTGTCTTTACTAGGCAATTCCGAAATTATCAGGCTGGATGCTTTGGGTGTTACATAATATTTGAGTGTATCTTACAATGATGAGATCATTTCCTAATTTTCTTTAGTAAAAGTGGGTCTCTTATCTGATGCAATGTTATTTGGGATCCTGCACTGGCGGATCAAAGACTGAATATTTTTAGATAGTGGTGATGGTTGAGACTCTGCAGCCACTGAAAATAAACGTATATTGCCATAGTTAATGCCATCCAGTTGGTTCCAACTCACAGAACAAAACATTGTCTAGTCTTGTGCCAGCCTCAGAATTGTTATGTTTGGGTCCATTGTTGCTGTCATTGTGTCAATCCATCTCATTGGGGGTCTTCTTTCTCACTAACCTTCCACTTTTCCATGCATGGTATCCTTCTCCAGGGACTGGTCTCTCCTGATAATATGCCCAAAGTATGAGAGATGAAGTCACGTCTTCCTGGCTTCTAAGGCACATTCTGGCTATATTTTTTTCAGCATATATTTGCTTGTTCTTCTAGGTATCTATGGTATTTTCAATAGTCTTTGCCAACACTATAGTTCAAGTGCGTTAAATCTTTACAGTTTTCCTCATTCATTGTCCAACTCTCACATGCAAATGAGGCTATTGAAAATACCATGACTTAGATTACTGTACCTTAGTCCTTAAATTGACATCTTTATTCTTCAATACATTAAAGAAGTCTTTTGCAACAGATTTGCCTAATGCAGTGTGTTATTTGATTTCTTGACTGCTGTTTCCATGAGTATTAATTGTAGACCCAAGCAAATTGAAGTCTTTGACAACTTCAATCTTTTCTATATTTATCATGATTATTTATTGATCCAGTCATTAAGATTTTTTGTTTTCTTTACTTCAAGGTGCAATCCATACTAAAGATTGTAGTCTTTGATTTTCATCAGTAAGCATTTCAAATCCTCTTTGCTTTCAGCATACAAGGTTGTATCAGCTGCACATCACAGGTTATTAATGAATCTTCCTCCAATCCTGAAACCATGTTCTTTTTTATATAATTCAGACTTTCAAATTATTTGCTCATCATACAGATTGAATAAGTATGGTGAAAGGATACAACCCTTATTTTAAGCAATTCACTGCTTCCTTTTTCTGTTCTAACAATTGCCTCTTAGTCTATGTTCAGGCTCCTCATGAGCACAATGAAGTGTTATAGAATGTCCATTCTTTATAATGTTATACAGTTTTTTATGACTCACACAGTGAATGTCTTTGCATAGTCAACAAAGTACAAATAAACATCTTATATTCTCTGTGTGATAGTTCAGGTTTTCTGTCAACTTGACCGGACCAGGATTCCCAGTGGTTTGGCAAATGAGATGTGGTTATCTCCAGGGTGAGACACAATAGAGTGTAATTAACTCTTTGATAGTTGGCTATGAGCAGGCATCGTTAATTCTATGATAATTGGCTAAGAGCAACATATCAATTGAAAGGATGGCTCCTTGTGAGTGTAGCCTGCTTCCAATATAACAGATACTCAGGCAAATCTTGCTTGCTTTTCTGCTAGCTCAGGATCTTGCATCTGGGTTGTTCTCCAACCTCTGGTTCCTTGGACTTGAGCCAGTGGACAGCTCCAGTGTTTGCTTGTCTTCCTGCCAGACTCACCTGCCAATCTTGGTTCATCTGATCGAGACTTGGAACTTCTGTCTGCCTATCTGCCTGCCTGTCTTCCTAACTGACCTGCCTGCTGATCTTGGTTCATCTGACTTGGACTTGGGACTCTCCTACCTCTACACTTGTGATTTCCTTGACATAAACATCTCTTTATATACATATACACATATATATGTTGTTGTTGTTAAGTGCTATCAAGTTGGTTCTGACCCATAGCAATCCTGTATAGGATTTCCAAGGAGTGACTGGTGAGCTTGAACCATCAACCTTGCAGATCAAACTGACTTTGCAATCCAGTGCAGCATTAACCCACAGTACCACACCAAGACTCATATCTATCTATCTATCTATCTATCTATCTATCTATATATATATATATATATATATATGTTTTACTAGTTTTGCTTCTCTAGAGAACCCAGCCTAAGACACTGCTTTCAGCTAAGATCCATCTGACATCAGCAACTTACATTAGAGAACTGTAACAAATCTTAACAGAATTAATGAATGGTCCTTCCAGGGTGAAAGGTATCCACTCATGTCCACGTGACACCAACTATCCATTAGGCCTTCGAGAGGAGGAGTGGTGCCATATCAAGACTCCTTCTGGGAGGTTGGACACAGAACTAGCTAGGTCAGGCTTGATACGTTTAAGTGCATGCCAGTGGGTCCCTGTGCAGCTTCCGTCCTTGTAACTACAGCCATTTTACTTATGTGCCCTTAATGAACTGGCTGACAAAGGCTGGTGGAAGTCTGGGATCAAAGCTTATTATCCACTAGGTAATTTAATGTCTCTTTAGTGGAAGATGTTCTCTGATGGCCATTCATATTTGTGCCACTTATCAAATTATTGCCTTCTAGCTCCAAATCCATTTTCAAAACTAAACTTTTATTTTAGAGCAATTTTAGATTATGGACTGATTGTAAAGAGAATAAAAAACAATTTCCATATATGAATAGTTTATATTAATAGTTTCCCCTACATTAACATCTCATTTGTTATTATATTGCTATATTTGTCACAATTAATGAACCAAGTGTCCCTGAGTGGTTCACATGGTTAAAGCGCTCACTGAAAACTTAAAGGTTGGCAGTTTGAGTCCACTCAGAGGTGTCTCAGAAAAAATTCCTGACAATCTTTTTCCAAAATCAGTTACTGAAAACTCGATGGTGCACAGTTCCATTCTGATGCACGTGGGGTCATCTTACATGAAGACACTTTATATTTGATCATCATGTATTCTTAGATTTGGTGATTGTGACAATTCCTCAGACTTTTATTTGTTTTACTCATTTTGACAGTTTTGAGGATTACTGGTTAGTCATTGTGTGTCATTTTCCTCATTTGAGATTTGTTTGAAGTTTTATCATGATTAGACCCATGCAATGTCCTATTGGAGGAAACCCACAAAGGTAAAGGACCATTATATTAAGAAATTGCTCTCTACAAACATCTCTTTGGCCAGATTATATGCCACATCCCTTATATTAAGAATTCATAGCAGTATGACATCAATGCTGATGTGAACTTGGATCTCCTGTCCTGAGATAGTATTTGTCAGGTGTTTCCACAGTAAACTTATACTTGTTGTTGTTGTTGTTAAGTGCCGTCAAGTCGGTTCCGACTCAGAGCCACCCTGTACAGGTTTTCCGAGGGTGTAAATCTTTATGGGAGTAGAAAGCCTCATCTTTCTCCCGCGGAGCGGCTGGTAGTTTCAAACCGCTGACCTCTCTTTTTTACTTGCTCTCTCTCTTTGAGGTTAAGGATCCTTGGTAATGTAGTGGATTATGCACTGGTGGGGTCAGCAGTATGAATCTACCATCCACTCCATAGGAGAAAAATAAAGCTTTCTGTTCCCATATAGGTTTACATCCCTGGACACCGTACACAGGGTCACTATGAGTTGGAACTGACTTGACTAAATATAACTACCACTACCACCTTGAGGTTGCAGTATTTACATCGCTAATTTAGAATTCCTTGTTACAAGAGATTTGTCTGTTCTCTACCATTGATTAAGCTGTTCAATCCTGTTTATATTGTTATGGGATCATTTATATTGGTGTTATAATCTAATCCTACTTTATTAATCTGTTACCTGAATCATTCCAGTTCTGATCATTGAGAACTCTTTCTATTGGCATCTGTACCCCTTAGACATATTCCAACATGGGGGATTTCTCTGGGGGAAGGGATTGGGCTTTTGTTTTTGTTATTGCTGTTAGCATTTTCTTACTTTCTGGCACATTCCAACCTCATCTTGATTATTTCCTGCCTCAGGCCTAGAACTAGTCAATTGACCAAGGATTCCTGGCTTCTTTAATTGGGGAAGGATGTTAGAAACCATGATCTTACTGTTAGGGGTGTTTATGACAACTAGGCTGTCATTACTTCTAGGCCCTCTCAGCTGACAGATCAAGAAAATGTATTGTGTATGCAAATGCATGTAAATACATTTATCTTATACACATTTCTATAACTATTTCTACATGCACCAATCTGTATCTACATTCAGCCAAACATAAGGTCATGCTTGTGTGGCACTGTAGGATAAGTACTGGATTGCTAAACACAAAGTCAGCAGTTCAAATCTACCAGCTGCTCTTTGGAAACCCTACACGGGGTCACTGTGAGTTGAAACCAACTCTATAGCACTTAACAAAAATGTCAAGATCATAGTGATGTCTCCAACACTAATCCATCACCATTCTAACTTCCCCTTCCTTATCTTTAACTTTGCACTCCAAGAGTAGGAAATCTAGTTCCTGCTATCCACTATCCATTTACTAAGTCATTTACTTCCATGATGCATGTATAGTGGTCCCAGAATTATTAACCCATATCTTCATGAAAACAATGTTATAAACTAGAGTACAGCACTTATGTACAGTTCCTTCTGCATTTTGTCTTACAGATTCTACACATTTACAAAGTGACATTCCTCCAGGTTTCTTCTTCTTCATTTTGTTTTATGATACTGGAACTAGACCGTATGCATCTTCTCTTTTGCCAAATGGCATGCTATTAAGCTTTGTAAACAGATAGCAGTCGTGGGGCATGGGAAGGATGCTGAAGAGGAAGAGGTTTCTTTTTCTGGCTCTGATGTGTTCTTTCCACTTTCTCCTATGACTGTAGCAATGTGTAGATCAGTTATTGGCAATCACCTTTCCAAAAGGAAAAGATGATCATCTACTACAGTACCTCACTCTCAGCAAGCACTCAAATATTTGCTCTAATGCTTTTTCACATCTTGAATTTCTTAATAATTTTATCTTTGAACTTGTGGCTTATAATTGTAGTTCAGTGGAAGCATTCATACAAATAGAGAAGACATACTAGGTGATAGTGTATCTACACACATGGGCCCAGACAAATCTATAAGTACAATAGGCAGTGGGCAGCATGTGTGCTGAGCATTGGCCTGGCTGCCCAATATACATGGGCACACATAGGGTAGTGCTGGGCTCCACAGGCCTGGCCCCAGATAAGCAGCAACAACAGCAGCAGCAGACGTGATAAGAGAAGAGTGTGTGGTGGGAGTCCAGCTTGCCCACTCATCACATGGATGTCTCTGTGACATCTACACAAATAATAATTCCTCAGCCTGAGCACCAGGACAGGAATTGCCAATGCTCAGCCAGTAAACATTTTCAATAAATTATTATCAAACAAAGATATACACATGGACATAACAATGAAGCATATCAGGGAGTTATTATAATTTTTCAGAGTTTTCAATCTTTTATTTTCAGAGCTGTTGTAAAATTGGAAAGCAAATATCCACAGACTTAGAAACAGAAATTAAATTTAAATATCATTGCACTCAATGGAAAATGACAGTATTTTCATATGAACTTTCAGATGAACCAAGTATTAACAAGGATGGCAATTTTTAAATTAAGGCTTTCTTGTAATTGAAGTTATAGCAATAGAATATATAAGAGGTGTTTTGGATTATTTTAAAAAATCATGAAGTCACTTTTGGTTTCTCGTATGAACACCACATGCTACAGGAAATGTCAGAGGGAGAATTAAAATGCTGTTGTGTAAGTTTATATTTAAATTTAAATTTAAATATAAATTAGTTGTATTAAGAGTTAAATCTTTTTAGAAAAAGGATTTACAATCATGCTCTAGATATATTAGCATATTTTAGAATAATTTCTCAGAAATGCATCTGAACGTTGTCACAGTCTGTAATATCCTCTTAACAGGTCCGGTAACAGTAAGATCCTTCTCAAAATTAATGCTTGTTTGTGATTTTGCATTTGTCAAAACCAATGGATATTACTTTCAGTTACATCAATTGAAAATGAAGTTGCTATATATATCTATATGTATCTATCTATCTATCTATCTATATACATATATATTAGGTTATTAAATAATTTGTTTATTATTCTACATTTACAAAGAAAACAGACAATGCATCCAGTAGAAAGAATAAAAATGTACTCAGGAGTGTGCTTTTAACTGACAGCAAATAGAAATCCTTTAGCGAGATCACGGCAATTTGACATTATGTTGACTGAGCTCAATAACGTAGGCCAGGTACTTGGAAGATCAAGTTCTACAGCTGCCTCTTTTTATGTCTTCTAAATTCATCTGGCTCCTTAAATGTGAGGGGGCAAAGCCCTTATGTGGCAGAGAAACATTTCCAAGATGAAGTTATAGGCTCTTTCTCTCAAGAAAGTTCTCCTTGTTGTCAACTGTTAGTTAAAATAGGGCCTTTTGGTTTTCATTTTGGTTATTTCACCTTAATATCATCACCAGTAATTCCACAATAGAGATTTTACAGTACAGGAGAGTTCAGTTCTCATCTGCTATTGCTTTAAATGGAGACGATACAGCTAAAAACCCAAGATGGATTAGAATTGCTGAAGATTGATTTCCCTGCCATGGTTTGATACAATCTATTCTTTGTTCTTGATAGGTGCATAAACAGTTTGATTTTAAATTCTTTTTACATGAATGTGTCTAATGTCATGAGTACACAACCAAGGATCTGCTGAATGGCTGATCATTTAACTCAGTCATGTTTATGAGTTAAATGGATTACATAATTGCACCACTTTTTCCTTTGCCATTGGCAGTGAAATAGGTCAATGACAATAACTAGGTTCCAATCTCCCATACAGGAAATTGACTATCCAATAGTCTCTTCAGGAGCTTTGCTAGTAGAGCGTCAATTAGCACCTCGTTGGCTTCTTGTAAATTAGCATCCCATAGTCACTTAGAGATGCTTTAAGCCCCAAGCCCACTTGGTCCGTGCTCAGTAAGTGTAATGGTTATGAATTGGGCTGCAAACTGCAAGGTCAGCAGTTCGAAACTACAGGCTGATCCACGGGAGAAAGATGAGGCTTTCTACTCCCGTAAAGATTTATAGCCTTGGAAACCCTGTACAGGGTCGCTATGAGTCAGAACCGACTCCACGGCACATAACCAACCAACCAACCAGAGCAAGTGCAGGAGAGGACCACCCTAAAATGAAAGTCACAAAAGGGTTTCTTATTTGGGAGAAAAAAAAAAAAAAAAAGCCTCAAGTACATCTCAATAATCTCCAAAATTGAGGTTAAAAACTTACATTATACAAGGAAATAACAGCAGAGAATGACTATTCTTAAAAACCCACCAACCTCCCCATGACCTCCAAAAGTCTCATTCCACACCTCCCCACCCCTGATTCTTTTATCCTGGGGCTCCATCTAAGACCCCAAGCCTCTGAGAAAATGAGAACGACAAAGAAAGCCACAGAAGGAAGCTGCTTCAAGGCCAAAATCTTGGGCAAGGTAAAGAAAAAAACATAAATAAACTGGGGTGGGAGAGGAAGGAGGGACACTAGAAAAGAGTCCAGAGCTCTGAAATCCAGATCATCTTCCAGTGTCACCCTGAATTCCTTAGTTAAGCGGCAATGAAATCAAGTGCAAGAAGCAAAGTACCAGCCAGGTAGTTTAAAAAGCAGAAAGCAGAAGTCTAACCAAAGTAACAGCTCTCAGAGCAAACAAAGCCAGATAGAAGAACACCTGTGGTCTGAAGAAACTACCTACTCAATGATTCCATTTTACTTTCATTATTAATTAGATTGAAGAGTTGAGATCATAAAGTTATTAAAGGATGAAAGAAATCTGATTAGCACTTTGAAAGAAAAAATGGTATCCAAAGTCAGTGTTGAAAAAAATATGGTACCCAAACTTGGTGTTTATACAGCCCATTTAAGAAGACAGGTTAAAAGTCACAAGAAAAGCAATGTGAATATCGAGTACAACAGAAACAATCCAGGAAGATGGTGTGGCTTGGATACAGCAAGTTTGATGTCTCTGCTGTACATAGAATTAACACTCGTCACCCCCCCACACACACACATACACACACACACACTTCATCCTTACACTGACAAATTTGATACGTACTCACAAATTTGACGTTTAGAGTCAGTGCGTAAAAGGACATCCTTTAATTATAAGTTGCTATATTTTGATGACCTAATGAAATCATCGGACAATATCTTTGATGTCCCATGTGAGTAAAGTTTTACAAAAGGTGATACAGAAACAGCTACAAGCATACATTGACTGAGAACTTCCAGAGATTCAAGCCGGATGCAGAAGAGGCTGTGGAATGAGGGATATCATTGCTGATGTTCAATGGATCTTGGCTAAAAGCAGAGAATAACAGAAAGATGTTTACCTGTGTTTTATTAACTATGCAAAAGCTTTTGATTGTGTGGATCATGACAAGTGATGGACAACATTGCGAAATATGAGTATTCCAGAACACTTAATTGTGTTCATGAGGATTCTGTATCTGGACCAAGAGGCAGTTGTTCAAACAGAACATGGGAACACTGAATGGCTTAAGAAAGGTGTGCCACAATGTTGTATTCTTTCACCATACTTATTCAACCTGTATGCTGAGCAAATAATACGAGAAGCTAGCTTATATGAAGAAAAACATGGCATCAGGGTTGGAGGAAGACTCATTAACAACCTGTGATATGAAGATGATACAACCTTGCTTGCTGAAAGTGAAGAGGACTTAAAACATTTACTGATGAAGATCAAAGACTTCCGTATGGATTACAATTCAATGTAAAGAAAACAAAAATCCTCACCACTAGATCACTTCCTCTTTGTTTCCAACATTCCAATCACCAGTAATTATCAATATGTCTTGATTACATGTTTGATCAATTTTGCACTGAAATTTCTGGTAAAGTTTTTCAGTTTCATAATCACTGTCTTCAGTGATTGTTGTGGAAATTTGAATAATAGTGGTTTTTAACTAGTCTTCCTTGTTGTTGTTGCTGCTGTAAAGTGCCATCAAGTTGGTTCAGACTCTCGGCTACCCTATACAGGGTTTCCTATGAGCAAATGGTGGCTTTGAACCACCGACTTTGGGGTTCAAATTGACCTTGTGGTCTAGCACATTATCCTGCAGCACCACACCAGGACTCCAGGTCTCCCTTGTAGGCATATGGATATTATTCTTTCACAGACAGCATATACTTCAAGATAGAGCTTGAGATGTTCTTTTTGATGATGAATGCAGTGCCATTTCTCTTCAATTTGTCATTCCCAGCATAGTAAACCACATGATTATCATATTCAAAATGGCCAATGCCAGTCCATTTCAGCTCACTAATGTCTAGAATATTGATCTTTAAGCATTCCATTTCATTTTTCATAACTTCCATTTTTTTCATACATTTGGACTTCGTACATTCCATGCTAATAGATGTTTATAGCTGTTTCTTCTCATTTTGAGTTGTGCTTCATCAGCAAATGAAAGTCCCAAAAGTTTTCCTTCATTCATGCCTTCATGGTCAACTCTACTTGGAGGAGTCAGCTTTTCCCGATCGTATTTTGAGGGCCTTCCAATCTGAGGGCTCATCTTTTGGCATGATATCTGACAATGGTCTGCTGCTGTTCCTAAGGTTTTAATCATTTGAATCATCCAGAAGTAGTCTTCCTCTCATTCCTCCTAGTCTGCCTTAGTCTGGAATCTCACATGAAACCTGTCCACTTTTTGTGACCCTGCTGGTATTCTAAATACTGATGGCATAGCTTCCAGCATTACAGCAACATACAAGCCAACAGAGTATATCAAACTGGCAGATGAGGAATTAATGAACTGAAATGAACTGGTAGTGGCTATTTTGAATTAGACAGTCACTTCCTTTCTGATATAGGATAACGGAAAATTGTGAAGTTCTTCAGTGAAGGGTTAGAGATGAAAACACTGCCTTCAGAAGTGTATAGGCCAACATGGAGGCTATGCTGAGAAATAACAAGCTTTACATTCTGATATTCTTGCTAAATAAAGTTTCTATAATTTTGTAGTAATACTTTTTTACTTACCCTTGCATATATACCAACTGCCTATTTATCAATAAATCCATAATCTAACATTTAGCATTTATAAACATAGTAAATTTTGCAAATGTTTTGTACATTTGTCACATACATCTGGCAGTAACAAACGTTAAGGTACAAGGCAAAACGATGCTGGCTTTGATGGTTAAGATTATATGTCAACTTGCTTGGATCAAGATTATCAGAGGTTTAGGAGAGGATGGAGCCACAGCCAGTCTGATCACAGTGCTAAAACCATGGAGCAATGTGTGGAAAAAGAGATTTGACGACTTTTATTACTTTTCTTTCTTCCTCTCCCTTGTCACACTCTCTCTGCCCAGCCTGGGCATCTTCAAGCGAGTGGGAGTGCACCCCCAAAAGGGTCCAGCATTGTGCCCACAGGGTACAATGTACACACGATGCAAAGAGAAAATCCCTGAAGTCCACAGAGGTCCCACAAGCTAAACTTAGGATGCTTCTTATGACTTCTGACTCTGGGACTTAGCCATAAAGTTGACTCTGTGACTTGGGCAGGGTCTTTTACTCCTGCCCTACCTAACAAGAGACAGTACATCTGGCCATACAGCCAAACCATATTTGCACCTTGTAAAATCCCAACATAAAAGGCAAGAGCCAACACCTACTACTATATATAAGGATGCAGTCATTTTGAGAATTACGCTACGCATATGCAGATACCTAAATGACATTCAGCGATAAAAAATGTGAACAATCTTTCTTCCATTAATTT
>NW_006408862.1:1177968-1180274 GCF_000296735.1 Chrysochloris asiatica | reverse complement strand
GTAAGGGGTGTGTACTCCCCGCATAGCTAAGATGTTTACTATGCAGGATCTTACCACCCTTATAGCTCAGATGTTCACCACACTGGATCTGCCGGACGCCAGTAATGCATCCACTCTGGTTTCGGGGTGTCTCTTTGTCTCTCTCTTTGCGTCTTTGTGTCTCCTCTTTTGCTATCCCTATCACTGCCAGATATCCCCACCTCGTGAACCAAACATCCGTGTCGAGGCAGGTCCTCGGCAATGAAGAACATGACATCAGAATTGGAGGAAGACCCATTAACAACATACAATATGCAGATGATACAACTTTGCTTGCTGGAGGTGAAGAGAACTTAAAATCAAAGACTACAGTCTTCAGTATGGATTGCACCTTCAATGTAAAGAAAACCAAATTCCTCATAACTATACCAGTAAAAAACATCATTATAAATGTGAAAAGATTGATGTTAAGAATTTTGGTTGTATCCACAATCAACATTCATGGAAACAATAGTTAAGAAATCAAACGTATTGCATTAGGCAAATCTTTAAAGTGTTCTAGAGCAAAAATACCAGTTTGAGGATTAAGATGTGCCTGACTCAACCACAGTATTTTCAATCACCTCATATGCATGTGAAAGTTGGACAGTGAATATAAGAATACCTTAGATTAATTGATGCATTTGAGTTGTGGTGTTGGAGAATACTTCAAAAACATTTCAAGATCTATCTTGAAGTCAAATGTTATCTGTGAAAAGATAATATCCATATGCCTACAAGGAAGACCAGGGACTGCCAGAACAAACAAAACTGTGTTGGAAGAAGTATAGCCATTATGCTTCTCAGAAACTAGGATGGAAAGACGTCATCTCTCATGCTCAGTCAGATATGGTATCAGGAGGAATCATCCCTGGAGAAGAACATTATACTTGGTAAAATGTGTGGGACAAAGAAAAAGAGGAAGACCCATAATCAGATAGATTGGCACAGTGACAGCAGTGATGGGCTCAAGTATTACAAAAATAACATGGATGACTGAGGACCAGGTAGTTGTGTTCTGTTGTGTATAGGGTTGCTGAGTTGGAACCCACTCCACAGCACCTAACAACAATAAGAACAATGTAATCATTTTCAAAATATTGGGATAGTTACCTTGTCCAGTTCGGTCACCTGAGTAAATGACTCTGTTGGAAGGAGTAGAATCCTATTTGAAAAGGATTGGCAGAATCCTTACCAGCATTTATGTGGCACTGAAGGTCTTTCTTCCTGTAGATGCAGACTCGTTGGGCTCTGAGTTTGAAAATTGGCTTTTGCTCAGAAACTGACCAAGAGTCTACGACTTTTAAATTGAGATATTGTCATCAATCTTTTGTTCTTTATCTTTACCCCAAAAATTCCAAAACTATTATTTTATTTTTGTTAAAAATATATAGAGAAAAAATGCACCCATTCAACATTTTCTATATGTACGGTTTAGCGACATTGGTTACATTCTTCATTTTGTATCCATAGTCTATTTCCATTCTAACTGTTTCATCATCTTTAAGTCACATTTAAATTCAGGCTCCCCTTGTCTTCTCAGCTATGCTGTGAATCTACTGTTGTCAGTTTGGTCTCATGCACAGTATGAACTAGGTGTTGGACTGCCAACTACAAGGTCGGTGGTTCTAACTCACTAACTCTTCCACAGAAGAATGATGAGGCTGTCTGCTCATGTAAAGACATACAGACATATAGAATTCCTGGTGTGGCACTGTAAGGTGAGTACTTGACTGCTAACCTCAAGATCAGGAATTCAAATGCACTAACCACTTCTAAGAAACACTATACATGGTCACTATGAATCAGAAACAACTAGATGGCGTACAACAACAACATACAGGGCAGCTAAGAATTGGAATTGACTAATGGCAATGGAATGTTGTTGATGAGTAATCTTTTAAGAAAGTGCAATTCTCAGGCATACATTCCTTATTAATTGAGTTAAACTGTTGTTTAGTCTTAAGACGACTTCAGGGAATAATTTGTTGTTAAAGCTTTAAAAAAAAAAATCTCAAGGGCAATAGTTTTGAGGATTCTGCACATCTCAATGGGTCCATGAAGTTTTTACGAATCTGAAATTTCATTCATACTATCTCCTTTTTTATCAGGATCCATCTGTTGTATCTTGAATAGTTGTTTGCAGGTTTTTAAGCTCCTGCCCATTATTCACTGAACTAAGAGGTAGGACAGAAGCTCTAAAAATTGTTGTTATTGTTGTTGTTACATGCTGTTGAGTCAGTTCTGACTCATAGTGATCCTTTGTGGAACAAAATGAAACAGTGCCC
>NW_006408862.1:1168439-1176978 GCF_000296735.1 Chrysochloris asiatica | reverse complement strand
ACATCTATCTTGTATTCTCTGCTTTCAACAAAGGTCTATCTGCCATCAACAATGATATCTCTCATTTCATATTGTCATCTGAATCTGGCTTGAACCTCTGGCAGTTCCCTGGGAATATAGTCTTGCAGTCATTTTTTAATTTTCTTTAGAAAAAATTTACTTGTATATGATATTAATGATATTGCTTGATGATTTCCACATTCCATTAGGACACCTGGTAGCGTAGTGGTTACGAATCGGGCTGCGAACCTCAGGGTCAGCAGTTCGAAACTATCAGCTGTTCTGCAGGAGAAAGATGAGGCGTTCTGCTCCCATCAAGATTTACAGCCTCGGAAACCCTGTACAGGGTTGCTATGAGTCGGAACCGACTCCACGGCACATAACAAGAACAACCACATTTGGAATAGGCACAAATATGGGCATAAGTATTATGCCAATTGATTGGATTATCCCTTAAAGCCATACCTTTGAACCAAACAACAACAACAACAAAAACTGATACTTAATAATGTCATTTACAAGTTGTTTAACTTTAACCTCTATTTGATGCCACTTTTCCTATATGCATACAAGCACTGGACCACAAGGTCAGTTTGAATCACAAAATCGGCAATTCAAATCCACCAGCCACTCCTTGGAAATGCTATACAAGGTTGTATGAGTAGGAACTGACTCAACAGTAATCAACGACAGCATAAATCAAAGATTGCTATTACCTAGAGGTCGTGGTGTGGTGCTGTAAGATCAGCACTGGACTGCTAACTATAACATTGGCAGTTCAAACCCACCAGCTGTTCCTTGAAAACCATATACAGGGTCGTTATAAGTCAGAACTGGCTAGAAGGTACTTAACAACAACACTACCTAGGACTCTTGCTGTGGCACTGTACAATAAGCCCTGGACTGCTAACCACATGGTGGTTTAACAGTTCAAACCACCAGCCACTCCTCTGTAACCCTATACAGGGTCACTATGAGTCAGAACCAACTCAATGACACTTAACAACAATTACTTAGACTGAGAATGATTTTCCTCCTCTTCCACCTTCAATTCCTGTTCTTTATATGTTTATCTATTCTTGTCTTTTTATAAAAGGGAGACCATACAATATTTATCCTTTTGTACTCATTTCATTTAGTATGAGTGTGAGTCAAAAATTATCCACACTCCAATTACATTAAAATGCCTGTGCGTGTCCACCGCTCATGACAACATTGATTGTGCATGTGAAATGATTCTGTCAAATATATGAGCGACAGTGGATCATGTGGCAAGTCATTTACAAATCAGGCATGACTCTGCCTACGAAATAATCCATGACAGACTTGGGTTTCAAAAAGTTTGTGTGAGATGGGTACCGAAACAACTTACAGAATAGCAGAAACAGAAGTGTTTGGACATCTGCAAACAAAATACTCAAAGGAAGGCAAACGTTTCTTTAAAGAAGTCATTACTAGTGATGAGACAAGGATTCATTACTATGAGCCTGAGCGTAAATGTCAGAGTATGGAATGGAAACATCCTCAATCACCAAGAGAAAGTTCAAAAGTCAACCACCTACAAATATATCTCATTGTTTCATTCCAAGTATAACTTAGCTTTATCAAACATTTACTCCTTCATCTGAATTTTATAATCATCTTGCTAATTTCCACAGAACATTCCCTGGGCTTTTTATTGAGCTTATGTTGAATTTTTAGGTTAACTTGAGGAAATAGTGATTTATGATATTGAGTCTTTCTATGCAAAACTAATGGCATGTATTTTTGTTTATTCAGATTTTCTTTTAAATTTCTTGAAACAGACCTTGACATTTTTGGCTAAAGTTTTTACGTAAGAGTTATAAAACATTTTATTGATATTGTACAATTTTATTTTCTAATGTATTTTGAAATTGTTGATGAGAATACTTTAATTTTTATACGTTTCTTTTATATCTAGGTAGCTTACTAAATCAAATAGTTGATTTTAATTGCTTTTTAGTTAATTGTCTTAAACTTTCAGATACTAATTTTTTTGTTGTTATGTGCTGTGGAGTCGGTTCTGACTCATAGCGACCTCAGGTTTCTGAGGCTGTAAATCTTTATGGGAGCAGAAACTCTCATCTTCCTCATACAGAACAGCAGATAGTTTTGAACTGCTGACCTTGCTGTTTGCAGCCCAATTCATTCGTAAACACTGAAAATAATTATCAGTTTTGATTCTTTTCAATAGTTCTGCCTTATTTTTATTCTTGTGGTATTGCACTGGCTAGTATCTTATGAACATTATTGCATAATACTAGTGATATAAGATCATTTCTATTTAGTTTTTCATTATAATCAGAAAATGAAATCAGGATACTACTAATGTTTTGGGTTTTTGTTTTTTTTTTTACAATAAATGCATATTGATAAAGGAAATTCCAAAAAAAAAAATCAAAATAAAAAGCAAGTATCAACTGGAAAATTGATGCTACACTTTTTTGAGACTCTCAAGGCCCAGGAAAACTATCAGGAAAAAGGTTCAATCTACAATGCTTGTTACTGTGAGATGGTCACTGAAGAACTGAAGCCTAAACTGCAGATTAAGTGCCCTTCTATCCAAGGGCAATGTGATCTTGCATAATCATGCACATCTGCACAAATCTACCCACACTGTTCACACTCTGAAAAAACTTCATTTTGAGGTGTTAAAGCATCCTTCCTATAGTTCTGATTTTGCTCCATTGGACTTTCACCTGTTTGGTTCCCTGAAATCAGCCCTTCAATGACAAAGATTCACCTCTAATGAAGATGTGAAGACAGCAGTGCATTTGATACTTGCAGCTCAGCTTAAAACATTTTAAAATAAGGAAATACATAAGTTTGTTGACAGATGAATGAAGTGTATTGAAATGCAAGATTATGTCAAAACTGATGTATTGTCTTTTCTAAAAGTTGAATAAAATAAATTAACTCTGCCATAGTTCTTTCTGGCATACTAGTACTCAATTGTATATACGTGCCCCCATTTTATTTATCAATTCCTCTATTGGTGGGCACTTAGGTTATTTCTAACCTTTTGCTTTTGTGGATAATGCTGCAATGAACACAGGTGTACATGTCAGTTCACATCACTACTCAGGACATATGCCTAAGATTGGAGTCAATGGGCTATATATGGGGTCCTGGTGTGATGCTTCAGGATAATGCACTGGACTGCAAGCTCAGTTTGAACTGAAAGGTCAGCATTTCAAACCCACCAGCTGCTCCTTGGAAACTCTATATACAGTTGCTGTGAGTTGGAATCAACTCAGTAGCACTTAACAACAATAACAATGATAGCTCTTAATTTTTTATGAATCACCATACTGTTTCCCACACAGGTGTATCATTTTATATTCTCACCAGCAATTGATAAAGGATTTCTTCAGAACCTTGTCAGCAATTATGACTTTCTGAGGATTTGTTGTTGTTGTTGCTGTTTTTTAAATCAATGCCAGTTTAATAAGATAAAATAAGAGTGAGGTGGTTTCTCATTGTAGCTTTGGTTTACACCTCTGTAATAGCTAATCGGTGTGGCACTGTGGGCAAATGCGTCAGACTACAAAGTCATTTGAATTGCAAGGTTGGTGGTTCAAGCTTACCAGCTGCTCCTCTGAAACCCTATACAGGGTCCCTGTGGGTAGGAATGGACTCGATGGCACTTAACAACAATAACAACAACAAATAGCTAATCAGGATGAACATCATTTTATATTTTTATTCACCTCTTACATACTCTCTTTGATGAAGTATCTATCCATGTATTTTGTCCATGTTTTGATTGGGTACTTGTCTTTTGTTATTAAGTTTTGGATATATTTTGGATATTAGACCTTTATTGAATTGACAGTTCCTGAATATTTTTCCCCATCTTTTCACTCTTTTGATAGTTTTCTGATGACCATAGATATTTACTTTTCTCAAGTTTCAGTTGTCTATCATGTCTTCTTTTGTTCTAATATTTGCTGTTGCAATTGACAGCCTTGCCTTTTAAAAAAAGTTAGGGCCCAAAGCTTTGCTCCTACATTTTTCCCCCAGTAATTTTAGTGCTTTATGTTTGACATTTTGCTCCTTGATCATTTTGAATGAATTATGTGTAGTGTAAAATACATGTCCTGCTTAATTTTTCTGCATGTGGAAATTCAGTTTTCCCAGCACCATTTATTGAAGAAACAATTTCTTCCCCACTTAATGGGCTTAATATCTTTGTTGAAGATCAATAGATACATGGATTTGTTTTGAGGCGTTCAATTCTGTTCCATTGGCCTATATGAATATTGTTGAGCCAGTATCAGGCTGTTTTCATTAATGTAGCTGTATAATATATTTTAATGTCAGGAAGCATTAGCCCTCCTATTTAGTTGTTTTTCAAAATTACACTGTCTATGTGGGGGCACTTGTTTTTCTCTATTAAGTTTGGTGCTGTTGGTGGTTGTGCGCTTTCAAGTTGGTTCTGACTCATAGCGACCCTATATAAGGTTTCTGAGGCTGAAAATCTTCATAAGGAGAAGAAAGCCTCATCCTTTTCCCATTGATCGACTGATAGATTTGAACTGACTTGCAATTAGCAGCCCAATTTGTAATCCTGTACTCTACCAAGGCTTCTTCTATTAATTTTAGGGGTAAGGTTTTTTTTTTTTTTTTTTTCCTTTCCATTTTTGCAAAAAATGCTTTTAGGAGTTTGGGATTTCACTGACATTTTGGCAGTATCAAACCTTCCTATCCATGAGCACTGAATGCCTTTCCATTTATTTAGGTCTGCTTTAGTCTTTTGCAGCAATATGTTTTTGTTTTCATTGTATATTGTTATGAATTGCTGTTGAGTCAGTTCTGCCTCATAGTGACTCAAAGGGTTTCCAAGGAGCAGTTGGTGAGTTTGAACTGCCAACCTACATCCCCATAGCAGTATCTCTGGTTGGTTAAATTTGGGGTAGGCTTTGGTAATGTAGTGGTTATGAGTTGGGCTGCTAATCTCAAGGTCAGTAGTTTGAAACTATCAGCGGTTCTGGGCAAGAAATATAAGGCTTTCTACTCCTGTAAAGATTTACAGCCTTGGAAGACCTATCCAGGGTGGCTATGAGTCAGAACCAACTTCATGACACATAACCACCACCACCATTTTTTTTTCAAGGTACTTTGTGAATGAGATTGTTTTCTGATTTCCTTTTTGAATTTCTTCTTGTTGTTGTATAAAAAACTAACTGATGTATGTGTGTGTGTGTGTGTGTGTGTGTGTGTGTGTGTGTGTGAGTGTAATGATCTTGTACTGTAAGTTTGTGGAGATCTTGAAGCTTTCTTGTGGACTCTTTGGGACTTTCTTATACGTAGGTAATATCATCTACACATAGAGATAGTTTTATTTCTTCCTTTCGTATTTTTACACATTTCTCCTTGACTTGCTGCAAGGAGAGTACTTTCAGTACAATAGTAAATAGGAATAATGGTAGCAGACATTCTTGATGCATTCCTCTTTTCAAGGCTCAGTCTTTCTCCTTTGAGTATAATGCTAGTTGTTGGTTTTTCATAGATGCTTTTAATGTTGACAATCTCCATCTTTTTAATCGTACAAATTGAGTGGTATTCTTGTTTGATGCCCAGATACTTTGCACCACAGGCATGCTAAGTTCCATAACTCTCTGCCAATTAAGCCCTGCTGCCCCTCCAACCTTGCCACTAAATGTAATAGTGCTCGCTGGCTTCTGACAGTTAAATGTTCCCTCTTGGCCTCTGATTTTATGGGTCTTATCATCCCCATTGCTATCAGTGAACTAAATTCTGTAATGACATCTCTTACTATCAACTCTGATGTGGTGCTGTAGGATCAGCACTGGACTGTGAACCACAAGGTCAACGTTCAAACTTACTAGTTGTTCCTCGGAAATCCTACACAGGGTTGATATGAGTCAGAACCGACTCAACAGCACTTAACAACAACCACAACTATCAACTCTGGCCCATAAAGGAAAAGCACTACTGATCTTAGTGATCTCTTGACATTGTATGGGTAGGGTCTTTTCCTTATCTATCTCCAAAGCTTTAGCTTGGAAATAGCCAGCAAGTTACATTGTCCTTGTAGATAACATTTCCTAAATCTTCTCAAAGTCTTCATAGAGCTCAGCTGCTGATGCATTCTTTCCCACCAGCATGCCATCTAATTTGACAGCTTCCTTGTGCCAAGAGTTACCTGAATTTCTCCTTCCACTAGTGACAGGGCCATCATACTAGTAAGACGGTGATCCACAACTCCAAAACCGTATCTTTAACACCTGTTCCCCAGGTCACTCTTAGTACAACTGTCCTATAGGTTGGCATGTTGTGTTCTTGGAGAAGAAGCAGTGCAAGAAAATAAAACTCGCTAGCATTAGAAGTCAAGAGAACTACAGACCCAGTAGCATCATGAACTTACTTCACAGAAGCACTGAATCTGGCATTTCCTTTAGAGTTATGCTGAGTTAGGCTGAGATGGCCAAGCTTTTATGACCACACTCATCAGACACTGGATGTGTGCCACTCAGGAAAAGATCTGACTTTGGACATGTCTGCAAGCAAGATATTCCCTGAAATGTAATCTACCAACAGTGCTCTCAGGAGCTGGGGCAAAACTGATTTCATTGAAAAGACATCTGGGCAATGTATCACAGTGTCCAGCATAAGGATTAATGAATTTAATTTATTTCCCCCCTCCTTTACATGCTAAAAAAGATATAAATTGTTAGAAGTAATCTGAACCTTTCTAGCCATCCTATTGTTGCTGTAACAGATCATCACAAAGTTAATGGCTTAAAACAAAACATATTTATTCTCTACAAGTTCTGGAGGCCAGAAGTTCAAAATGAATCTTATGGGGGTAAGTTAAAGGTGTCCATAGGGCTGTTACTTCTAGAGATTGCATGAGTAAATCCATTTCTTGTGTCTTCCAGTTTCCGGTGGCTGGGCTTGTGGCCACACCACAATAATCTCTGCCCCCAGGGACACATAACCTCCCTCTTCTCTACACAGATATCCCTCAACCTCTCTCTGATAAGGGCATATGTGATTGCATCCAGATAATTTAAGATACATTTTCCAGCTGAAGATCCCTAACTTAATCACATTTGCAAAGTCCCAAATGTAAGGTAACATTTGCAGACCCCAGAAATTAGAACCTTGTAAAACCTCCTGCGTGACATGGAAAATCCAAGGCAGTTGACAAAATGAACTAGTATTCTAAAAACTGTAAAACTCAGGATCAATTTTGTTGTTGTTAATTGCCATTTAGTTTGTTCTGACTCATAGCAACCCTGTTTAGAGTTTCTGAGGAGCAGATGGTGAGTTTGAACTGCCTAACCTTGTGGTTAGTAGTCCAATGCTTATCCTACAGTGTCACACCATGACAGGTAAGAATGGGTAATATTTTCCATGGTTTGAGTCACTCAGAGAAGTTTTGTGCCTTAATGGAAAAATTAATTTCCATCCATAGCTCTCATTTCATGGTCTTAGAAAGGGGAAATTTTGGGAACTATAAAACTCAATTCATGCAGTAATGGAACATAAAAGACACATCTTTTATATTACATCTGGTGAAGTCCATGTGTATAGTTGCTGGTTATGTGCTTGAAAAAAGATATTTGCAATGAAGAAGTTATTGGTCTTGCAAAATTCTATCATGTGATCTCCAGTATCATTTCTAACACCAAGGACACATTTCTCAACAATGATCCCTCTTCTTTGTGTCCAACCTTCACATTTCAATCACCAGTAATTATCAATGCATCTTGATTCCATGTTTGATCAACTTCAGACTGAAGAAGTTGGTAGAACTCTTCAATTTCCTCCTCACTAGGTTTAGTGGTTGGGGTGTAAATTTGAATAATAGTGGTTGCAACTGGCTTTCCTTGTAGGAATATGAATAGTATCTTATCATATATAACATTGTACTTCAAAATAGATCTTGAAGAGCTCTTTCTGATGCTGCCATTTTTCTTCAATTTCTCATTCCTGACATAGTAAACCATATGATTGTCTGACTGAAAATGGCTAATACCAGTCTGTTTCAGCTTGCCAATGCTTAGGATATCGATCTTTATGTGTTTCATTTAGTTTTTGATGACTTTCAATTTTCCAAGTTTCATACTTTGTACATACCACGTTCTGATTCTTATTGGATGTAAGCCACAGTTTCTTCTCATTTTGAGTTGTGTCCCATCAGCTAATAAAAATCTGAAAAGCTTTGTTCTGTCCCCATCATTAAGAGCAGCTCTACTTTGAGGAGGCAACTTTTCCCCAGTTAGATTTTGAATATCTTCCAAACTGAGGGCCTCATCTTCTGGCTATTTGAGACAATGCTTTGTTTCTATTAATAAGGTTTCAGTGGCTAGTCTTCCAGATATGGTATTCCTTTCCTTCTTTGTAGTCTGTCTTAGTCTGGAAGCTCCGTTGAAACCTGGGTGACCCTGCTGGTTCAAACCCACCAGCTGCTCCTCAGAAACCCCATACAGGGTCGCTATGAGTCAGAACCAACTCAACAGCACTTAACAACAACATATATGTATGA
>NW_006408862.1:1157114-1158354 GCF_000296735.1 Chrysochloris asiatica | reverse complement strand
AAATGTAAATGTAAATGTTTGGTAACAAAAGGAGGGGAGTGGCTGATTTTGCAGTCCAGGAGTGGAGATCCCTGGAACCATCAAGGGAGAAAAGCCAAGTGTGAGACTGTGTCCTGAGAGGCAGTCACACTAGGGATGGAGGCAGAGGCAATGACAATGACGTGGACAGAAGGAGCAGCTGGGGACTCTGGACTCAGGGAGGGAGAGGAGTTGTGTGCTGGCAGCTGGTGGGCAGGCATGTGGGGCGTACCCTCTGAGTGTTTGATGATGCATGCAGGGAATTGTGATAATTGCAATGAAACAAACTACAATCGAATGAATGTAAAGATAATGCTCATCCACGTAAACTAACACATAATTCACAATAAAAATTAAAAAAAAAAAAAAAAAAAAAGAGTATATGGTCCACAGAAATCACTCAATAAATAGCTGCTGTTGGAGATTCAAATATGATTGCAGGTCTTTGGAGCTGTTGAATAAAGAAATTTTTATCTTCTAAATAAAGTAAGCTCAGGAGCTATTAAAAGTCCTTCTTAAAAAAAAAAAATGAAATGGAATGTATAAAGATTAATTAACCTAAGCATTCATAAACTGAAATGGACTGATATTTGGCCATTTTGAATCAATAATTTTTACTATGCCACAAATGACAAAATGCTTTCAAGATCTATGAAGTACTACTTTGTCAGTAATAGTGCATACTCTTATATGAAAATATGAGGCACCAACTATTCCTCCCATAACCCCCTCTACTCCTAATTGGGTTTGATGATCCATTGCAAATACATCTGTCAACAGCATAAATGATGACTATTATACACCTGGGTCTCACTGGATGGAATACAAATTGACTGCCTCTAAGGAGAGAAACAGAGCCCTGGTGTGGTGCAGTGGGTTAATGAGCTGTACTGCAAAGTCAGTTTGAACCACAATGTTGGTAGTTCACGTTCACCAGCCACTCCTTGGAAACCTTATTTGCTAACCATGATCTACACATGAAGATTAAAGACCATAGCCTTTGATATGCATTGCATCTCAGTCACCACTGGACCAATAAACAACATTTTTATCAATGGAAAAATGACTGAAGTTGTCAAGACTTCATTTTTCTTGGATCAACCACCAACACTCATGGAAGCAGCAGCTAAGAAATCAAACAACATATTGCATTAGGCAAATCTGCTCACAAGACCTTTTTAAAGTGTTGAAGAGTAAAGATGTCAGCTTGAGAACTAAGGTG
>NW_006408862.1:1151417-1157014 GCF_000296735.1 Chrysochloris asiatica | reverse complement strand
TGCTATAGGATAAGCAGAGGACTGTTAGCCACAAGGTCAATGGTTCAAACCCACCAGCTGCTCCTTGGAAGCTCAATACAAGGTATAAGAATCCTGGGGAATATGTAAATGTTCAGATGTTGAGATTTGTAAGAGGAGGTTTGGGGAACATAAAGTCACTTGTTTCTCTACCATTTTATTTGAGAGCATAAGGAATTAATTGTAAACCTTGTTGAGAGAGAAAAACTCACATGGTCTCCTCCAAATATTAAGATCTATCTTTCAGAATTCAAACATGAAGTTGACACAAGGAAAATACTTTCAAGATGTTGTGGGGGAAAAGAAATCCCAAAGATACCATTTCTTTAGAAGCAGATATTATTTAGTACCTGCATAGTTCATATCTCCATGGGTTTGAGGATCTGTTATTACTCTGAGACTATAAGCCAGGCATCTCCTCAATCCATAATCAAACATGAGTTCTTCTGAAAGATACAAGAATAAAGCAGGGGAGAAAACATAAGAACTCTCCCAAAGTTGCAGCACATTTCCAGAGATGAGAGCTTTAAAGAGAAATTTCTTCCTTGGGGATTTCCAGTCTTCTCAAACAGAAAAGCAGGCATGATTTGAGCCTCTTGAGGATGCCCAAACATCCATTTTGATATGGTGTGAAGTGAAGGTAGTATAATTCTTCAGGGAAAGGTTAGAGCGATAGAAAGTACATTGATGTTCATGGAGGAGAGGAGAAGAAACTATAGCTTCACATTTTGATTTTTTTGTTTTTATAAAAGTTTCTATGATTTTGTAGGAACACTTTTTGACATGACCATACATACCTCTAATATGTTTTTGTATAATGGTTACATGTACAAAAATGTTCTTTTGCAGTAGAAAGCTACAGAAAACAATCTAAATGTCAAGCAACTAGAGAATACATCAATATAATCTCTATATTCTTAATATAATACTTTACAACACAATAAAAAAAAATCTAAAGCAGAACTGAAGTTCCCAGTATATATGAGTCATGTATATAATTTTAAGCAAGAAATAAGAAGTCATTTGCCAAGGAATATACATAGATTTGACTATAGTTATATACATTTGCTCCTTGGAAATCATTTACAGGGTTGCTATGAGTCGGAACTGACTTGACGGCACTAAACAACATATACATATAATTTATTGTTGTTGTCAAATTGTTGTTAATTGCTGTCCAGCTGATTCTCACTCACAGCGACCCTGTATAGAGTTTCCAAGGGGCAGCTGGTGGATTTGAACCATTGACCTTGTGGTTAACAGTCCACAGCTGATCCTATAGCACTAGTTTTAAATTAAACATATATATTGTTGTTAAGTGCTGTTGAGTTGGTTCTGACTCATAACGACCCTGTATAGGGTTTCTGAGGAACAGCTGGTGAGTTTGAACTGCTGACTTTATGATTCCTAGTCCAGTGCTGATCCACAGTGCCACACCAGAACATAAGTAATTAAAGTAAAAAGAATTCAAGAAATAATGAACACTGCATTCAGAATAGTGGTTACCACTGCTCAAGGGGGGCAGGGTGGGTTGAAATAAGATAGAATGTGGGGGAATTAAACACAGAGGGATACTGCTAACATTGTTTTATGAAAGTGGTGGATCTCAGGGTGTTAGATATGCCTTTGTTTCTTCTGTCCTAGAATATGAAAATGTATATTTTGAAAGAATCTTGTCATGTAAGGGTATCCTATAGAACTAGTCCTTCTTCTCTATTCTGAAGATGTACAACCTAAGGTCCAGAGAGGTGAAGTAATTCCCCTAAGTATGCACAGTTAGAAGATGGGTGAGCTGAGCTGAGTATCTAGATTAGAGATCACATACCAAAGGTTTTTGCTCTGCTCTTTTTAACTGTATTTGGTCTAGTTCTTGTTTCCTTCCTACAAGAAGGGAGCTGAACATATACCTGTGAACAGCAGCATCTGGAGACTTCAGAAGCATTGCAGTAGAGCTACAGAGCAGGTACAGAGGAAAGACTTAGTGACCAGACCAAGCATAGTGTTCTTGATTAGTTATTTAAGCAGTTTCTCCAAAACCTTTGCTGTTACTGCTTAAAAAGTTTGCTGGGAAATGAAATACAGATAGGTCTCTTGTGATACAATAGTGAAAAATTGTTCTCAGGACTGATTGTGAGGGTTGTAAATGTAAAGGTAGACATTTTATAGCAAGGAGGGGAGTGATTAACATTTCAGTCTAGGATCAGAGGTCCCTGGGACCATCAATCGAGAAGAGCGGAGAGCGGGACCCTCCCCAGAGAAGCAGTGATGCCAGAGATGGAGGCAGAGACGATAACATGGAGAGATGGAGCAGCTGGGGACTTTAGATCCAGAGAGGGAGAGGGGCTGTGTGCTGATGACCGGGATGCAGGCTTGTAGTGTATACCCTTTGGTTGGTTGATGATGCATGGAGGGGATTGTAACCATGGCAATGAAATGATATACGATAGGATGAATGTAAAGCTAATGTTCTCCCATGTAAACTGTCACATAATTCGCAATAAAACATTAAAAAAAAAAAAAAAGTTTGCTGGTCATTCAGAGAGAAGGACATTTGGGACCTGCTTCCATTTTCACTCTTGAAGCCCAGAAAACTAAGACCCAAAGTGGCGTATCTGGGTTTCACTACCAAGACTTTCAGTTAGGAGTAGGCCTTCTGACTCATGGATACCCTTGCACAACACATTCAGACTATTATAATCCATATGCTTTTCATTGGCTAATTTTTGGAAGCAGATCATGAAGCTTTTCTTCCTAGCGCATCTTAGTTTGGAAGTCAATAGCAACCTGTTCAGCATCAAAGCAATATACAAACCTCCACTGATGAATACAAGTAGTGATTACATACAAGGTCCATTGGCAACCAGATCACCCACATGGTAGGCAAGAACTCTGCCACTGAAACCACCACTGTCCCCATTCTGAATTGTGTGGAATTTAAAAATTGTATGTCTTTGAAACAAATACCAGCATAAAGGCAAAATGTCTATGAAAACACAAATTAAGCCCCTATGTGTATTATTTCATGTATACCAGATAAAATCAAAACATCATGTGAAATAAAGAAAACATCTTTGCCACTTTACATATTTTACATGAATAATAATGAACACTACACAATGGATTTCCACTCTACACTTCTAAGTTCTTTATCTCAGTTTCAATGTGGGTCTTGTAATTTCAATCTGCTTTGTTAT
Source organism: Chrysochloris asiatica (assembly GCF_000296735.1). Classification (NCBI taxonomy): domain Eukaryota; kingdom Metazoa; phylum Chordata; class Mammalia; order Afrosoricida; family Chrysochloridae; genus Chrysochloris; species Chrysochloris asiatica. Next base: position 1,153,802 of record NW_006408862.1, on the reverse strand, counting down.
CGATGATATGTACACACATGTATTGTCTGTTCCTCCTTTAATATGTTTGGAAACTTTTCTGGTTTTATGACCCAAAGTTTTTCATTCTAAGTTTTTTGTTTCTTGTTTATCCTAGAGGCACAGAGTAACTTGGCTTCATGATACAGAAAACGTTTGGAGTTTTTCTATGAAACCAATTCCCACCTCTCTTGGGAAATTTTTCACTAATCCTTGAGTTATGTAGCTGCTGCTCTGAGACTCAGTGTGATGTCATAGCACATCAGAATGGCATTGTCTTCTGACCCAGCCCCATACAGCTATTCCCTGCCTTAACCAGGTGTGAACTCAGCCAAAGGTACCTGACCTTCACTGGTTCTTATCTCTTTTCATACTTCTATTATTAAAACAGGAGTCCTGGTGTGGCGCTGTGGGCTAATGCACCAGACTGCAAAGCATTTGAACTGCAAGGTCGGTGGTTCAAGCTCACCAGCTGTTCCTTGGAACACCTATTCAGGGTTGCTATGGGTCAGAAATGACTTAAAGGTGCTTCATAACAACAACAACAATTTATTAAAAAATCTGGTCTTTGGACCTAGATTTCTTGTTCTTTTTTAATTGCCCCCTTGTCCATGTTGAAGCTTCTACTGAAGACAGTCATTTCAGCTAGAATTTTACTCAAGAAAATTTCAGTGGTTGGTGTGATTACTGAAATTACTTATCAGCCCACAAATATTTCCACCAAGCTGAAAAAAAATGTTCAGACACCTTCGAATGCCTCCACATGCCTTTGTCTGATAACCACTTCTAGAAGAAATGCAGGAGGATAGTTTTCAATCTTTTGGTGTAATCTCTCCTTCACATATCCTGTTTCTTTTAGACAGGGAACCCATGCTATTTTCTTTCTTTGTGTTTCTCTCTCTCTTCCTCTCTCTCTCTTTTATTTCTCTTTAATGCCAGGTTAAGTTTATGTGTTTTCTTTTCCTTCAACCATTTCTTACAGATTATGGCCACCATACTTTGACATACTATGGTGGCTAGTTTGTTGCTGTCATTATGAAAGTTTGGTCACCAGTAAGTACAACATCAACAGGGTTGGTCACCCATGGTGCTACTTGTCTGTCAGGTTGTCATACTGTCATCATGGCTTGCATATTGCTGTGAAGCTAGAAGCTATGCCACTAGTATTTCAAATACCAACCAGATCAGCTAGGGTGGATAGGTTGCAGCACAGTTTCCAAACTAAGACTAGAATGAAGAATGTGGCCACAGATCAGTCATTGAAAACCTTATAAATAGAAGCAAAACATTGCCTGACATAGAGCCAGATGACAAATAGCTTAGTTTGGCGAGCACTCAAAATACCATTGGGGAAGAGTGACCCCAATAATCAAAGTAGAGTGGATTATTTACGTGGATAGAGTAAAGCTTTGGGGACCTTGATTTGCTGATATGGCACAACTCACCAAGAAGAGAAACATCCATACATATCCAGAACATGGAAAGTAGGAGGTACAAATCTAGGACAATTAGAGTGTCAAAAATGAATGGAGACTTCTGGTTTGGGGGCAGGGAAAGCAGAGACAGAGAGTGAAAACTCCTCTGCCAAAAAAAACCCCAAAAAACAAAAAACAGAGAAACAGCAGTCTGCAGAAAAAATTGCAGAGCTTTGGATCTTGTTTAAGGTTCTGGGCGCCAGTTACCTATGCCCATTGAGAAGAAATCTGCAAGGAAAAGCAAAATACGGTAATTTCTGAATTAATCCAGCTGCACTGGCCTTTGCTGTGTAAAAGATCCTGCCTAGGTAAACTTTAGGGCAGGTTCCCATGGTCAAAATATCATAAGAAGCAACCTGAGGATTTTCTCTCTGTGCAATTGGAAATCTGTGGGTGCAATGTTGGACCCTTTTGGGTGTGTATTCCTGCCCGCCTGAAGGCATCTGGGCTGTGCAGTAAGAGTGTGATTGGGGTGAAAAGGGATAGAACAACCAGAAAGAAATTCGACAAAGCTACAGAGGAACTAAACAGCACAATCAATCAACTTGACCTTATAGATGTGTACAGAGCATTCAACCCAACAAGAGCACTATATACATTCTTTTCCAGTGCACATGGAACATTCTCCAGAATTGGCCATGTGTTAGATCACAAAACAAGCCTCCATAAATTTACAAACATCAAAATACTACAAAGCATCTTTTCAGACATAAAATTAGAAATTAAAAATAAGAAGACCAAGGAAGTAAAGTTTATATATGGAGTCTGAATAACACCCTGCTGAAGAGCTACTGAATAATAGAAGAAATTAAGTGTGAATTCAGAAAGTTCCTAGAAACAAATGAGAATGTAAACACAATATACCTAAATCTTTGGGACACGGAGAAAGCCGGGCTGAGAGGACAATTTATTG
>NW_006408862.1:1136560-1145317 GCF_000296735.1 Chrysochloris asiatica | reverse complement strand
TATCATGTTGGGTAAGGTGGAGGGACAGAGAAAAAGAGGAAGACCCCTAGCGAGATGGACTGGCAAAGTAGCTGCATCAATGGGCTCAAGCATGGCAACAATTGTGAGGTTGGCCCAGGACTGGGCAGTGTTTTGTTCTGTTGTGCATGGGGTCACTGTGAGTTGGTACTGACTTGATGGCACCTAACAACAAGGAGCGAGATGATGGAGGGGCTTAATATCATCAAGCAAAACAAGGCCAGGGGCCAACTGTGGAACAGACCATCAATTTCTCATGTACAAGTTCAGGCTGAAGAAAGAAAATGTCATTAAAAAGACAGGAAAGAGCAAAATAGTTGTCAGAAAAGACTCCGAAACTTGCTCTTGAACACAGAGAAGCTAAAGTGACTAGAAGAAATAATGAAGTAGAAGACATGAACCAAAGATTTTAAAGGTGGACTCCAGAAGTTGAAGTAAATATTTTAATGAAATGTGCAAAGACCTGGAGCTAGAAAATCAAAAGGGAAGAACACACTCAGCATTTTTCAAGCTGAAATAACTGAAGAAAAAATTCAAGTGTTGGGTTTTAATAGTGAAACATTCTGTGGGCAAAATCTTGAAGATGCAGTTAACACCAAAATACGATTGAAGGAATATAGCTCTGATAGTGGGCAATGCATTATGCTGCTAACCAAAAGGTCAGCAGTATAAAGCCACCAGCTGCCCCACAGGAAAAGATTGTGACTTTCTACTACCGTAAAGATTTGCAGTCTCAGAAACCCTTTACAGGGTTGTTATGAGTTGGAAGCAACTCTCCAACACTCAGAAGCAGCAGCAGTACCCCCCAAATCAGTAGACATTCAACCATTTGAGAAAGCTGCATTGAAAGATCCAATTTGCTTTGAAGACATTGGTGAAAAACAAGGATCCAGGATTTGATGGAATGTCTACTGAAGTGCACCAACAAACAGAAGCAGTGCTGAAGGTGCTCCTTTGTTTATACCAAGAAAATTTGGAAGACAGCTACCTTGTCAGCTAACTGGAACAGATTCATATCTATGCCCATTCCAAAGAAAAGTGAGCCAATTATTGTACAATATCATGAATTTCATATGAGATTTTGCTGAAGATAATTTAAAAACAGTTGCAGCAGTAAATTGACAGGGAATTGCCATAAATCAAGCCAGGTTCAGAAAAGGACATGGAACAAGAAATATCACTAATGATAGCAAATGGAACTTGGCTGAAACCAGAGAATACCAGAAAGATGTTTACTTGTGTTTTATTGACTATGCAAAGGCATTTGATGATGTGGATCACAGCAGACTATGGATAGCATTGTTAAGAATGGGAAATCCAGAACAATTAATTGTGCTAATACAGAAGCTGTACATAGTCCAAGATGCAGTCATTTGAACAGGACAAGGGATACAGCATCACTTAAAATCAGGAAAAGTGTGTGCTAGGGTTGTATTATTTCACCATACTTACTTACTCTGTATGCAAGTAATCCGAAAAACTGAAGAGCAGGAAGAAGAATGAACGATATCAGAATTGGAGGAAGGCTCATTAACAACCTGCCATATGCAGATGACACAACTTTGCTTGCTGAAAGTGAAGAGGACATGAAGCACTTACTGATGAAGATCAAAGACTACTGCTTTCAGTATGGATTGCACCTTAACATAAAAGAAACAAAAATCTTCACAACTGGACCAATAAGCAGCATCATGATAAACAGAGAAAAAGCTTGAAGTTGTCCAGGATTTTATTTTACTTGGTTTCACAATCAACACCCATGGAAACAACCATGAAGAAATCAAACAATGCAGTACATCAGGCAATTCTGCTGCATAAAATCTCTTTAAAGTGTTATAAAGCAAAGACGTCACTTTGAAGACTAAAAAAGTGTATCCAACACAAATATGATGTTTACAATCACCTCATATGCATGCAAAATCTAGGCATTGAATATGGAAGAGAAGAAGAATTGATGCCATTGAATTATGGTTTTTAAATATACCATGGACTGCAAGAAGAGTGAACAAATCTGTTTAGAAGAAGCACAACCCGAATGCCACATAGAAGCAAAGATGGGAGACTTCATCTCATGTACTTTGGATATGTTATCAGGAATGGCCAGTCCCTGGAGAAGGACTTAAGGCTTGGTAAAGTAGAGGGTCAGCAAAAAAAAAAAAAAAAAGAGGAAGAACCTCAATGAGATGGATTAACACAGTGCTTACAGCAATGGACTCATAGAAATGAGGATGGTGCCGGACCAGGTAGTATTTCATTCTGTTGTACATAGGGATGCTATGAGTAGGAACTGATTCAATGGCACCTAACAACAAAAATAATACCATGGTGAGCAAGTTTAAGGGGGAAATTTCAGACTCAGATTAGAAAGAGAGACCGGGTGATCTACTGCTTAAAAATTAGCCAATGAATACTCTGTAGGTCACAACAAAATAATGTGCAGCACATTTACTTTGGACAACGATCAGAAGAGATTAATTGCTGGAGAAGGATATCATGTTTGTTGAAGTATTGGCCCAAAGAGGGCTAGGAAGACCCTTGTTGTGTTGGATTGGCACAACAATGAAAAACAACATTTCATTCTGTTATGTATAAGTTACCATGAGTTGGAAACAAGTCAACAACAACTATCTATCTATACATTGTTGATCAATATGTATATTCTTGAGGAGAAGAGCATGCTGTGGTATGGGGGGATACAGAGACAAAGCCTGGAAACCACAATGGCTTGAGCAAGGTCCCCTGGATTTTACAGACAGGGGAATGAAATGGGGAAGACAGATCCTCTGGTGTCAAAGCAGAACCAATAGTCCAGCCACACCAAAGCCTTTCCAAGAAGGGGAAGCAAGATGAGTAAAAAGCAGTTAGTCCATTTCCAACTGTCCAATAACTTGTTCCAAGAGTAGAGCAAAACTGGGTTAATCAGGAGCAAGACCTACATGGGAGGCCAGAAAAGACATTTAAATGGAATTGCATGTCTATAAAGGGCTGACCTTGTTTCAACCTCATAATAGCAAATGAGGTTATGCAAAGAGTCAACATAGAAAAAAGAAAGAATTGAAAGGAGATGTTCATTGTATAACTCTGATCTCATGTTTTTTTCTCAGGCCACATTTCTATTTTCATATAATAAATTGTTGTTAAGTGCTGGTAAGACCGTTCCAACTCATAGTGACTCTGTATAGGGCTTCCAAGGCTGTAAATCTTTATGGGAGCAGAAAGTCTCATCTTTCTTCTGTTGAGCAGTGGGTTTGAATTGCTGACCTTGTGGTTAGCAATCTAGTGCTTACATTAGATAGCCATTGAACTCCCACATAATAAATTATCATAAACAATGTAAAATAAATTGCATATAATAAAATAGTAACTTTTTGAAAAAATTTTAAAACTTTTTATTAACAACACAATTATATTGGTATCACATAAATCTTTTATTACATGTAACATTTAACCGACTCCACGGCATATAACAACAACAACATTTAAAATGCAACTCAAAATGTATAGCCCTGTTTTATTATGGATTCTCATCTAAATATACCTTAGAAATAAATATTTTACATGTTTCAACTGTACTTCAATTTTAGTGGTTACGAGTCAAGCTGCCACCTTAAGGTCAGCAGTTCGAAACTACCAGCGAGCTCCGCAGGAGAAAGATGAGGTGTTCTGTTCCCATAAAGATTTATAGCCTCGGAAACCCTGTGCAGGATCTCTATGAGTCGGAACCGACTCCACAGTACTTAACAACAACAACATCTGCATTTTAAACACGTCTTAATGGAGCCCTGCTTTCTTTCTGGCTGTAAGAATTGTTGAACGTGCTGAAGGAGAGACAAAAAGCAAGTAGATTCCTTCTTGGATACTTCCTTTTGGTTCCGACATTTAGTTCACAGGCCCTGGAATAGGCAACTGACAAAACTAAGACAGTGGAATCACTCGTTGGTTTTCTGAACATAATCACATTTATGTCATTTGCTATTCAGCACCACAGAAACAGATACATCGCAAACCCCATAAATTGACTTGAGTCTTTGCTGACAGAACATATAGAGCCTGAAGGAAATAATAGCCCATCGCAAATAAAATCTATTGAAAATCCACCAAAAAGCAGTATTGTGTGTGTGTGTGTGTGTGTGTGTGTGTGTTGGGGGTTGGGGGGTGATGGGCGCTAAAAGAAGAAGTAGCATTGTTTTTTTCCCCACGAATAATGTAGACTTTGAACCTGATGCTCAGAATGTAATGGGTGACAAATTCTTTTCTTGTTGGTGCAAGTTAGTATCTGGAAGACACGAAACCACAAATATGTTCTCAGACTACTCACTAAGCAGGAATTCCCATATTGCCAAGGGGTACACAGAGATGTACCCGAATTCAGTGAAGTAAGCCATTAGGTCTTGTCTACATGATATCCTGGGGAAGGATGTCTTGTAACAGACACAAAACAATTTCCACGCAAACCTTGTGTCACTGTGGGCCTGTCTAGGGACCAACTCCCTACCACTTCCTCAGTGAAGTCTTCCCTCAATTCTCAGCCTATCAGCCCTATTTTCCCATGGTGCCTTCATTTTTCTCTGTTTTAGCCTGTGCAAAAGCCACTGGGCTTTTACACATCTGTCTCCTTAACTAGATGGAAAAGCAATGCACTTTTTGACCATGTTTTGGTTTTTTGGTTTTGCCCAAGATTGAATCACTAGTGATGCAACTAGTAGTGTTTTTCTACCTCTGCTCTCATCTCCAATTCCTGACAAATACTTCCAGCATGTTCTCAGGAGTGTCTTGTTTGTGCTCCGTGGCTACAGGTTAGCATGCCCATGTCTCCTGTCACTGGGATTCACTGGACACTCCCGAAGCACAATGACAATAACAATGACGAAGGTACCATGTCTGAATTGCTTATCTCCTGACAGCACAGCTGCTGGTTTCCTCCAAGGGGCTGTTCTGCAGGGACAGGTATGTGATGTCACTGCTCCCACACAAAAGGCTGAGGCTCTGTCCTTGTTGTCATCCACCACCATATTCCTGTCGGATAATACTGCCAAAACTTCTTTCCCTCATTTATATTTTTTACCAAAGTTGCTGGAGTCAGTGTTGCTGGGACCTTGAAGTTGAATCTCCTGAAGATTTGGGGGGCATTGGTTGTTTACTGATAGAATTCTCACTTTCTGACCAGAAACTCAGGTTTAGTTCCTCTTCTGTCAATGGAGGCTTGTGTGTTTCTTCTATAGATGGAGGCTTGTATGTTTCTATCATGCTGAATAAGTTTTAGTGGTGCTCCCAGTCTAAGATTAGCTACAAAGAAAGGTCTTGTGATCTTCTTTCCAAAGCCAGCCAGTGCAAACCCTGTGGATCTCAATGGTCTGGTCCACAACAGGTCATGGGAATGCTACAGAACCAGGCAGCATTTTGCTCCTTTGTACAGGGTTCACTCAGGAGTCAGCGTGATGATAGCCAACAACAATGGAGATTTTAGTAAAATGATTCTTGGGTTTTTCACTCAACTTTTATTACATACTGGACAGAAGAACAAGGGGAGTCACAGAATTGTGTTATAATCACTCCAGTTTTCTAACCCACACTACAATTTGGTGTGCAATAACAACAAAACTCTTGCCAGAAGTATTCTTGTGTCCTTCTGCCAACTGTCTCTAGCTTCTTCACACCATCAGACCTTCAGGCACATGCCCACACCCTCAAAACTGCCTGGACTCTGATGCTCTGAGCTTGCATCAGACAGGGACCCTTAATGTGGATGCATCCCCACTACACAAGGTAGTTACTTAGTAAACGTTGGTAATGTGAGTTAATGACTTGCAAGGTACCTGGGTGATTCTGGTGACATTTTTGGCTTTGCTTGCCCTCCAAACTATGTCATCCTGCTCTGAGGGTAGAGAAGGAAGGACAGACGAGGTCACAAGGATCAATTTAGGATTTCTCCCTAGGGTTTGTCCACAGGAGACTTCTTGGCAGTGTCTTCAGACTGAAGTTTGGTTCTTGGTTCTCACTGTGTATGTGGGACACTTGGGGAACTTGGGTAACTACAGGTGCCCAACTGTACCCCAAGGGAACCAGTTTCAATTTGTCTAGACTCAGTGCTTTTAAAGTTCCCTGGTGATTCTCATAAGAAGCCCTGGTGTGGTTAAGTGTTCAGCTACTAACTAAAAGGTCTGCCGTTCAAATCCACCAAATGTTCCATGAAGAAGATGCGGCAGTCTGCTTCTGTAAAGATTTATAGTCTTGAAAATCCCATGGGGCAGTTTTATTCTGTCTTGTAGGATCATTATGAGTTGGAAGTGACTCAGTGGCAACAGTTCTGGATTTTTAGTGTTTTTGGTGATTTTGATGCACATAAGGCCTGTATGTACTGCTTTAGAGTGAACATCGAAACATACCCAAACCCAAACCAAATCCATGGTCAAGTTGATTCTGACTTACCGGACAGAGAACTGCTTCTTAGGGTTTCTAATTCTGCACGTTTTTAGATGAGACGTGATATCCTCATCTTTGTCCCACAGAACAAGCTGGTGGATTTGAACGGCTGACCTCGTGGTTGAGCAACCTAACACTTAGTTACAGCACCACCTGGACTCCTAATCTAAACATCATTGTTGTTAAGTGCAGTTGAGTCTGTTCCAACTCATAGTGATCCTTTATAGGGTTTCTGAGGAGCAGCTGATAGACTTGAACTGCTGAACTTGTGGTTAACAGTCTGGTACCTATCCTGCAGTTTCTATCTTTCCCATACTTTGATTTTGGAAGTAACATTATTCATTTTAACCAGTCAAACCAAAGAAGCAAAAATAACAATAAAGTAAAAATAACATCATCCTGCCACTCTAAGCCTGCTTTCCTTCCATTGTTGGTAACCAAATCGTTTTCTATATTCAAGAAAATTGTAGGCACAGTTATAGGCTTCCCCAGTTTTCTAAACTGTTTTATTTACACCACTTCACTTTCACGAAAAACCTCCATTAGTACCTCCTTTCATGAAGCAAATGTAACCTGAAGAGGATGTTGCTCTTTTGAAATAAGTAATAAACTAAACTAGCATTCAGGATTTGTTTTGCAACCAACAAGAGTGACAATGCCAAGCTCTTGCCCTGGAGACTAGACTTAGAATCCCAGCTACAGGTCACCATAGCTTTGAATTGTGTCTGTGAACACTATATGGTAGTATGATTTTAGGTTTTATGTGTTATTTGGCAGGTTATATTTTGTTTCTGGGAACACTAAAAAATATTTCCTATCAAAAATTTACTACTCTATTATTGGTAAATTGCTTCTTCACTCCTTGGCTTATGTAAGGTTTCATAGGAACGCTCTCTGCTTTCAGATAGTGAGTGAATTTGTCATTTACTAATACATTGTGGCGGAGTCCTGGTGTGGTGCTGTGGGTTAATGTACTGGACTGCAAAGTCAGTTTGAACCACAAAGTCGGCAGTTCAAGCTCATCAACTGCTCCTCAGAAACCCTATACAGGGTCACTATGGGCTAGTACCAACTCAACAGCACTTAACAACAACAACAATACCTTTTAAAACAAAACATTTTTCTTTTTTATATTGTCTTGAACATCCAACATTGTATTGTGCTAGAGGCATATGTTCCCCTTGGGAAAGGTAAGAAGATACAATTCTGGCTCTTAAAAAGTCAAGAGCCTCATTCTGACATCCAAGTGTTGTTTTCAGCCACCATCTAGTTGGCCCTGAACTCATGGTGAATTCCATGCACACTAGAACAAAATGCTGTTCAATCCTGCACCTTCCCAATGATTGGCTGGGGACCAGACCATTATGTTTTTAGGATTTTCATTGGCTGGTGTTCTGAAGGAAACACCAGTCCTTTCTTCCTAACCTGGCTTCATCTAGAAGCTCAAATGAGACCTGTTCAGCATTGTAGCAACACAAAAGTTTCCACTGACAGATATGTGGGGCTGCACATGCGAGATGCTGGCCATGAATCAAGCCTGGGTCTCCAGCATGGAGGGAGAAAATCTTACTATTGAACTACGAATAACACCAACACAGAAATTCACTTGTCTCTAAATCTGAAATTGTCTTGGGCAAGAGAAAAAAAAAAAAAAGTTTCCTAAACTGTTAAGCTATAATAGCTGGATTGTCTCCTAACACCTCAGTACCATCACTATGTACTATACCATCTTGTTAAGTGCTCTTGAGTTGGTTGTGACCCACAGTGACTCTGATTAGGGTTTCTGAGGACTGGTTGATGAGTTTGAACCACCAACCTTGCAGTTCAAAACAATCTTGTGGTAAATTACTTATCCTACAGACCACACTTCACAAAATTCATGGAAAATGGAATTATAGGTCATAGAGCTTTGCGAAGCCTTTTCATATCAGGAAAACCAGAAAAACACATTCTTCAGAATCCTTGTTTTTCTACATGGTCCCAGGTTAGAGTGCCAGAGAGAGGAACATTTTTACATGGATACTCAAGATATTAGGAGATATTGCAAGATCTGAAGTATGGCTCTAAGGTTAGAACTTTAAGGTAAGAAAGCATTGGATCCAGGGTCAGCAGGACAGGCTGAACCAATTACACCAATTCATTGGCAACTAACAACTACAACAACAATACAATTTTTACAATTCACTTCATTCATGCTGATTCCCTAACAGAAGAAATCAAATGGAAGGGCTATTATTTCATTGTTGTGGTTGTTGTTGTTAGGTGCCATCGAGTTGGTACTGACTCATAGCGACCTTATGCACAGCAGAAGGAAAC
>NW_006408862.1:1135240-1136460 GCF_000296735.1 Chrysochloris asiatica | reverse complement strand
AAAAGAAAAGAGGGAGAAGACACAAATAACACATATTAGAAACCACATGGGCGATGTCACAATGGAATCAAAGGAAATCAAAAGGATGATAACAGAATACCATGAAGAGTTGTACTCCAACAAATTTGAAAACTTGGAAGAGATGGATACAGTTTTAGAAAAACATGACCTACTTAAACTCATACAGAGTGAAGTTGAAGATTTGACCTGACCCAAAACAATAGAAGACATTGATCAGGTCATCAAAAATGTCCCAACTAAAAGTCCAGGTCTGGATGGCTTCACTGGTGAGTTCTACCAGACATTCAGAGAAAAGTTGTCATCAATTCTATTCAAATTATCCCAGAATATAGAGGAGGATGGAAAACTTCCTAATACATTGTATAAAGCAAGTATAATCCTCATACCAAAACCAGTGAAGTATATCACTAAGAAAGAAAATTACAGACCAATAACCCTCATGAACATAGATGCAAAAATTCTCAACAAAATCCTAGCCAACAGAATCCAACACCACATCAAAAAAATAATACATCCTGACCAAGTGGATTCCATAAAAGGGAGGCAAGGATGGTTCAACATTAGAAAAACAATCAATGTAATCCATCATATAAGTAAGAAAAAGGAAAATAACCACATGATCATATCGATTGAGAAAGAAAAAAACATTTGACAAAACCCAACATCCATTCCTGATAAAAACACTCAACAAAGTAGGAATTGAAGGGAAATTCCTCAACATAATCAAGATATATATATACAAAACCAACAGCCTCCATTACTTTCAATGGAGAGAAACTGAAAACAATCCCTCTGCAAACAGGAACCAGACAAGTATGCCCTTTGTCAGCACTCTTATTCAATATTGTGCTAGAAGGCTTAGCCAGAGCTATACGGCAAGATAGGGAAATCAAGGGCATCCAAATTGGCAAAGAGGTGGTAAAACTCTATTTGCAGATGATATTATCCTATATATAGAAAACCCCGAAGACTCAGTAAAAAAGCTACTAGACCTCATTGGAGGATTCAGCAAAGTGGCAGGGTATACTATAAGATCAACATCCAAAATCAGTTGGATTCCTCTATACCAAAAACAACTGTGCTGAAAAGGACAATAGGAAAACAATACCAATTACAATAGCCATTTGAAAACAGTGTTGAAAAGGACATTAGGAAGACAATACCATTTGAAATATCTAGGAATAAATGTAACCAGAGAA
>NW_006408862.1:1127102-1131584 GCF_000296735.1 Chrysochloris asiatica | reverse complement strand
GTCTTCCTTATTCACTGTCCAGCTTTCGCATGCATATGAGGTTATTGAAAATACCATGGCTTGGGGCAGGCGCATCTTAGTCCTCAAGCTGACATCTTTGCTCTTCAACGCTTTAAAAAGTTCTTGTGTAGCAGTTTGCCTAATGCAATATGTCATTTGATTTCTTGACTGCTGCTTCCATGAGTGTTAATATAATGGTTGATCCAAGAAGAATGAAGTCCTTGTTAACTTCAAGCTTTTATCCATTGATAAGAATGTTGTTTATTGGTCCAGTGGTGAGGATTTTTGTTTTCTTTACATTGAGATGTAATCCATATTGAAGGGTGTGCTGTCTGATTTTCATCAGTAAATATCTAAAGTCCTCTTCACTTTCAGCAAACAAGGTTATATCATCTGCATATCGCAGGTTGTTCATGAGTCTTCCTCCAATCCTGATGCCACGTTTTTCTTCATATAAGCCAGCTTCTCAGATGATTTGCTCAGCATACATGTTGAATAAGTATAGTAAAAGAATACAACCTCGTCGCACACCTTTCTTAATTTTAAACCATTCAATGTTCCCATGTTCTGTTTGAACAATTGCCTCTTGATCTATGTACAGATTCCTCATGAGCACAATTAAGTGTTCAAGAATACTCATACTTCGCAATGTTTTCCATAGCTTGTCATAAGCTACACAATTGAAAGCCTTTGTGTAGTCAATAAAGCATAGGTAAACATCTTTCTGATATTCTCTGCTTTCAACCAAGATCCATCAGACATCAGCAATGATATCCCTCATTCCACGGCCTATTCTGAATCCGGTTTGAACCTCTGGAAGTTCTCTGTCAATGTATACTTGCAGCCATTTCTGTATTACCTTTAGCAAAACTTTACTCACATGGGATATCAAAGAGATTGTCTGATGATTTCCACATTCCATTGGGTCACCTCTCTTTGGAATGGTCACAAATATGGATCTCTTCCAATCAGTCAGCCAGATGGTTGTCTTCCAAATTTCTTGGCACAGATAAGTGAGTGCTTCCTATACTGCCTCACTTTCTTAAAAGATTTCAATTTTTATTCCATCAACTCCTGGTGACTTGTTCTTTGCCAATTCCTTCAATGCACCTTGGACTTCCTCTTGGCTCTTGATCATATGCTACCTCTTAAAACAGTTGAACATTAACCATTTCCTTTTGGTGCAGTGACTCTTAGCACTTTCTAAACCTTGCTAGGAGTCCTGGTATGGTGCTGTGTGTTAAGGTACTGGACTGCAAGGTCAGTTTGAACCACAAGGTTTGGTGGTTCAAGCTCACCAGCCGCTCTTCAGAAACCCTATACAGGGTCGCTATGGGTCAGAACTGACTCGACAGCACTTAACAACAACAACCCTTGCTAATTGCACCACTGGACTCCTGGTGTGGTGCTGTAGGATCAGCACTGGACTGTGAACCACAAAGTCAGCCATTTAAACCCACCAGCTGCTCCTTGGAAACCCTATCCAGAGACTCTGTGAGTCAGACTGACTGGACAGCACTTAACAATAACCCTTGCTAATCGCCTGCCCCCATCCCCTCCCTTTTTTAAAAAAGAAATGCAGATCTTAGGCTGGAAGCAGTCAACATGTAGCCAGAAGTTCACAATCGTATGCTGTTTCCTTGGAGTTAATGCTTACTGGAATCTTTTACTTGTGGATTGAGACTTGTGTTTCATATATCTGACAAAAGGAAGTTTCCTTTAGAAATATATTTATTTATGTAAAAAAAAGAGAGTAGATTTAAAAAAAATATTGTGGAAGCAATATATGTGGTTCAAGTTATGGCAAAATGTTCATTGTGTTATATGAATGACAGGTGTTTGGGAAGTACTGTGTTAACACATAAACTATTCATGTACCACGGTTATTTAAATATTTGCTTCTCAAAGTAGGTCAAGCATGTCCTTGCTTAAACGATTACTTGCTTAGCTTATCAGTTCTTCATAGAAGCTAAAAAGCTCCTTTCTCCCAATGCAGAGACATTATGGCTCTTTCTCAATTACTTGAATCAAACTGAATGGAATATTAGGATAAAAGAAACGTAATAGTGAGTATTAGTAGCCCCCAAACAGTAATATTCCTTCAGGAAATTAGGAAATTGTTCTTATACCTAACAAATTTAGATGAAAGTACTTGTTTGAAAACCCCTTGGGATTACCTAATATCTAGTCCATTTTGATGGAAAAAAGACCTATTATGTTTATATCTCATCCCCTCTCTAATCTATTGTCCTTTCTCTGTGCCTGTGTTTAGCTCTACAGACAAAGGAATGATAGGAGAAAAAAAAATGGTAGTTTAATGTGGAAGTCTTAGGGGAAAGAATTGGAAATTATGTACATGAACCGAAACAAATGGATAGAAAACAAACAAACTGAAAGACTGTTGGTAGAAGAAGGATTTTACAGATGGTCTATTCCAGGATTTTTCCAAAAAACACGTCCTTTGGAAACTAACAGACCAGAGTTCAATTTCTGACTTTACAACTTATCAGCCACAAGCTTCAATTTCCCCACTAGTGTAAATGTTGTTGTTGTTGTTAAGTGCCGTCGAGTCGGTTCCGACCCATAGCGACCCTGTACAGGGTTTCCGAGGGTGTAAATCTTTACGGGAGTAGAAAGCCTCATCTTTCTCCCGCGGAGCGGCTGGTAGTTTCGAACCGCTGACCTTAAGGTTCGCAGCCCGATTCGTAACCACTACGCTACCAGAGTGTAAATGAGTAATTAAAAATATCTCATTATCTGATGAAAAGATAAAGAGTGGGAAAGGGAACATTCCTCTTGCTAAAGAATCTGGAAGGCATAATTTTCAGTGGGAAGAATTAGGATCTTTTGATTTTGTTCTTATGAAGATCAATCACATTACATACTTTATCAAACAGAAGTATTTTCAGTGTACAGCTATGTTCTTGTTGTTGTCATTGAGTGAGCCCTGAACTCTTGACAACTCCTTTTGTGACAAAGTAGAACTGCTCCATAGGGTTTTCTTGGTTGTACACTTTATGAAATAGATTACCAGGCCTTTCTTCTTAGAGCTTCTGGGTGATTTTGAACTTCTAATCTTTTGATAATAGCCAATCACAAGCCACTTGCACCATTCAGGTTCCTTGGCACAGCTATGATGATGGTGGTGATTGTGCACCGTCTACTTGGTTCCAATTCATAGCAACCCTGTATAGATTTTCTGAGGAGCAGATAGGTGGTGGGTTTGAACTGCAGACCTTGTGGTTCAAAGTCCAGTGCTGATCCTAGAGTGCCACACCATGTTGTTGTTGTTACATGCCGTTGAGTTGGTACCAGCTCATAGTGACCCTATGGAGAACAGACTGTAACACTGCCCGATCCTAGGTACATAACCACACAATCATTGCTACGTTTGAGACTGTTGATTCTGCACCGTGCCAATCCATCTTGTTGGGGGTCTTCTTCTTTTTCTCCAACCGTCCAATTTACTAAACATGATGTCCTTCTTCAGTGACTGATCCCTCTTGACAATATGTCCAAAATATGAGAGATGAAGTCTGGCCATCCTGGCTTCCAAGGAGCACTCTGGTTGTACTTCTTCCAACATAGATCTGTTTGTTCTTTTGGCAGCCCATGGCACTTTCAATATTCTCCTCCAACACCATAACTCAAAAGCATCAATTCTTCTAAGGTCTTCCTTATTCACTGTCCAGCTTTCACATGCATATGAGGTTATTGAAAATACCATGGCTTGCGTCAGATGAACCTTAGTCCTCAAACTGACAACTTTGCTCTTCAATACTTTAAAAAGGTCTTGTGCAGCAGATTTGCCCAATGGAATGCATCTGATTTCTTTCTTTTTTTGTGGGGGAGGGGGGGAGAAAAATTTTGGAAATCATATGTCATAAAGGTTTGATATACAGAATATATAAAGAACTCTTTTTTTTAAAGTTTTTATTGTGAATTATGTGGGTCTACATGGGAGAATATCAGTTTTACATTCATCCTGTTGTACTTCGTTTCATTGCAATGATTACAATCCCCTCCTCCATGCAACCTCAAATAACCAAAGGGTACACCCCATAGGCCTGCCCCCTCCCCCGGCCATCAGCCCACAGCCCCTCTCCCTATTTGAGTCCAGTGTCCCCAGCCGCTCCAGCTCTCCATGTCATCATCTCTGTCTCCATCCCTGGCATCACTGCCTCTCTGGGTAGGGTCACAAGCTCTGCTCTTCTCACTTGATGGTCCCAGGGACCTCTGCTCCTGGGCTGTAAAATCAATCACTCCCCTCCTTTTGTCAAAAAACATCTACCTTTATATTTCCGACCCTCACAGTCAGTCCTGATGACAATTATTCACTATTGTACCACAAGAGTCTTATCCCCATGTCCTTTCACCAGCCCAGCCCCAACAGATTGGAAATCATTCAGTGGAGGTTCTACCTACCCCTGACCCGTCTGGAACTAGGCTCCCTCTTGAAAGTTGTAAGCCAGTCACTTCTTG
>NW_006408862.1:1125038-1126073 GCF_000296735.1 Chrysochloris asiatica | reverse complement strand
CCCCTTCAAACAATGCCTTAATCCCTGTATCCTGAAACCCTGTTGTTCCAAGGTTGTGCATGCATCATCATTTATCTCTGTTCCACTTAGCCCCTGTGAACCTGTGTAACTGTTCTCCCATCTCCCTTGTTCTTCCATTCCCCTCCCCCTTCTTGTGTATTGTCCGCCCACTCTCCCTCGCCCCCAGCACCCAAGCTATCCTGTGTCTATTCCATACTCTGTGCTCTATCTTCCCCTTCTTCCCCTCCTCTCATCCTTTACATCCTGGTGATCAATAATTATATATATAATTTTTTTCCCCCTTTTGGGTGGGTTCTTTTTCTTAGTCTTTTACAATAATGGTCCTATGCAGTATTTCTCCTTTTGTGACTGACTAATTTAGCTAGGACTTCTGGTGTGGTGTTGCTGGTTAATGCTGTAAACTGCAATGTTGGTGTGGGCCGTTAAGGCCGGCAGTTCTAACTCACCAGCTGCTCCTTGGAAACCCTGTAAAGTCAGATCCAACTCAATGGCACTTAACAACAACAACAAATTTCACTAAGCTTAATGTCCTCAAGGTTCATGCATTTATGTGGTGACTTGCAGCTTCCTTGTTGTTCTTCAAGGTAGCATAGTGTTCCATTGTGTGTATGTACCTCAGTTTGTTTATCCGTTCTTCAATTGATAGGCATTTAGTCTGTCTCCATCTTTTTGCTATTGTAAACAGTGCTGCTATGAACATTGGTGTTCATATATCTACTTGTGCTTCTTGAGGGTAAATGCCAAGTAGAGGATTTGCTAGGTCATAAGGTGTTTCTATTTCCAACCTTCTGAGGAAGCACCATATTGCTTTCCAGAGAGGTTGGACCATTTTGCAATCCCACCAGCAATGTAGGAGGGCCCCAGTCTCTCCACATCCTCGCCAGCATTGATTGTCCTCTACTTTTTTGATCTTTGCCGTTATTGCTGGTGTGATATGATATCTCATTGTTGTTTTGATTTGCATCTCTCTGATGGCTAGTGATCATGAACATTTCTTCATATGTTTGTTGGCTG
>NW_006408862.1:1118793-1119915 GCF_000296735.1 Chrysochloris asiatica | reverse complement strand
GTGTCAGGGCTGGGCAAAGAAGGCATGACAGGGAAGAGGAGGGAAAAATGTGTAAAATCCCCCCACACTTCCTTTTGCAAATGCCACTGTGCCACTTTTAGTGCTGGTTCCCTGTGCCGGTCTGGCTGTAGCCCCACCCTCTGACCTCTGCCTAGGCAGGATGGCCGCAGAGGGAGTCCCGTGTCTCAACTGATTCCTAAATTGTAATATTTTCCTTTATGTCATGATTTTTCCACTGGTGGTTGCAGGAAACTGAACCTTATGCTAGATCCAGAGCTCTGGTGCTGTTCCATGAGAGGAGCTTCTCTGGGTTTTCAGCCCTTCCCCCACAGAGCTTGTCCTAACTGACTCTTCTCTGTTGCCACCAAACCAGAAGTCCTATATAAAGAACTCTTACAAATTAACAAAAAGGTGAATCCAATTTTTTTAAAATGAGCAAAGAACATGAATATACATTTTTTTTTTTTGTAAAAGCAAAAGTTGTATTTCTTTATGCACTGAACTGTGTTAGCAAACAATGAAATAAAATAAAGAGACAATAAATAATTTGACCGCTGATTTCTTTCTCATATAACTTAATTATTAAAATTGAGGTACATATTTTAAATCAAAAGTCATTCTATGCACTGAAATAATCATAGAGGAGCACAGTGGGGAATAGTAGAAAATATGCTTGGAAAGTAGAATTTCTAAAGATAAAGCACGTTTTAAACACACTCTTAGTTGATATTATAAGGAAAGTCTGCCACTTCCTATGGATAGATAGAAGTCCTAGAGACTATTACTTCTATATCAGTCTTAGTGTGGAATACATTTGTAAATTAGAGCTAGGCTATTCTAATTCTGTTTATTTCATCAAGCAAACTCAAAACCAAGCTCACTGTCATTAGTTCTTTCTGACTCAGCAACCCTGTATAGGATCTCCAAGGCTTAAATATTACAGGAGTAGAAAGTTTCATCTTTTTCTTAAGAAACATCCTATTAGTCTGAACTGTTGACCTTGCAATTGTTGTTGTTGTTAAGTGCCATTGAGTCAGTTCTGACCCGTAGCAACCCCATAAAGGGTTTCCGATGCTGTAAATCTTTATGGGAGCAGAAAGCCTCATCTTTCTCCTGCGGACT
>NW_006408862.1:1109587-1118693 GCF_000296735.1 Chrysochloris asiatica | reverse complement strand
CTGCTAATTGAAAGATTGGTAGTTCAAATCCATTTGCCATTCAGTAGGAGAAGCATGAAGCTGTCACCTTAAGGATTTGCAGCCTCAGAAACCCTATGGAGTAGTTCTACTTTGTCCTATAGGGACGTTATGAGTCAGAATTGTCTCAATGGTAGTGAGTTGTTTTTTGTTTAATTCTTTTATTGTGAATTATGTGATAGTTTACATGGGAAAACATTAGCTTTACATTCATCCTATCTTATATCATTTCAGTGCCATGGTTACAATCCTCTCCATGCATTGTCAACCAACCAAAGGGTACACCCCACAAGCCTGCCCCCTGGTCGTCAGCATACATTCCCCTCTCCCTCTCTGGGTCTAGAGTTTCCAGCCACTCCATCCTCCATCTCTGGTGTCACTGTTTCTTTGGGTAGGGTCCCACACTCTGCTCTTCTTCTTTACATCTGATTTCTTGACTGCTGCTCCATGAGAGTTGATGGCTGACCCATTGAAATGAAGTCATTGACAACTTCAGTCTTTTCTTCATTTTTATGGATGTTATTTATTGGTCCAGTGGTGAGGAGTTTTGTTTTCTTTACATTGAGGCACAACCCATACCTAAGGCTGTGGTCTTTGATCTTCATCAATAAGTATTTTAAGTCCTCTTGATTTTCAGCAAGCAAGGTTGTATCATCTGCATATCACAGGTGTTAATGAACCTTCCTCCAATCCTGATACTATGTTTTTCTTTATATAATCCAGATTCTCTGATTATTTGTTCATCATACATATTACATAATTATGGTAAAAGAAAACAACTCTGTCACACACCTTTCTTTATTTTAAACCATTCAATGTTCTTTTGTTCTGTTCATACAACTGCCTCTTGGTCTAAGTACAGGTTCCTCATGAGCATAATTAAGTGTTCCAGAATATTCATATTTCACATGTCATGATCCACACAATCAAAAGCCTTTGCATAGTCAATAAAGCACAAGTAAACAGCTTGTCATGATCCACACAATTGAAAGCCTTTGTGTAGTCAATAGAGCACAAGTAAACATCTTTCTGGTATTCTCTGCTTTCAGCCAAGATCTATACCATAGAGAAAAAAAAAAATTTTTTTTCATTAAAAAGAAATCGCAAGTCGTATTTTTCAAGTTTCTATAAATTTTAGATTGACATCTAAAATCATAATCATGATCTTTGCTGTGATGATATGGGTGCTGGCTTCCCTTATGTTATTATTAGGTGTTGTTCCTACTCGTAGTGACCTTATGTACAACAGAACAAAACACTGCCCTGTCCTGTACTAGCCTCACAATTGTTGTTACACTTGAGCCCACTGCTGTTGCCACTGTGCCAATCTAGCTCGTTGGGGATCTTGCTCTTTTTCACTGACCCTCCACTTTACCAAGCATGATGTCTTTATCCAGGAACTGGTCCCTCCTGAAAACATGTTGGACGTGTGACAGATGAAGTCTTGCCATCCTGGCTTCTAAGGAACATTTTGACTTTACTTCTTATTGTTTGGGAATTTGGGACTCTTTCTAAGCATCTCCATACAATAAGCACTGGACTGTGAATGACAAGGTCTGCGAGTGAGCTTGCCAGCTACTCTGCGGGAGAGTTATAGTCTGTACTGGTTTGCTATGACTTGAAACCAACTTGATGGCACTTAACAACAACAACAATTAAGTATCTATGGAAGCATCCAGGCATTGCTCTCCTTCAGCTATGTTTCTTGTTGTTGTTAAGTGCCTTCGAGTTGGTTCTGACTCAGCTACCCTGTATATGGTTTCAGAGGAGCAGTTGATGACTTTGAATCAATGACCTTGCAGTACAAACTAACCCTTTGGCCTAGTGCTTATTCTACAGCACCATACCAAAACTCCATCAGCTATCCTAGGGGAAGAAAATGTTGGCCAGATTACCCACTAGCAAGCCATGAGTCACATTTTCAATATTAAACTTGTTCTCCTGCAACAGGTGATTAACTATAATCCCACTAATTTCTTACAGATCATGGGCCGGCAGATCTAAACTAATTTGCATGTCTGTCATAAGATGCTGACTTTATGCTGGAAATCTGGTCCCAGCATGTTAGGAAATGGGTTACAAACAATGTCATCTTGATTTAGCTAGGATTCTCTCCTGTTTCTGAGAGCCAGTGATTATGAGTAAGTGAAAGAGGAGGAGAGAAGAACAGTGACAGGTCCTGGGGAAGTAAGGGGATGTTTGCTGGAGATGTGTATATACCTGGAAGACAATGGATTTTATTAATGCAATGGGAAAGTATGCAGGTGGAGTCCAGACCAGGCAGGATGAGGTTCCCACTCTCATTCTTGAGATGTAAATAAGAGAAAACTGGGAATTTAAGATGAAGCAAGACAAAGGTAAGAAGTGACTGGCTTACAAGCTTTCAAGAGGGAACCTAGATCCAGAGGGCATGGAGGCCAGAGGGCATGGAGGAAGGTAGACTCTCCACTGAGTAATAACCAAACTCTCTAGGTGGGGCTGATGAAAGGAAATGCAGATAGATCCCTTGTGATACATTAGTGAATAATTGTCATCAGGAGTGATTGTGAGGGTTGGAAATGTAAAGGTAGACGTGTTGTAGCAAGGAGGGCAGTGATTAACTTTGCAGTCTAGGAGTGGAGGTCCCTGGAACCATGAAGGGAGAAGAGAGGAGAGTGGGACCCTACCCAAAGAAGCAGTGACGCCAGAGATGGAGGCAGAGACGATGACGTGGAGAGATGGAGCAGCTGGGAACTTTAAACCAAGAGAGGGAGAGGGGCTGTGTGTTGACAACCAAGGGGCAGGCTTGTAGTGTATACCCTTTGGTTGGTTGATGATACATGGAGTGGATTGTAACGATGACAATAAAATGATATACGATAGGATCAATGTAACACTGATGTTCTTCCATGTAAACTATCACATAATTCATAATAAAACATTTCAAACATACAAACAAACAAAAAAGATGAAGCAAGGGTGTCTACTGCATTAGCTGATCAAAGAAGCCAGAAATACATCTCTGTCAAAAGTAAGGATTGGTTAGGTACAACTTGTCTGACTGCCTGGAGGTCCCAGCGATGATGGGAAGCTTTTTTCTGCTTGTTAGCAACTCCAGCATGAGCTCATTACAGGGCACTAAGGTGTTGTTTCTGAGGTCAGTAATTCCAAACTTCAGTACCAAGGAGGAAATCTCATCCTTAAGACTATTACAGCTTATGATTGTCCTTATGTTACTTTTAAACAATACTAGTTTCAGAGTCTATTTAGTGAGAATAAAACATGGGAAATGTGTTTTAAGCTGGAACACGTCTTGCTACTGAAGAGCATCATTAATACAAGATGATCCAGTCCAGATTGGGTGATGCTTCAAGGAGCCCAGCAAGGGATGCATCCAGGAAGGAACAGTGAAGTGAAAAGAAGAGCCAAGGACCAAATTCCCATTCTTGACTCAGCTAAAGCACCCTCCTTTTGAAAGGATGTACACATTGGGGATCTAAGTTATATTCTTTTTTAAATTAGGGGTTCATCTTAGGCTAAAAGGAGCTCTGGTAGCGTAGTGGTTACGAATCAGGCTGTGAACCACAGTCAGCAGTTCAAAACTACCAGATGTTCTGCAAGAGAAAGATGAGGTTTTCTGCTCCCATAAAGATTTACAGCCTCGGAAACCCTGTACAGGGTCGCTATGAGTTGAAACCGACTCCATGGCACTTAACAACAACTTAGGCTAAAAGCACTATAAGAACCACTAACACAACTGTAATGGTTAGGGCTCTATGTCAACTTGACAAGGCCAGGATTTCCAGAGATTTAGCAGTTGGGATGTGCTTACTCCCATGGTAATGAAACCTAATACAGTCATATTTACCTCTATTATGAATGACTATGAGAAGCCAATCAATTAAAGGGATGCTTCCTTGGTGGTGTGGTCTGCTCCCAATATAATAGATATGTGGGATGGATTCTTGCTCTCTCTTCCACTAGGAAGCTGAGACTGCAATTGTAAGACATTTCCTTGATAAGAAACTTCTCTTTCTATATATGTATTTTTATATATATGTGTGCATAATACATACATAGATATAGATATAGATTTCACTGGTTTTGCTTCTCTAGAAAACCCAGCCTAAGACAATGACCAAATTTTCCCATTTTCCAAATGAGATAAAGATCACTGTAACATTCAACAACTATGGTGTACAAGGTGCTGTGTGAAGTATAGCAGGACCAGTACTTGCTAACTCTCTTGTATCTATCTACTCCATTTGAGTGGAAGTTGAAGACATAGAGGTATTAAATGCACCATTGACAAATTATACCATTTCCAGTTGTGTCCATTTAAACTCATAGCAACCCCAGGTGTGTCAAAGAAGAACTGCATTCCAGCTTCCAGGTGACAGTTATGGATCAGACCCCACCCATCAGTCTTCAGATCCAGAACCTCTTTCTTCTTGTCAACCTGATCCTGCCCCTAGTTTTCCTAATTTCCTGTCCTCAGTCTCTTGATATTTTAGCTTAAAACCCTGTCTCTTCCAACAAAGCATGGCCTATCAGGACAAGTCCCTATTAACTCCACTGTCAAACTAGTTCTAATAGAAAGCATGTTCACCATTTCCCAGGTGTAGGATGAACTTGACCTTTAGAAAGATGCTTTGAAGTGCAGGCTGTGGAAGAGAGTAGAGAGGAGGAGGGACAGCTTCCTCACTGTGACCTTAGAAGGGTCACCCCTGCATCATGGATAGACTAAAATGACTTATATATATACAAGACATATGCTAAAAGGGGGAAAAATGAAAAATCTTAATATTTTGTATATTCAAATGCTAAAATTCTGCTACAATTCCAACTGTGGTAAATGGGTTGACACAGAAATGTGGAGCAAAATGAGAACTTGTAGCAAGGGGTTCTAACCCAGTATATGGGTTAGGGGAGTCTCCCTAAGGGGACAAGATGGGGAAAGAAGAGTGTTCTCAGCAGAGGAAACAGCATGGGAAAAGGTATGGGTAGAATAGAGCTGGAGTCGTAAAGGACTTGAAGAGAGGCCATGGCTGCTGGAGATGAAAGAGCATAGGAGAGAAAGATGGTGAACAAGGTGGGAGAGACAAGTGGACATAACTTATTCAGGACCTTGTAGATCATGTTACAGATTAGCTTTGCTCTGAGAGATGAGCTAATGAGATGTTGCAAATTTGTGTGTGCCACAGCCAAGGAGTGGCAAGGAGATGAGCTGCGAAACCACAGCAGCCAGCTCTGAAAACAATGATTTCTTTAAGTTAGGTTGATGGCCATGAAAATGGGGAGGCAGGGGTGAAATCTAGAGATGGTGAATGGTCAAATCATAGACGCTTGATTGGATTGCAGCAGGAAGAGAGAAGGATCCTTTAAGATTGGCTCCAATAATTGTCGTGAGAAAATAGGTCCCGTTGACTTGAGATGGGGAGCCAGGAAAGAGAACATCAGGAGTTCAGCTTTGGACATGCTGACTGTGAGATTCTTGTGATCCCCAGGCCCACAGGGGTGCACTGCATGAATCCAGAGTTTCCTGCCAAGTGCACACAATTAGTCCTAGAAAGCAAAGCTTCCGCTCTCTAGTCCCTATCTCCAGCTTCTCCAAATTTCATGGTCAAAACTGGCCAGTTTTGAAAGGTCATTTTTCTCTAAAATTCCTTTGAGGAAGATTGTGCTTTTGACCTGTGACTTTGATGTCAGGTGTTAATAGTATCCAGATTTTAAGGGTTACATAAAAAATGAAATCAAAGGGAAAGGTTTCTTTGCCTTTGGGACATCTTTAAGTTCTTATTTCAAGAAAGAAAAGGAGGTGGTGTGTGATGTTGCTCAATACTCACTAGTCTTCAAAACTCTGTTGACAGTTAAGCAACAAGAGACAGTCTTTCTCACATGTTTCAGAATATTATAATCACCAGAGCTTCTCAGAATTTGAACAGCCAGTGCCTCCTTCTTTCATTTTTTGAGACTCCTGACACATTAAAAACAAAGAAATGCCAAAACAGAAATACAAACAATGTGCCATGTTTGAATGCTTTGACAGTTAGTTAGTTGCGTTCAAATCCACTCTGACTCATGGAAACCTGTTGTACAACAGAAGAAAGAGTTGCCCGATCCTGCGTCATCCTTAGAATCAATACCATGTTTAAATCCATCCTTGTGGCTGTTGTGCAAATTCATCTAGTGAGGTGCCTCCTCGCCCTCCCTGGTCCTCTATTTCACCAAACACCATGTCTAACGCAAGCAGATCATATATTTTGTTGTGATCCATAAGGTTTTCGTTGGCTAATTTTGGGAAGTAGCTAGATCTCCAGGCCTTTTTTTTCCAGTCAGGAAGTCCCAGTGAAACCTCTCCATCATGGACAACTCTACTAGTATTTGAAATATTAGTAGCATAACTTCTGGCATCACAACAACACATAAGCCACCACAAAATAGACATAAGGGTGGTGGTTTTTGATATACTAAACAAATTAGCGCGCTTAATAGACACATATCATGTGATTGAATTTTGCACAAAACTATTAGGAAATTTATAAATATTATTAAATCATAGTTCAGTATAGGCAGTGTAATTATAGGTATCAAAAGCAAATCTTTTAAAATGTTAAAAACAGTGTCACAATACATAAGGTAAGTAAAAAATATATATATATTGCAACAAAATCATAAAGCTTTTATTTTAAAAACTATTAAAATGTGGAGCTATTGTTTCTCTACATAGCATCCCTCTAGGTCGACATGTTTCCAAAGGTGGTATTTCTATCTCTCTCTCTCTCTTTTTTTTTTTTTTTGTAACCACTAATGCCCTTCTTTTGTTAAAAAAAAAAAATATATATATATATATATATATATATATAAAATGATGTCTTTTTTTTTCCCCTTCTTAATTTTTTTTAACTCCCTTCTGTATTACCAAACCTAACATGTGTATCCCCTCTGTTGTTGTTTGGTACAGCCAAGTCATTTCCAGTTCATAGTGACCCTATATGCACAACAGAATGAAATACTGCCTAGTCCTGCTCCATTCTCACAGTTGTTGTTAAGTTTGAGCCCATTGCTGCTGTCACTGTGTCAACACATCTCCTGGGGACGTCTTTTCTTTTACACTGATCCTCTACTCTAGCAAACATGATATCCTTCTCCATGGAATGAGCCCTTCTAATGTCCAAAGTATGAGAAATGAAGTCTCATTATCCTGACTTCTAAGGAGCAGAATATTCTGGCTGTGCTTCTTCGAACACAGATCTGTTTTTTCTTTTGGCAATCCGTGGTACTTTTAAAATTCTTCTTCAACACTATAATTCAGATGGATCCATTTTTCTATGGTCTTCCTGAATAATTCTCCCTTCCCTCCTACCCCTGGTAACCATCATAGAATGTTTCTTTCAGCATGAAAACATTTTTCTTGACTTTTTACAATAATGGGTCTTATACAAAATTTGCCATTCTGTGTTTGACTTTTTTCACTCAGTATAATGTCTTCTAGATTCATCCGTGTTATGAGGTGCTTCACAGATTCATTGTTATTTTTCAACATTCTGTAGTACTCCATTGTGTCCATGCACTGAAGTTTGCTTTACATTTCTTCTGCTGATGGGCATTTAGGATATCTCCATCTTTTTGCTGTTGCCAATAGTGCTACAGTGATCATGGCAGTGCCTATATCTATTCAGTGTTTCTTGAGGATATTTACCAAGTACAGAGATTATAGGCTTATATGGTATTTCTGTTTCCAACATTTTGAGAAAGTGCCATGCTGTTTTCCACAGTGGTTGTACCATTTTACAGTGCCACCAGCAGAGGAGGGGGGATCCCAGACTCTGCACATTCTCACAAACATTTGTTGCTTTCTGGGGTTTTTTTGTTTGTTTGTTTTTGAGCTTTGCTATTAATGTTGGGCAAGATAATATCTCATTGTTGTTTTGATGTGCATATCTCTAGAGGCTAATGCTTGTGAGAATTTCTTCATATGTTTATTGGTGAAGTCTCTGTTCATGTCCTCTGCCCATTTTTTAAATTGTATTATTTATCTTCTACTTGTTGAAGTGTTGAAGTGTTTTATAAATTTTAAAGAGGCAGTCCCTTGACTGATATGTCATTGCCAAAATAATTTTCCCAGTCTCTGGTTTCTCTTTTTATTCTTTTGTTGAAATTATTTGATGCCCATAATTGTATAATTTCTATGAGGTCATAGTCATCTATTTTGTCTTCTGCTGTTTGTGTGTTTTTAGTTATGTTTAACAGTGTATTAAGCCTTGCAATAGAACCCCTCAGTTTGTCCATATTTTTTTTTTATTGATGATCTTTATAGTTTTAGGTTTTACATTTAGGTTTTTAATCCACATTGCATTTGTTTTTGTATATGGTGTGAGATATGAGTCTTGTTTCATTCTTCTATAAATGAATTTCCACTTTTGCCAACACCATTTGTTGAAGAGACTATCTCTTCCCCATATAATATACCCTTTGCTAAAGATCATCTGAGCATGTTAAGTGCCATCGTGTCTGTTGTGACTTATAGTGAGTCTGTATAGGGTTTCTGAGAGGTGATTGTTGAGTTTGAACCAATGACCTTTTGGTCTTGCAGTCCAGTGCTTATCCTATAGTGCCACACCAGGACTCCACTTGGTTGTTGGATACATATGAGTTCTCTATTCTGTTCCATTGATCTATTTGTCTTTCACTGTACCAGTATTAGGCTGTTTTGACTACTGTGGCTATGTAGCAGGTTTTGAGATCAGGAACTGAGAGTCTTCTACTTTTTTCTTCTACTTCAGTAATGCATTGCTTATCTGGGGGCCTCTTTCCATAAAAAGTTAGTGATTAGTTTTTCCAACTCTTTAAAAAGGTTGTTGTTGGAATCTGGACTGGGTAGTGCTGACATTTTCACAACGTGACGTCTTCCTATTCATGCGCGTGGTATATTCTTCCAGTTTTATAGGTCTCTTTTGTTTTCTTGAAGTTGTGTTTTGTAGTTTTCTTTGTATATGTGTTTTGTTTCTCTGGTCAAATTTGTTCCTAAGTATTTCATCTTTGGGGTGGCAGTTGTGAATGGTATTGTTTTCCTGATTGCTTTTTCAGCACTCTATTTATTAGTGTT
>NW_006408862.1:1101864-1108672 GCF_000296735.1 Chrysochloris asiatica | reverse complement strand
ATATTCCTCATTCCATGTCTTCTTTTGAATCCTTGAATTTCTAGAAGTTCTTTGTGGATGTACTGCTGCAGCCATCCACATTCCAATTGTTAATGGGTGTTTGCAGCTGTTTCTTCTCATTTTGAGTCATGCCACATCAGCAAGTGAAGGTTCTGATTCATATCTTTAAGGTTCTGATTTCATATCTCTACTTTCTCAGTCATATTTTGACTGTTTGCCAACCTGAAGGACTCTTTTTCTAGCATAATACCAGACAATATTCTCCTCCTAGTTTTCAATGGCAAATCCAATGGCCAATTTTTTTTTCAGAAGTAGATAGCCACAACCTTCTTCTTAGTCTTTCTTAGTCTAGAAGCTCTGCTGAAACCTAACCAACATGGATGACCCTGAGGGTATTTGAAACACCAATGGTAAAACTTCCAGCATTACAGAAACACACAAGACACTACAGTATAACCAACTGACATAGAAGTAGTGGTTAAATTATTCTTGGAAACTAAAATTCTGTGGCTAAGTCTGAAAAACACCCATCCAATACTAAACTCTCTTCCAAAATTAATACTGTTATGGACTTATTTGGGACTGCACTTGTATGTTTGAAATCTTTCTGCAATAGTCATCATGGTAAGAAGTTAAAAATTCCTTCTGAAAAACCTATGCTAGAAAAGTTTTCATATGTATTAATAACTTTACAACATAATTCTAAATTCACTTTGCAGACAGAGTACAGGAAAATAATTAAGAATACTAAGACTTTTAAATGATACAAATACTCACACAAATCAATTACTGTTATTTCCTAACTGAGCATCAACCCAGAAATACCCAAACATTCCTGTGTCCCCCACCCCAGGCCAATCCAGGCAATATTTTGAGAACTAGTTTAGCAATACCAAAATGCCAAACCCTGTGTTCTTTGCAGAAGGTTGTCAAAAACAACTTTGAGTGGCTTCAAGAGTGCTCATGAGTCCCTTGTGAAGAGTGAGATGCTTTGGTGGCATCTGTAAAGATACCAGTTTCTACTTTGCAATTCATTTCTTCCTTGCTTGGATTTTAAGGTAATTCTGGGAATTCAATCAAGTACTTGTTGGATAGGATAAAAGGTATATGTATGCCTGAGTTTATATTCCCTCCTACTTTTCCTCAATATGGAGATTCTGTTTTATTCATCTCATTGTGGTGCTCTGGTTAAAGTGCTTGGTTGCAAACCAGAAAGTCAATGGTTTGAACCTACCAGCTGCTCCATGGGAGAAAGATGTGGCAGTCTGTGTCTGTAAAGATTTACAGCCGTAGAATCTTCCTGGCACAGTTCTACTCTGTCATATGGGTCTCTGTGAGCACTAATCGTCTCAACAGCATTTATGACTTCAGTCCACATCCAAATGAAGCCACATACAGGACAGACTCACAGTAAATGCTTGTTGTTTGATTGACCTGAATCAAACAACTCTGCTTCTCAGGAAGGAATGGCACATCAGGGCCTTTCTGTCTGGGGTGTAGGGTGCCATGGTACCAGAAAACATCCTGGGAATTGTGCAATGACCTCTTTCCCCAACACTAGAAATTGGAAAGGAAAAATTATATCTATGTACACATACACAGGTCATTCTACAGAAAAATACTAAGTGCCATCGAGTCAGTTCCAAATCATAGTGACCCTGTCTGTACAGGGTTTCTGAGGAGCAGCTGGTGGGTTTGAACAGCCTACTTGTGGTTCACAGTCCAGTGCAGATTCTATAGTGCTACACCAGGAGTTGAGAAAGATTTAGGATGTTGACCTTGAAGATTGCAGTGTTGTGACCATAAGCCACAGAATGCTGGAAGCCACCAGAAGCTGGCGAGTCAAGGAACTTGTTCTTCCCCAGAGCCTCTGGAGAGAGCATGACCCTCATCTCACCTGGATTTTTCTCCAACGATGCTGATTTTGGACTTCTGGTTTTTCAAACTGTGAAAGAATAAATTTCTGTTGTTTTAAATTACCCAGTTTGTGATAATTTGACAGTTTGTCTGTGGCAGTTGCAGGAACTTAATATATTACCTGCCCTTGGTCTTTCTCCCAACTGTCTATTTCTCTTAGCACCTACTCCTTAACTATCCTACAAACCCAGAACTGTTTTGTTAAAAGATTACTAGATCAAAAGTGACCTAAGAACAACAACAGATCTTAAATGAGAAGTCCTGACTTCATCTGCCCACTCCTTATGTAACAGCAGTACTCACTCAGCCTGAGGACAGATAATTCAGAAACATAGCCTTTGTCTTCAAGAACACACAGCTCAGTGGGTAAGACAGAACCAAGACACTAAGTAAATATGTATGTGCTGAGGAAGGCAAAATGCAAAGTCTGGGAGCCTCTCCTTCTGTCTAGTCTATCTTAGTCTGGAAGCTCAGCTGAAAACTGTCTACCATGGGTGATCCTACTAGTATTTAAAAAGCTGGTGTCATAGCTTCCAGCATCACACCAACATTCAAGCCACCACAGTATGACAAATGGACAGACCAGTGGTATAATACTAATAATAGTTGACATTATTTGAGGCTCTCTAAAGAGCTCTAAAGGGAGTGGAGCTCAGCTAGAATACAGTGGAAATGTGTCCCCTTGTGATGGGTAATGCAGAAGTTCTCCCTGATGATGCTAAGTACTATAAACAGATGTTGAATTTCTCACAGTAAAAATAGAGATGCTGTTTTTATGCTGATTTTTCCAAGTATGAGTCAGGGGCATAGAAAGAATGAATGACTTGCCCAAGTCCCTGAACTTAGGAAGGGTAGGAAGTGTTAGTCTGTCTCTAACCACAGTCCCTGCTCTTAAACACTCTGAGGACTGATCTGATTTTTCCCAGACACGGACACCATCACTCAGTGGTACAGTAACAGAGCTATACTACGATGAAATGCAAAGTAGCCCCTATACTGCTAATGGTATTATTTCTGCCCATTTCTGTAAGAAATTAGTCACTCTTGGCTTAAATGTATAGATTTCAGGTTCACTAAGTCTCTTCTGAGTAGGTATCCAGACAATGTGGAATCTTTGGTCTCCTTTTTGCTTGTGGGTGACATCTGAGATCAACACCAACAAGTTGGCTCTGGAGTCAGTTCTGACTGACAGTGGGCTTTTTCCCAAGGTGCCTCTGGGTAGACTCAAACTTCCAACCAGTACCAGTCAAGCACATAAGCCATCTCAGACTAGAGATCTCCTTTGGTTCTCAAAGGCCTTCTGATGGGGGAGTTGCTGGCCCAACTCACCATGTTTGGGAAGCTGTCCTGAATCTCTGCATTATCAGAGGTGACTAAAATGCCTCTGTGGTCTGGCTTTGTAAGGTCCACAGACACTGGACTCCTTACTCAACTGACTAAGATATTTTGGCACTTAATCTGAATTAACCAACTCCCACACTGCTCCCATCTTCTGGGGCATGATAAATATTCAGATGTGTTCTATTACCACTTCAGGGTCCAGGGACAGTCTGTCTCTCTTGGTGTCAGTATACCTGCTCCATCAAATCCTAACTAAATGATTTATTAACCCTGTGACCTTGGGGGTGTTGTTCACCCATCACTGCCTCCTTTTTATCATCTTTTACACAAAGAAAATATTAATAACCATTTGAGGGCATTCTATGAAGTACCAGGTAGGCTAAGTTGAACTACATGTCCCAGAATACTCTTCTCCATTTCCTATTTGGCTGAGAGGTTGAAGGACTGCAGTCACAGTTGTCATGTTGTAACTAACACACATTGTTACTTATCTACAGGCTTCCTCAGTGGCATGAGGCTGCAGCTGGGTGTGCAATTGCGTCTTCTTCCTTTGATCCTCCTTCCGCTTCTCTGACTGCTGGGCGAGGTAATGAGTCTTCACTTCTGCAGAACAGCACACCACCAAGTTCAAAGGCAATGAGAATGGAGGTTGATTCTAGTCCATTCCTGTGGGTTTCACAAGCCTCCCCATCATGTTTGTGGATCCCTCCTTGTCCTTTGGTTAATGCAAAGCCATTTGAACTGCAAGGTCGGAAGTCCAAGCTCCTCAGAAACCCTCTACAGGGTCTCTATGAGTCAGGACTGACTCAACAACACTTAACAACCACAACAGCATATCTGATTCCTGGTGGGATATTGTAGGACCAACACTGGACTGAAAATCACAAGGTTGATAGCTCAGACCAAGCAGCTGCTCCTTGGAAACCCTATACAGGGTAGCGATAAGTCGGAACCTACTCAACAGTGTTTAACAACAACATATTTGATCAAGGCATAACTCTAACTTGCAGAGTTGTCATGAGGATTAGGGTTGAATGATGAGTAAGCCTAGCACATTATTGTTGTTAGCTATCATCACGTTGGCCCTAACTCATGGCAACACCATACACAAAGGAACCAAATGTTTCCCAGTTCTGCACCACTACCATGATAGGTAGGGACTTGGACCCTTGTAATCCATAAGATTTTACTGACTAGTTTTCAGAGGCAGACTTGCAGGCCTTTCTTCCAAACCTTTATTAGTCTGGAAGCTCTGCTGGAACCGGTTCTGTATCATAGCAACATATAAGCCTCTACTGACAAACAGGTGGTAGTTGCCATGAGGTGAATACAATTTGGATCTACCAAATGTAAAGGGAGAATTAACCTAATGACTGCAGTATGTATATATTAGGACTGCCATTACAGTGTACAAGTTATGCTTTGCTCTGACTTGGGTCACCACTGAGATGCCTTTGCTGTGCATGGCTCTCCTGGAGCTGTTTCAGAAAGATCGTGGTTCTAGGCTCCAGTAAATAAACTTGACAGCTATCACCAAAGAACGTAAAAGATACAACCTGGGTCCACGTTCCACCACTCATCTGTCAGTTTGTCTACTGTGGTGGCTTGTGAGTTGCTGTAATTCTGAAAGTGATGCCACCAGTATTTTAAGTTCCAGCAGGCTCACCCATGGTGGACAGGTTTCAGTTGAGCTTCCAGACAAAGACAAACTAGGAGGAAGGAATGACGAACTACTTCCGAATATTCAGTCACCAAAAACCTTATGAATAGCAGAGAAACACTGTCAGATATAGTGCCAGAAAATGAGCCCCTCAGGTTGGAAGGCACTCAAAATGCGACTGGGGAAGAGCTGACTCCTCAAAGTATAGTTGACCGTGATGAAGCAAATGGAATAAAGCCCATGGGGGAAAAGCCCATGGGACCTTCATTTGCTGATGGGACACAACACAAAATGAGAAACAGCTGTAAACATCCATTGAAAATCGGAACATGAAAAGTATGAAGTATTTGGAAGTTGTCAAAAATGAAATGGAACACATAAACATTGATATCTTAGGCATTAGTGAGCTGAAATGGACTGGTATTGGCCATTTTGAATCTGATCACCACATGGTTTACTACACTGTGAATGACAAATTGAAGAGGAATGGTGTTGTATTCCTTGTCAAAAAGAACATATCCAGATCAGTCATGTGGTGCAATGCTGTTTGTGATAGGATAATATCCATGTGCCTACAGCAAAGCCCAGTTAATAGCACTATTATTCAAACTTACACACCAACCACTAAAGCCAGTGAGGATGAAATAGAAGAATTCTACCAACTTCTTCAATCTGAAAGTGATCAAACATGCAATCAAGATGTATTGGTAATTACTGGTAATTGGAATGCAAAGGTTGGGAGCAAAGAGGAAGGAACAGTAGTTGGAAAATATGGCCTTGGTGATAGAAATGATGCTGGAGAATGCATGATAGAATTCTGCAAGATCAATGATTTGTTAATTTCAAATACCTTCTTTAGGCAGCATAGGAGACGACTATACACATGGACCTCACCAGATGGAATACACAGAAATCAAATTGACTACATCTGCTGAAAGAGACGATAGAAAAGCTCCATATCATCAGTCAAAACAAGGCCAGGGGCAGGCAGACTGAAACAGACCATCAATTCCTCATATACAAATTCAAACTGAAGCTGAAGAAAATGAAAACATGTCCACAAGAGCCAAAATATGACCTTGAATATATCCCACCTAAATTTAGAGATCATCTGAAGAACAAATTTGATACATTAAACACTAAAAACCGAAAACCAGGAGAGTTGTGGGATGATATCAAGAACATCATACATGAAGAAAGCAAAATGAAGACAAGAAAGAAGGAAAGGGTCAAAATGGATGTCAGAAGAGACACTGAAACTTGCTCTCCAATGTAGAGATGCTAAAGCAAATGGAAGAAGTGAGGAGATACAAGAGCTGAACAAAAAATTTTAAAGATCAGCTCAAGAAGATAAAGCCAAATATTACAACAAAATGTGCAAAGATATGGAATCAGAAAACCAAAAAGAAAGAACATGCTCAGAATTTCTCAAGCTAAGAGAACTGAAGAAAAAATTCAAGCCTCGACTTTTGTTATTGAAAGATTCTCTGGGCAAATTATTGAATAATGAAGAAAGCATCAAGAGAAGATGGAAGAATTACACAGAGTCACTGTACTAAAAGGAAATTGTTAATGTTCAACCATTTCTTGAGGTAGTATATGATCCTGAGCCAATGATACTGAAAGAGGAAGTCCAAGGTGCTTTGAAGGAATTGGCAAAGAACAAGACACCAGGAATAAATGGAATAAAAATTGAAATATTTTAAGAAAGTGAGGCAGCACAGGAGGCACTCACTCATCTCTGCCAAGAAATTTGGGAGACAACTATCTGGCTGACTGATTGGAAGAGATCCATATTTGTGCCCATTCCAAAGAGGGGTGACCCAACAGAATGCGGAAATCATCGGACAATCTCTTTGATATCCCATGCAAGTAAAGTTTTACTAAAGG
>NW_006408862.1:1090225-1100638 GCF_000296735.1 Chrysochloris asiatica | reverse complement strand
TTCTACCACTCAGCCTCAAATAGTAGGATTCCATTTGCATGCTCTTATCTGTGTAGCATGATGTTGTCATTCTAGTCTTTGGATTGAGAAGCACTTTTTGAACATAAGGAATCCTGGTGCCATAGTCGGTTAAGTGTTGAGCTGCCAGTCACAAGGTCAGTGGTTCAAATCCACCATCAACTTCACAGGAGAAAGATAAGACTGTATATTCACATAAAGGCTTACCATCTCTTGGAAACTCTAAAGAGCAGTTCTACTCTGTCCTACAGGGTCATTAGGAATCAGAGTCAACTGGATGGTCATGCTTTTGAGAGTTTTTTTTTTTTTTTTTTTTTTTTTTTTTTTTGGTCAGAACTTAAACTAATGCTATGGTCAAGTTTGGAATATTGGCTTGCTAAGCACTACTTAATTAATCATTTACTTATGTGCTCTGGTTGTGGTTGTTGAGTGTGATCTAGTTGGCTCAGATTCATAGTGACCCTGTATAGGTTTTCTGTGGCTTTAAAGCTTTGTGGGAGCAGAAAGCTCTGGTTGCTATGGTTATGAGTTGCTAATCTCAAAGTCAGCAGTTCAAAACTACCAGCTGTTCCATGGGAGAAAGATGAGGCTTTCTGCTCACATTAAGATTTACAGCCTCGGAAACCCTATATAGGGTTGCTATGGGTAGGAACTGACTCCCAGGCGCTTAACCATCCAACCAACTAACCATATATATGGAACTCTGCAAAGTAGCAGAGTTCCATCCAAATTCAAACCTACACTCTGCAAGAATTTCTCTATCAGTCATCCCAGCTCCTTCCTTATGTAATGTCTTTCAGTGAGATAGGGCTGCTTTTCAATGGCACTAAATAATGACCTTGTTCAATCTGAGGTATTTGATGATTTATAAAAATTTGGGAGCAAGGCAGGTATTTAAACTTATGCCTTAAAGTCTAGTCTGTCATAACATTAAATGTCTGTCTCCAGTCTCTTGCAGAAGCTTTTCTAGACATACATCTAATAATGCCGTTCACTAGGGAGATGAGTGAGTAATGTAATTTCACAGGGAATTCTGGTAGGTTTCCAATTTTAAATCTGACTGGTCTTGGATCTGACAAGTCACTAACATATAGGGATTTGGTCAGGACACTTGGCCACTTGGAAGGCCAGGAGATTAAGGACTGACCACCTTTCTCTTACTCTACAACCACGCATAGTCCGTCTCCATTGCCTCTAGATGTTGCTCCAGTGTTTCTCTCTTGTCCTGTCTTCTCTCTCAGCTCCTCCCCTCTTTTCCATTTCTCCTTCCCATGATTCAGTCTGTCTTTCTCATCCTTCTATTCTCCTTCTCCCCTCTCCTTATTTACCAGTCTCTCTTTAGTTCTAAGCTCTGATTAGGTTTGAATCTCAGCTCTACCACTACCAGCCATAGCCTTCAGTAAGTTTGTTAGCGTCTCTGCATCTCTGTTTCCTCATTAGTAGATTGCAACCATATAGTCTGTCTTATTTGTGGTTTTAAGGTTTAAGAGAGGTGGTCTTTCCTTGTAAAGTGTTTATAAAAGTAAAACAAAACAAACAAAAACAAAGCAAACCTAGTGTATCAAGTCAATTTGGACTCATGGAGATTCCAAGTTGCAGAAGAGATTTGCTCCGTAGGATTGTTTGGCTGTAATCTTTACAGAAGAAGATCACCAGGCCTCTCTTCTGAGGCATGGCTGGGTGAGTTAAAATCATCAATCTTCAGGTTAGTAGATGAGTGAACAACACTTGCATCACTCAGGGACATTTTGGTTATCAAAGTGGTAGTTGTACGCCATGGAGTCGGTTCCAACTCATAGCAACCCTGTTTAGGGTGTTCAAGACTGTAATTTTTATGGGAGCAGAAATCTTCATCTTTCTCCTGTGGAGCATATGGTAGACTCGAACTACTGACTGTAGCTCACTATGCTACCGGGACTCCTTGATTATCTAAGTACTGCACTCTTAACATTGTTGCTGTTGTTGTCATTGTTAATGCTGTGGAGTCAGTTCTGATTCGTAGCCACCCTGTATAGAGTCTCCAATGAGAGGCTGTGGGTTTGAACCACTGACCTTTAGGTTAGCAATTCAGTGCTTATCCTACAGCGCCACACCAGGACTCCCTTAATAAGGACAGGAAACCACAAGGCCAGTAGTTCAAACCCACCAGCAACTCCTCAGGAACCCTATTCAGGGTCAGTCTGAGCCAGAACCAATTTGACAGTACTAACAACAACAATAAGGGCTCAATAGGGTTGGACTCCTGGTGTGGCGCTGTAGGATCGGCACTGGACTGAGAATCACTAGATCAGCAGTTCATACCCACCAGCCACTCCTTGGAAACCCTATGCAGGGTCACTATGAGTCAGAATCAACTTGATGGCACTTCACAACAGCAACAACAATATAATTGGTTATAATGATTTCATCTCTCCCTTCTTCTTCTTTTCCCTTTCTTCTATGTCCTCTTACCCCTCTTCTTGCTCACTATCAATAAGTATCTGAAGATCAATAACGAGATTAATTCCCAGAAGAAATCTCAAAATCCTACATGTGAGCCAAGGCCCCTCAAGTCTCCTGACACTCATTCCTTCTGTGTCCTAAAGGAACTTTGCAAAAATCGGCACCATCAACGGTGACCCACTTCCTATTTTCTTGACAAACCTCCTGAGAAAAACACAACATGTGACTTAACCTCTTTGGACCTTTCTTTTTTTTTTTTTTTTAATGTAAAATTCAGGCCAAATATTTGGGCACAGAAGGCACTTTGTAAGTCTTAAACTGTTTCACATGTGTCCTTTCATCTTATGGCCAGGAACATCTCCTAACATGCAAATAAAATCCCTCTCTGTGCAATTGAAGTCCTTCCATCTTGCCTTTTGTGGAAATGACAAATGGGTTCCTATAGCTCCCAGGATCTGCTCAGAGACCTGAACTCTGCGTTGTAAAAGGATTTTATATTTTCCCTCAGAGGTATATATTTTAAAACCTTACTCAAAATGCTGCATCCTCTATGAACCAAATCTAAGCAACACAAATCCTTTGTCATTGATTCCAACTCATGGCAACCCTATGCATTACAGAATATAACTGTGCTCTACAGGATTTTCTTGGTTGTAATCTTAATGAACACAAATTGCCAGGACTTTTTTCTATGATGCCACTGGATGAATTCAAACTGCCAACATTTATGTTGGCAGTCAAGCTCAATAAGGAAAGTAAATTCTCTCAGAAATCAGTTTCTACGGAGAGTTTTTGTTTTTTGTTTTTTTCCTCTAGCTCAATTGTCAATATTGCAGGTTACAATGTAATTCTGTTAGCTGGGCTGCTAACAGAAAGGTTAGCAGTTTTATCAGATCTGGTGGATCCATGAGAGAAAGTCTAGGCAAATTTGCTCTAGATGCAAAATCGTGGTGGTGTTCTGACTCACAGTGGCCCTGTATGGTTGGATTGGCTGATGGGTTTGAACCATTGACCTTTCAGCGAGGAGTGCAGTAATTATCCTACAATGCCACACCTGAATGTGAACCTTAGCACCTAGAAAGCCCTATGGGACAGTTCTTTTCTGTCCTAAGGAGTACTAAGTATCTAGAATCACTTCAGTGACACCCAACAATATAGGTTGTTGCTAAGAGTAGTACATTTCATGCAGAATACTGTAAATATGCTCCTGAATAGAAAATTAATTGAAGGATCATTTCCATTTTTCTTTGAATGTGAGGTAGAAAATCTAGTCACTGGTTTGCAATTTCAGTAGGGAGATGTTCTAAGATATTTATTTTCCTTTTCTCTCCCTCTTGTCCTCTCATTTCCCTTCATTCCTCCCCCTCCCCCTTTATTCTCAATTTATCCCCACCCCTCAGAGTCTTCTCTTGATTGCTTGGTTTTCTTTTCTACTCACACTTTCTTCAGGTATCAGGCATAGTATGGGAAAATACACATATGTCTCAAGGCTTTTTGAAGATGAAATTGACTAACGGCATTAAAACAATAGCTCAATTGCTGTGACTACAGAATGTGACAGACAGATGCTTGTGGTGGTTGTTGGTCAGTGCCTTTGAGTCAGTTTGGACTCATAGCAACCCATGGCTATGTATAGGGTTTCCAAGGCTGTAAATCTTTGTGGAAGCAAAAAGCCTCATCTTTCTACCTCAGAGCAACGGATGGGCTCAAACTGCAGACCTTATAGCTCGTAGCCAAGTACTTATCCTGCAAAGACATAGAGCTTCCACATGAATGTATCAGATTAAAAATACATATTTACATGATCAACAATATAATTTTTCATAATGTGGGGGGACATGTGGTGGCTTCATGTGATAAGCACTGAACTGCAAACCACAAGGTGGTTTGAGCCCAGCAACCATTCCATGAGAAAAAGATGAGGCTTTTCCCCAAAAAAATGTTTAAAACCTGGGAAACCCTGTACAGGGTAGCTATGAGTCAGAATCGACTCTATGACACTTAACAGAAACGTAAAATAGAGGTATGTTCTATTTAATATTCTTAATCCTCCCCTTTCTACTCAATTACTCTTAGGGGGAAGTGGTGTGCAGTGCTATAGGATAAACATTGGACTGGTAACTGCAAGGTCAGCAGTTCAAACCCACCAGCCACTCTCAGAAACTGACTCAATAGCACTTAACAACAATACATGCTGTCAACCCCTGGTGTGGGGCTGTAGGACAAGCTTTGGACTGATAACCACAAGGTCAGCAGTTCAAACCCACCCAGCACACTTGAAAACCCTATACAGTGTCACTGTGAGTCGAAAATGACTGGTCAGCACTTAAGAACAGCATACATGGCCATAGGTCAACCCCCAACTCATGGAGCCCCTGGGTGTCACAGAGTAGAACTGTTACACAGGCGTTCTTGGCGGCAATGTTTGTGAAACCAGAGTGTCAGGCCATTCTTCCACAGATCCTCTAGCTGGAGTCGAACAGCCAACTTCTAGGTTACTAACTAATCATAAACTGCTTGCCACACCCAGGTGCTTGTTGTCTATACATAGCTAACCTTTGTTAGTATGTACTCAGGACTCCACAGAGTTCTCACAGGTTAACACACAACAGGAACTTTCTAAGTATATGTTGAAGAAATGAATAATTAAAAGAATAAATTAATGAATAAAAAAGTACCACCTAGAATAATACCTCATTGGAGCCCTGGTATAGGGGGTTTGATGTAGGGAAATTAGTTGTAATGGTATGAAATACCTACTGTAAGATTTGTGATTGATTTTTTTTTTTAATGTTTTCTTGTGAATTACGTGATAATTTACATAGGAGAACATTAGCTTCACATTCATCCTATCGTATATCGTTTCATTGCCATGGTTACAATCCCCTCCGTGTATGATCAACCAACCAAAGGGTATACCCTACAAGCCTGCCCCCCCAGTCATCAGCATTGTGATTGATTTTTGATTGACATTGATTATAAAACATTTCTCTTTGAAAAAGGCTAAAAATGAAATGAATTTATTTTTGACAAACTAGCAATAATTGTTGTTGTTGTTGTTGTTGTTGTTAAGTGCTGTCGAGTTGATTCCCTGTTTCTGAGGTGGCTGGTGGGTTTGAACCACTGACCTTATGATTAGCAGTCCAGTGCTTATCCTACAGTGTCACACCAGGACTCCATAGCGATAATAAATAAAGTTAATAATTAAGCACATTCTATGGAGTTCAGGTGAAGTGTTGTAGGAGGTTGGTGGTTCAAACCCACCAGCTTCTCTACAGGGTTGTTAAGTTCAGCCAAGTGGGTTCCAACCCATCATGACCCTGTATAAAGTTTCCTAGGAGCATCTAGTGAACTTGAATCACCAACCCTGTGGTCCAAACCAACCTTGTAGTCCAGCGCATTAACCCACAGTACCACATCAGGACTCCATTACAACTCATAGTGATTCTGAGGAGTGACTAG
Organism: Chrysochloris asiatica; assembly: GCF_000296735.1. Lineage (NCBI taxonomy): Eukaryota > Metazoa > Chordata > Mammalia > Afrosoricida > Chrysochloridae > Chrysochloris > Chrysochloris asiatica. The sequence goes on along the minus strand of NW_006408862.1, from coordinate 1,094,716 downwards.
TGGGTATAAACCACTGATCGTAGCACTGTGGTTACGAGTCAGGCTGCTCACCTCATGGTCAGCAGTTCGGAGAAAGATAAGGATTTCTGCTCCTGTAAAGCTTTACAGCCTCGAAAACCCTATGCAAGGTCGCTGTGAGTCGGAATCGACTCCACAGCACATCACCACCACCACCAGCAGCATTTCTCATGCTGAAAGAACTGAAGAAAACATTCAAGCCTCAATTTGCAATACTGAAGGATTCTGCAGGCAACATTTTGAATGAGGCAGGAAGCATCAAAAGAAGATGGAATTGGTCAATGTTCAACAGCATATGATCAAGAACTTATGGTATTGAAGGCAGAAGTCCAAGCTGCACTGAAGGCATTGGTAAAAAACAAGACTCCAGTAAGTGATGGAATGCAAATTGAAATGTTCAACAAATTGATGCAGCATTGGAGGTGCTCACTCATTCATGGCAAGAGATTTGGAAGATAGTTACCTATTGGAAGAGATTCATACTTGTATCCATTCCAAAAAAGGGTGACCCAACATAACAAAGAAATCATCAAACAATGACATTAATGTAATAAGCTAGTAAAATTTTGCTTAAGGTAATTTAAAAATTACTTCAGCAGTACATTGTCAAGAAGCTTCCAGAGATTCAAGCCAGTTTCAGAAAAGGACATGGAATGAGGGCTATCATTGTTGATTTCAAATGGAACCTGCAGAAAGAAGAAAAGACCAAAAAAATGTTTACTTGTGCTTTATTGACTATGTATAACCATTTGACTGTGTGGAGCATAACAGGATAAGATTCTGAAGAATGGCAATTCCAGAACACTTTATTATGCTCCTGAGGAACCTGTATAATGATCACAAAGATGGAAAAAAAAAAAAGAGTAGCTACTGATGCTGTTTATGTACAGCCAAACATATTATGGGATTTGGTTGCTTTTTCTGGAATTTTACGTTCCTGCTTTCATGGAATATCCAAGTTTATTGGCATTGTGTTTAGTGCTTCTGTTCTACCTCCTGGTTCTTTGGGTAGAGTCTGGGTCTTAAAAGCTTGAAAGTGGCCATCCAGGGCATAACAATTGATCTACATGCACCAGGAGCAACAGAGAAAGGAAAGGAGTCAGGAATAGGATGACAATATGGAATGTGTTACTAATTGCCTCCCGAACAACTGTCTCCTTTACCACGAAACCAGAAGAACTGGTACTATTACTGAAAAATGTGAACAATGATTCCATCTAAGGATCTTAATCAACAGACAGAAAATAGAGAACAGGATTTCAAAGGCTCATGGGTTACAGACTTTCTGGAGCTAAGGGAACTGGATGAATCCCTAAAACTATTGCCCTGGTGTGGATAAACACTGGACCACTAACCGCAAGGCCATGGTCAAACCTGCCAGTCACTCCTCTGAAACCTTGTGTTCATGATGAGTCAGAATTGATTTTATGGCACTTAACAAAAACAAAATAATCTTTAAACCTAACCAAAAGTATCCCCTGAAGTCTTCTCAAAATCAAACAATAATTTAGCTTAACTATTAAAAAAAGATGACTTGCGCACTGTGCTATTTTAAGAACTATCTGCTGTTGTTTTTAAATGTCTTTGAGTTGGTTCTGACTCATAGCAACCCTGTATAGGGTTTCCAAGGAGTTTGAACTACCGACCTTGCCATCAAACCAACCTTGCAGTCCAGTGCTTATCCTGCAGACGCACACCAGAACTATCAAGATGGCACCGAAGTAACAACAGCAACTCAAAAGTTTAGACCCTCAGGGGCAGTGAGTTTATGTTAATGGTTAGGAACAACTCAGAAAGGAGGGTGAGAATGATTGTACAACTTGAAGAATATCATCAATGTCACGGAATTGTATCTGCCGAAACTGTTGAATTGATATCTTTTTTGCTGTGTATATTCTCAACTTAAAAAACAAAAAAGGAAACTGTCACAAACTTGGTGTCTTAAAACAACAGAAATTTATCATAAATAAAGTTTTACTGAGGCATAGCTACATCTATTCATTTACATATAGTCTGCATCTGCTGGAGTGGATAGGTCAGAAACTATATGGCCTACAGAACCCAAAGTATTAACTCTGTGGTATTTTACTGAAAAACTTTGATGACGACATCTGCTATAGAATTGTCCTGGTGTGATGCTGTAGGGTAAACACTGGACTACAAGGTCCTTTGAACTGCAAGATCAGTGGTTCAAACTCACCAGCTGCTCCTTGGAAACCCTATAAGGGTCACTGTGAGTTACAACTGACTCAATGGCAGTTAACAACAATATCTGTAGAACTGAGTCCCTGAGAATACAGATTTTTGTCTCTCTTGTTCACATCTTGATTCTCAGCACCAACAGTCCTGTGCACATAACAGGTTGTTGTTGTTGTTGTGAAGTGCTCTTGAGTCAGTTCTGATCCATAGCGACCCTGTATAGGGTTTCTGAGGAGCAGCTAGTGAACTTGAACTGCTGACCTTGCAGTTCAAATGGCTTTGCAGTCTGGCACATGAACCCACAGCACCACACCAGGACTCCGTATAACAGGACTCAATGACAAATGAGTGAATATTAACAGCTGAGTGGACGGATGAGCAACTGAAGAAACAAATGTACCCCATAGGTTGGTCATCTCTTATATTTCAATATCCTTTATCCAAAGATCAAGATGGACCATGTAGACAAGGATGGGTCCCCTCACAGTTGTAGACAGAGGGCAGTTTGCAGCGAACAAACCATGAGCTGATCATCATCCTATGGAGCAAAGGGAAGCTTTTCTACATCCTTAACTCCCTTAGCAGAAACTTCCCCTGTGTGCCTATTTCTAGAAATTAAGCTTAATTTTAAATTTGCAGAATTAGCAAGGAATCCTGATAGTTTTCACTAATGAATTCTAATGGTTAATTATGCTTAGTCTCTTAATGACTTTTTCCCTCTATTAGGGCCCTCAGCTCTAGTTCTGTTCAGAGGACACAAAATGAAACTGACTGATTTTTTTCAATAAAAGTTTTGAGATCATAGAAGGTGCCTTTTCTATTCTTTTTGAGCCTTCTTGAATTCTCAGAAAACTAAGAGTTGATAAAAATGAATATAAGAATGGGAACCAGCTTGACAGTTTTATGGTTTTAAACAACTATGCTGACCTTTCAGATCTTGGACTAGGCTCAAGGTTGGTATTTAATGTCCTCCTAGCAAAGGAGCTCTGGTAGCGTAGTGGTTACGAATCGGGCTGCGAACCACAAGGTCATCAGTTCGAAACTACCAGCTGTTCCACAGGAGAAAGATGAGGCTTTCTGCTCCCATAAAGATTTACAGCCTCGGAAACTGTGTAAAGGGTCACTATGAGTCGGAACCAACTCCACAGCATACAACAACAACAACAGCAAAAATTCCAGCTTCCAAAGAAAGAAACTAAGGACCTGATTCTTACCTTAATTCATGAGGCCTTAAAGAAGAACTTGCTGAGTATAACTAAAGCCTGAAACCTGTCCCAAACCAAATACATTACCATCAAGTCTATTCAAATTATGATGAATCCACTTATTACAGAGTACAACTGCTCCATAGGATTTTCTTGGCCATAATCTTTATGGGAATAGATTGCTAGGACCCCATCCATGGTGCAGCTGGGTGGGTCTGAGCCACCAGTCCCCCAGTAGACAGCTGGACACAAAGCATTTGTGTCTCCTAAGAATCTTCATTTTAATACAATTGGCTTTAATATTGGTTACTAAGTTTTATAAAAGATAAGAGAGAAGTGTGTTTTCTTAGGCTGGGTTAGCTAGTGAAGCAAACTCACTGAAGCTTATCTATGTATATATAACAGGAAACTTGTATCAAGCATGGTGTACACAGTTGTAGAAGTGGGCACGTGTCAGACTGAAGGCTTCTGTTTCATGTAACTGCAGGGCTGATGAGTCAGGATTAGCAGGCCAGATGTAGCAGGCTCAGCTGCTGAAGACTCCCAGGATCGGCAAAGCAGAGAGCAGACCACTGGCTCAAGTACAAAGAACCAGAAGTCAGAGGATGAGCCAGATACAAAATCCAGACTCAGCCAAGATAGGGAAAGTTTAGCTGAATTAAGAGGCAGAAGAATAAGAGAATGTAAAACTTCCAGGAATTTTCAAAACATTTAGGTAGATTACATACTATTCAATCTCCCCTAGATCTCAAGGAGAAGAGATGTTCAAAATTCACATGACTGTATTGCATAAGAAAAATTAAAAACAAAATTGGACATATCTTAAGAGATATGTACCCTAATTAACCAGTGTTAATAAACAACATTCTTATCAACGGAGAAAAGATTGAAGTTGTCAAGCACTTCATTCTTCTTGGATCAACTATCAACTTCCAATACTCATGGAAGCAGCAGTCAAGAAATCAAATGACGTATTGCATAAGGCAAATCTGCTGCATAAGAATTTTTTAAAGTGTTGAAGAGCAAAGATGTCAGCTTGAGGACTAAGGTCCGCCTGACCCAAGCCATG
>NW_006408862.1:1087954-1089578 GCF_000296735.1 Chrysochloris asiatica | reverse complement strand
ATATACATATATATGTGTGTGTGCCTATATATATACAGATATAGATATATGTGTGTGTGCATATATATGTGTGTGCCCCTATATATGTGTATGTGTGTGTCTATATATATATGTGTGTGTGTGTGTGTGTGTGTGCGTATATGTGTGTGTCTATATATATGTGTGTGTGTCTATGTGTGTGTGTGCATATATGTGTGTGTGCCTATATATATGTGTGTTTGTGCATATATATATGATATCATGTGCCAATCAGTATTCAGATGTCCCTAAAATCGTACAGTGGCAGAAAAATCCATTTGGATCCCTACCTCACATCTTATAGCAAAATAAATTTCAAATACATAAAAGCATGATAACCAGGGACATATTCTAGGAACTTTTACATAGAAAAATAATAGCAATACTAAAACAAAACCAAAAAAAATGGCACACTGAGGGAAAAAAAAATTAAGTTAGTGATAAAAAAGAAAAAAAGTTAGTTTTAAAAAAGAAAAATCCAACATCTCAATGCACGAATTGGCAGATCCCAGAAAAATAAAGGAGGTGACAGTTTATCGTTAGTGAGCATTTTACAATTATATGAGATAAGTACTATTATCTTCATCCTCATTTTTAAAACTTGGAAATTGAGGCATAGAAAATTTAAGTCATTTGTCTCAAATAACCCAACTAGTTCTGGTGTGATGCTGTGGATACGTGGTTTGAATAGCAAGGTTACTTGCTCAAACTCACCGGCTGCTCCTTGGAAACTCTATACAGGGTCTCTATGAGTTCTACTGACTCCGCGGCACAAAACAACAACAACACAGTTAGCAAGTAATAACTATGGGGTTTGATACCAGGTGGTCTTTCTCCAGAATCCACACTATTTAATCATTAAGTTAAACCAGCTCTCAATTGTAGCTGACAGTATATGAAAAAATGCTTGATTTCGTGTATAATCATTTGTAATTTTGCCAGCATGTTTAAGCAAAATGATAAGTAAGCAAAAATGATACACCACTTTTACCGATTGCTGATTTTTTAAAATTTCAAAAAGGTAACAGTCCATGGTGGAACACCTGAGCCTATGACTCATAGAACTCACCCCCATGGTTCAATTTTAAGCCAAACAATAGACAGGTCTATTAGAGAAAAATAGTCCTGCTATGGCACTGCAGGATAATGCACTGGAATGAAAACACAAGAAAGATGTTTCAAGCCCACCAGCATCTCCTCAGAAACCCTAGACACGGTCAGTAGGAGTCGAAACTGACTTAGTGACAGACACTTAACAACGTCAAGGGAACAATAATATGAGCAATGCAAACCAACATTAGAGACTAAAAGGGCAGCATTTACCCAGGACAAAGCTCAGAAGGATTAGGAAAGATGGAGGACTGGAAACAGAAAGCATAGGGAGAAAGTAGGATAAATGATGTTTTATGGTGGGGATTGCAGTTAATGAAATGAAACAAAATGTATGCGAATTGTTGTATGTATCTTAAATACCAGCAGGGTCACCCATGGTGGACAGGTTTCAGATGAGCTTCCAGACAGAAGACAGAAGAAGGGGTGACGAACTACTGTCGAGTATTTAGTAACTGAAAACCTTATGAATAGCAGAGAAACACTGTCAGGTATA
>NW_006408862.1:1083754-1085349 GCF_000296735.1 Chrysochloris asiatica | reverse complement strand
CGTAGAAGAATTGATGCTTTTGAGTTATGGTGTTGGAAGAGAATATTGAAAGTGCCATGGGCTGCCAAAAAAACCAACAGATCCATTTTTGGAAGAATGCTCCTTGGAGGCCAAGATGGCCAAACTTCATCTCTCATACTGTGGACATATTGTCAGAAGGGACCAGTCAATGGAGAAGGATATCATGTTTGGTAAGGTGGAGAGTCAGAGAAAAAGAAGAAGATCCCCCAATGAGATGGATTGGCCAAGTGACAGCAGTAGTGATGTAGGCCCAGGATCAGGCAGTATTTCTTTCTTCTGTGTATAAGGTCACTATGAGTTGGTACTGACTCAATGGCACCTAACAACAGTATGGTAGGGATTGTAGTTAATGAAATGAAACAAAATGTATACGAATTGTTGTATGGAAAACTCTGTAACCCTTCACCCAATTGACAATAATTTTTAAAAAGGCAATTGAAAAAAAAAAAAAAAAGAATAGTTTATGGTTCACAACAATAATAACAAATCCCTAAAGCTGGCGGCATTTAAAAAAAAAGATAAAGAGTCAATATTAAGGATGACATGGGAGCAAAGATTTGCTCATTTATTGATCAAGAGTCATTTGTCCATATATGTCAAAGTATGTATCCTTTATGTGATGCTGTAGGATAAGCACTGGATGGCTAACTTCAAGGTTAGCAGCTTGAAATCACCAGTCCCTCCTCGGAAGCCCTGTACAGGGTCGCTACAAGTCAAAACTAACTCAATGGCACTAACAACAACAACAATCCTTTAATGCAGTACAGGTATGTGTCATGTGATATCCACAGTATCTTCTGTGGAATAGAATGTTATGTAATTTGGGCATTGTTTGAATAGTATACTTAATCTCCATAAAGTCTATTATATTGTAAGCTCTGGGAACCCTCTGGATGAAGTGTACAGGCTGTGTTCATTGGTTACTGGAGGCCCCCTTGCCGGGTGTGCTGTGGGGCTGTACCAGCATCTTTTGACATGGAGTGGTGGAAGAGGAGGGGATGCATGGGGGCGGGGAATGCAGAAGTGGCCACAAGGACAGGATGCAGGATGTGGAGCAGGTTGTTGTACTGGAAGCAGAGCTGGTTGTGGTGCCCCTGCACACTGCTGTCCACATTGGTATAGCTATGTCCTGGTCATGTGTAGCTGTGCCACCCAGAACTGGGAACTCGTGAGTGCCCAGGGCCTGGCCAATACTGTCAGTGCCCACAGGAGAGGAGGTGGTGCTGCAGTGGGCACTGCCCTGCACCAAGAGTGAAAGGCTGCAAGGCTGCTGGGTGGATGAATGAAGGCAAGAGGTGGGCAAGGAGGAGGCAGAAGAGGAGTTTCTAGAGGGATTGGGGTATGTCCTTGGATCTGAGATCTTTAGAACCATTGTTGTTGTTGTTGTTGTTGTTGTTGTTGTTAAGTGCTGTTGAGTCAGTTCTGACTCATAGTAACCCTGTATAAGGTTTCCAAGGAGTGTCTGGTGAGCTTGAACGCCTTTCAGTTCAAACCAACCTTGCAGTCTAGCATATTAACCCATAGCTTCACACCAGGACTCCATTTTGTGGTACTAATGTGCAATGCACTCAAGT
>NW_006408862.1:1080560-1083158 GCF_000296735.1 Chrysochloris asiatica | reverse complement strand
AGGATAAAACTTGCTCCCATTTGTGTGAAGTGAAAGGACACACACACAAACACAAGCACACACACTTGTAAAGACACACAAGGAGTTCTTTATAACAATTGTACTGAATTGGGAGTCTGAAGTAGAAGGAAGACTGTGTTGTTCATTGTATAACTTCATCCTTTAGAAAAAAAATCACATGCACATATTGGTCTTTCAGCTTAAAATGTGGTTTAATTTTATTTTTAATCTCCTGAGTATATACCGTATTTATAAAGCCAAATATTGAATGGAAGAGTAATCCTTAAATTCCCTGAGAGCAATTCTGGGAAGCAGATTTCCAGGGAGTGAGATCTGCCCCTACAAATTTAGAGATGAGGTCTGGGTCCTTCCTGGGCTTTGAGAGAACCATTGCTCAGAGCCATCAAGGCTATTTCATAAGTACAAATAGGCCCTGATGTGATAATTCACTGAATACACGTCTATAACTACCCATATACCATGGTTCTAGGGGCTAGGGCTAAGGAAGCAAAGGGTAAGAAAGCAAATCTTTTAGGCTTTAAGGGCCCCACTGAATCCACGGTGGTGCAAACAGTTAAGCACTTGGTAACTAATACAAGGTGGGTGGTTTGAGTCCATGGAGAGGCACTTCGGAAGAAAAGCCTGGTGATCTGCTTCTGAACTCCTGAAAACTTAGTTATTTTGAAGACCTTATGTAGCACAGTTCAACTCTGACACACATGAAGTTTCCACGAGTTGGAACTGACTCGATGGCAGCTGTTTGGATTTTTCTTTCATTTTTTTAACTTAGGGGCTATATATAATCTTTGGAGTCCTGGTGTGGTGCTGCGTGTTAGTGCACTGGACCTTCCCAATGTGCATCTGACTACTAAACTTTTACTTAAGTTCAAGACTTTCAATTACTGGAGAAATGTTAACTACTCACCCCATCTACTGTGTACAGTGCCCAAGAGTATAACATATGCATGTGGACCTTTTATGGAAGAGACAGCTGATATTGATAAATGATGTTGTTAAATGCCATTGAGTCAATTCTGACTCACAGCAAACCTGTATAGGGTTTCCGAGGAGTAGCCGGTGGCTTTGAACAGCAAACCTTGTGGTTCGGAGTCCAGTGCTGATCCTACAGTGCCACATTGTTGTTGTTGTTGTTGTTGTTTGTGCCGTGGAGTCGGTTCCGACTCATAGTGACCCTATACAGGGTTTCCGAGGCTGTAAATCTTTACAGGAGCAGAAAGCCTCATCTTTCTCCGGCGGAACAGCTGGTAGTTTCGAACTGCTGACCTTGCGGCTCGCAGTCCAATTCGTAATCACTATGCTACCAGAACTCCTGTTCCACATAGGCAATCTGAAAAAGACATTTAACAGCAACAACAACTAAAACCATCTAACAACAGCATCTGATTAGAGGAGAAAGGATTTTAATGTTAAGCTTTGCAATAATGATTTGGGAGACTTCCCAGATGAGAGAGGAATGCATTCCCTTTATGGTGAAGGATGACAGAAAACTGGGAGGGAGATTAATTAATTTCAACTGGACTGCATGTTTGCTTGCGAGTGAGCAAAGCAGCCTCTTCGGTCTCTGAGGACAGAGTAAGACCACGGAGGTGTGAGGGAGGCTGGGTGGGAATGAATTGTAGCTAATGGCGGAGATGGTGGGATCCACAGCCCAGATGTGATTGCTGGGTGTCTAGACCAACTTCCTGCCTTGGAAGTGGCGTCTAGGGCTCACTGCAGCTCCAAGAAAAGTCTTTGAGAAGGTGTGTGACTTCATTATGTGTAACAACCTCTAAGCATTGAAGATCTTTTTTTCTAGATGAGGTGCTTTACACATTTGACAAGTTGCATGTCCATTTCTTCATCTGTCAAGTGAGGGGATGGCCTTTTCAACTCAATCATTCTGCAAGTTGATGACCTTAGAATAAAGCTTTTCAATGGCCACTCTTTCTTGGTGAATTCCTGCCTTCCTACCATTGCTTGCCTGTTACTTTAACTTAGAGTGCTCTCCTCACACACTTTATGAATATCTACCCAGTCAAAGTTTCATGTCTTCAGCAGTTCACATCAGTATCTCTCTGCCTCTGCCTTATTACAGACTTAACTCATTTTATTGATATCTAAAGATTACCTATTGTTATAAATTAAATTAGGACCTCCAAAAGATCTGTTAAAATTTACCTATGAATTTGTCCTTGTTTGGGGAAATAGGATTTTTCCTTTGCAGATGTTATCAGTTAGCTCAATAAGGTCATACCAAAGTAGGGTAGGTCCTAATCCTTTATGGCTGACATCTTATAAAAGTGAGGACAGACATTAAACGAGCTACAGGGATGCCATGTGAAGACGTGCCTCCAATCCAATGAATGCCAAGAGATGCCCGGAGCTGCAGAAACTGAAAGAGACAAAGAACAATCTCCCCCTAGAGCTGGCAGAGAGCATGGCACTACCATCAACCTAAATGAGGCCTCCTAGAAGACTCATTAACAACCTGCAATATGCAGATGATACAACCTTGCTTGCTGAAAGTGAAGAGGACTTAAAACATTTACTGATGAAGATCAAAGAACACAGCCTTTGGTATGGATTGCATCTCAATGT
>NW_006408862.1:1079185-1079978 GCF_000296735.1 Chrysochloris asiatica | reverse complement strand
TTCTGCTGTGCATAATGTCGCTATGGGTCGGTACCAACTCGATGGCAGCTAACAACATCAAAAACTCTCTGCTGACACAGCAGGCATTCTGTAAGCACTTTTTAATTCATTGATTCAGAACTGAAAAAAAAAGCAGATTTCAAGATTCAGCAAGATCTCTCTCACCTTCATCTCCTAGAATAAAAAATGGAGGAGACAATAGCAAATTCAGTTCAGAGAATAAAAGGTGGGTCTAGAGTTGGAGTAGGGACTTTGCAGAAAGATAAGATTGAGTGGAAACATTTGTCTCCTCACTATGAAGTGTTTTGTGCCTGGCTAGACAGTTAACATCTCTGAGTCCCATTTCTGTCTTCTGTAATCTGGGGTTAATGTTGTCTTCCTAACTGGGTGCAGAAAATATTAAAAACCCTGATATATTTTGTAATCAGGTTTTGTGACTTTTAGATAACAGCATCCCAAATGATACAGAATTCTAAGTCAGTGGCGCTGTGGGTTAATATGCTGAACTGCAAAGTCAGTTTAAACAGCAAGGTCGGCTGTTCAAGCTCACCAGTTGCTCCTTGGAAACTCTGTAGAGGGTCATTATGGGTTAGAACCGACTCAATGGCACTTAACAACAACAACATGATAGGATGTCCTGGTGTGGCACCTTGGGATAAGCACTTGACTTCAAGGTTGGTTTAAACAGCAAGGTCAACAGTTCAAACTCACTAGTTGCTCCTCAGAAACCCTATAGAGGGTTGCTGTGAGTGGGAACCAACTCAACAACACTTAACAACAATGTAATAGGACA
>NW_006408862.1:1076843-1078716 GCF_000296735.1 Chrysochloris asiatica | reverse complement strand
TGTTTTGGTGCAATAGAATGCACAGAGCCCTTTAAGGCTCTTGAGTGCACTCTGAGACATCCAGTATGCTTGATTACATGTACTCTGTGATGTATGGTAGAAGCCAATATTGTGATACTGTTATGTGTTTACACATACTGTGCCATGGGTCACAGGTAACAGAAGCTGATAAAATTATGTGATATTGTGTGCATGTGGCATGTCATGTATGGTAGGCTGCCACATGATTGTGTGATAGCATGGACTATGTGAAGTATGATCTATGAGAGGATCGGATTTTTGTGCTTTGAAAACATTAACCTGGCAGTACAAGGTAGGATGGAATGGAGAACAGAAAGCAGGAGGCACAGAGGCCTGGCAGATGCTATTTGGCTGGTTGAAGGTAGTGGGAATTAGGGGACTGGCAGTAGGGGTTGAAAGGGGAGGTAGATGTGAGAGACAGAACCGCAGCACATGTCACGTATACATCCTGCAGGCAGCTTGAACTCAACATGCCTCACAACTAAAGTTATTGGCTTTCTCCAAAATCTTTCCCTTCCTCATGCTTTCATCTCTAGGGATAGAACAATTCATTGCCCCAACTGGATCCTCTGAGTCACCCCAGCTTCTTCTACTCTTCACCCACACCATCTAATTGGCCACGAAGAGCTCCGTCAAAGCTGTCTAAGAGGGTCACGTTCATATTATACTCTAGAGGATTGGTTATACTGCCAAGGAGAAAGAAGGCCAACAACATTCCCTTGGTACCATTCTGGAAGCAGGAGGAGAAAATAATGCAGTCAGAGAGGGGGAAAGAAAAACAGAAACCAAGAGACAACAGAGTTCAAAGGAGGCTGTGCAGCAACTTCTAGTCCTGTAAAGATGCCAGGAGGATGAAAGATGGAATGGAGAGATTGGAAACGCCCATAGTTAAAGCCAATCCTTACTTCTAAATCCACTAAAAAGGGAGAATCTGTGTTTCCATAGTGCTGAGGCACAAAATACAAACTAATAAATTCATACAAGCCATCTTTTTCCTTTTAAACTTTGTATTGTCAAATGAGTGAAGTTTATAGAGCAGATCATCAGTTCTACGTTCAATAAACCATGCAATTTGCTTCACCTCAATGATTGCAATCTCCTCAATGTAACATCACCTATCCCACCCCCTTCCCCAGATTTCCATTTCAATTCCTCCTTCTTTCCTAGCACTTCTGAATTCTTTGGACAAATATTGCCCCCTTGATCTTGAAGAGTTGACCACACTGTGGTGTGCATACCTCACTAAAGATGTCCCCTCTACATACCTATCTATTTCTTGGCTGGAAACTGAGCTACAAGGGTGAGTTCAGTTCTAGATTTGAAGGGTGACCAAGGACCATAATCTTGGAGTTCCTCCATTCTTTTTTCTGACCAATAAGATTGGTCTATTTTATGATTTTGAGTTTTATTCCACATGTTCCCCCACTCAATCCAGGACCTTCTAATGTGATCTCTTTCAGAGCAGTTGGTAGTGGTAGCTTGTTGCTGTTAAGTACCGTGGAGTCAGTAACTACTCATAGTGACCCTGCACAGAGTTTCTGAGGCTGTAAATCTTTATGGGAGCAGAAAGCCTCATCTTTCTCTCATGGAACAGCTGATAGTTTTTTGAACTGCTGACCCTGATGTTAGCAGCCTGATTCGTAACCACCACGCTACCAGAGCTCCTAGCACCATCAAATTTTTCTGGTCTCGGGGTCATAGAGACTGATGACTCATGTTCCATTACTCGGTTAGACTAATTGTTTCCAAGCATTTTATTTTTGACACTCTTCTTTTCTCTACAAAGGAAGAAACCAACAATTAGTTGCACCTTAGATGGCCACTAATGAGCTTTTAAGATCCCACTCACCAC
>NW_006408862.1:1074790-1076428 GCF_000296735.1 Chrysochloris asiatica | reverse complement strand
GTGATACTGTAGAATAAACACAGGACTGCTCACTATAATATTGGTGTTCAAACCTACCAGTCACTCCTTGGAAACCCTATACAGGGTCGCTATGTGTTGAAACTGACTTGACACAACAACAATCCTCCAACAAATTCGTGGATATGTTTGCAGAAAAGGTAAATGCCCATGTTCAAATGTCCTCTGCCAAACCTTGTACACTTTCCCTCCCACACCCTGTGTATCTGTTCATGAATTTTACCAGGAGGTCACTGCTATTGCAAGATTGGTTACCTAACAGTATTTACCTCTATTCCCTTTAAGTTTTTCGCTCCTCTCGGTGTCTTCCCCTGCTTTCATCTGTCTTCTGTCAACCTCCTTCTTGACAAATCATCTTTTTGTTGTTGGTGTTGGGTACCGCTGAGTCCGTTCTGACTCATAGCGATCCTCTATAGGGTTTCCAAGGAGTGGCTGGTGAGTTTAAACTGCCTACCTTGTGGTTAGCTGTCCAATGTTTATCCTACCATGCCACACCAGGACTCCAATCATCTTCTTAGGCCCTTAGAAAAAGAAAGAGTGATTTGTTGAATTCACACTGCAGAAGGGAAAATCCACAGTATGATAGTGTATGCAGTAGGTATGCATGTCATCAGTTCACAGACACAGTTGTAGGAAACAAATGTCATTTTCTTTTTTTCCTACAATGGATTTTACTTTTAGCTTCAACTTCCAGTTGAACATTCAACCAGAATATTCAAAATATTCCAGAGAAATTCAGTTATGTAACTGTTATCACCAATCTTTTTAGGTGGAAGCTCAGGCAATAGAGGATATTTTTTGTGCCTCTTTTCCCCTTTGGCCAAGATAGAACTCAGTCTGTAGGCGCCCTTGTCATCATGAAATGGGAATGGGGGTTGTTGTTCTTGTTGTTAAGTGCCATTGAGTTGGTTCCAAATCATAGCAACCCTGTCTAGGGTTTCCAAGGAGTGCCAAGAGTGACTGATGAATTTGAATCACTGACCTTGTGGTTCAAACCAACTTGTGGTCCTGTGCTTGTTCTATAACACCATGCCAGATCTTCTGGAAATAGAGGGAGGAGATAAAAAAAAATTCCTGATCTATGATGAAGTACCCTCCCTTGGCATCTGTTGAGGGGTTGTTGTTAAGTGCGGTCCAGAGAGTTCTGACTCATATGGACCCTGTATAGGATTTCTGAAGAGTGACCGTGGGTTTGTAAGCAACCTTAAGGTTAGCAATGCAGTCCTTATACAATGTCACACCAGATTTAGTAGCTGCTGCCAAATAGTTTTCTAAAGTGGTTTCCCAATTTCGACCTCTATCAGCAGTGCATGAAAGAGGTGGTTGCTATAACAATACTTACACTGTTTGTCCGTCCTTTGGTTTAACTATTCTGGTGGATGTGTTGAAATAATGCATTGTGGTTTCATTTTTGCATTTCCCAAATGACTAACGAGTTCTGGTAGCATACTGGTTACGAATTGGGCTGCTAACCTCAGTGTCGGCAGTTTGAAACTACCAGCTGTTCCGTGGGAGAAAGATGAGACTTTTTGCTCCCATAAAGATTTGCAGCCTTGGAAACCCTGTGCAGGGTCACTATGAGTTGGAACCGACTCCATGGTACTTACCAACAACAACCAT
>NW_006408862.1:1052292-1074445 GCF_000296735.1 Chrysochloris asiatica | reverse complement strand
CATTGCAATGATTACAATCCCCTCCATGGATCATCAAACAACCAAAGGTACAGCCCCCCAGGCCTACACCCCGGCCATCAGCACACAGCCCCTCTCTCTCCCTGAGTCCAGTGTCCCCAGTCACTCCAACTGTCCATGTCATCATCTCTGCCTCCATTTGTGGTTTCACTGCTTCTCTGGGTAGGGTCCCGCACTCAGCTCTTCTCACTTGATGGCCCCAGGATCCTCTGCTACTGTACTGCAAAATCAATCACTCCCCTTCTTTTGTTACAAAATATCTGCCTTTACATTTCTGACCCTCACAGTCAGTCCTAATAGCAATTATTCACTATTGTGCCACACTAATCTTATCCCCATCTCCTTTCATTAGCGCCTTTCCAACAGGTTGGAAATCAATCATTGGAGATTCTACCTTCCCCCAGCCCGTCTGGAACTAGGCTCCCTCTTGAAAGCTTGTATGCCAGTCACTTCTTACCTTTGTACCCCCAACCCCCATTTTGGGTAGCCAATGTCTAAGTTGCCCATCCCTGTCAACCCTGTGTACTGAGGGGGTGGGAGTGATCCTCACTGTAAAGATTTATTCCCTTTTATGAGCTACTACATCCATAAGTATACGTAAAGTTCATCAGATTATAGTAGGTTACTCTTTTTTTTCCTCTTCTTTCTTCTTCTAGTCAAGTTCTGATCATCCAGCCATTGAAGCCAGGTCAAGTGGGTTCTATCTGCAAGTATGGGTGTTCTTGTGCATTTCCCCTCACTTCGCATCAGCTGGATGCTTCACAATCTGCTCTAGTCTTCTGTGGCCATGTCACTGCGTCTGTACCCAGGAGTCCCCGGGGCCTTGCCATACTGCTGGCCAACCAGGTCTCCACCTAGGTTCACAGGAGTCGTACTTAGCTCCCAACTTGGTTGATTTTTTTCTCCTCTTCCCTTTATCAGTGACCAACGTGGCCATCAGCCAGACCGCATGCCTGCTCGTGTATTCCCCATGAGTCTTAGTCTTGGAAGGAGTTTTGTCCTGAGGAACGTGACCACTTGCCTTGGTGGCTCCCAGGCAAACAGTTTGCTTGTTCTTGTAGTAGTCAATCAGACTGCCATTATTGTTTTTTATTTTTCCTGCCAGTCTTTCTTTCATGAAGTATCTTCTGGTCTTCCATCCACTCCAAGCTGGTCTACTTGTTCTTTCAAGTGGAAATTTTCCCACCTCAGAAGACTCTGGATGGGGTTCAGGATTCCACCTATGGTCTTATGCAATGTAAAGGCTCTACGGGAAGCCTCTTTCACTGGGCAACGACTAGCCCCCTTTAAGGTATTCTGGTAGCATAGTGGTAATGAATCGGGCTGTGAACCGCAAGGTCAGCAATTTAAAACTACCAGCTGTTCTGCAGGAGAAAAATGAGGCTGTCTGCTCCCGTAAAGATTAACAGCCTCTGAAACCCTGTACAGGGTTGCTATGAGTTGGAACCGACTCCACGGCACTTAACAACAACAACAACAATCAGTTATAGGCTGAAGACGGACTTACAAGCTTTCTATTGTGATGTTTCTGGCTATTCCTTTCTCTCTCCCTCAAGTGGCTATTTTACAATGGTAGGCAAGGGAAACCAAGATTCAGAAGACAGGCAAGTATCTTAACATTATTCCCCTCTTTTACAGGAGCTCTGGTAGCATTTGTTATGTGCCATGGAGTCAATTCTGACTCATAGCGACCTTGTAGAGGGTTTCCGAGGCTGTAAATCTTTATAGGAGCAGAAAGCCTCATCTTTCACCCATGGAACAGCTGATAGTATTTTGAACTGCTGACCCTGAGGTTAGCAGCCCAATTCGTAACCACTACGCTGTTTAGTGAATCGGGCTGTGAACCGCAAGGTCAACAGTCCGAAACTACCAGCTGTTACACGGGAGAAAGATGAGGCTTTCTGCTCCCTTAAAGATTTACAGCCTCGGAAACCCTGTACAGGGTCGCTATGAGTCGAAACGGACTCCATGGCACATAACCAACCAACCAACCATACTATCAGAGTGGTTACGAATCGGGTTGCAAACCTTAAGGTCAGCAGTTCGAAACTACCAGCTACTCCGCAGGAGCTTTCTGCTCCCATAGATTCACAGCCTCGGAAACCCTGTACAGGGTCGCTATGAGTCGAAACGGACTCCATGGCACATAACCAACCAACCAACCATACTATCAGAGTGGTTACGAATCGGGTTGCAAACCTTAAGGTCAGCAGTTCGAAACTACCAGCTACTCCGCAGGAGCTTTCTGCTCCCATAGATTCACAGCCTCGGAAACCCTGTACAGGGACTCTATGGGTCTGAACCGATTCGATGACACTTAACAACAACAACAACCCATTCAAACCATACCTCAATGTCTGTATACCGAAGCCCTGTTGTTCCAAGGTTGTGTATACATCATCATTTACCTCTGACTCACTTAGCCCATGTAAACCTGCCTAACTGTTCTCCCATCTGCCTTGTTCTTCCATTCCCCTCACCCTTCTTGTGTATTGGTCCCCCGCCACCCCCCAATCCTGTATATATTCCCTACCCTGTGCTCTATCTTCCCCTCCCTTACCCCCCCATCCCATACATCTCGGTGATCAGCAAATATATATATAATTTTTTTTTCCCCTTTTAGGGTGGGTTCTTTTTCTTAATCTTTTACAGTACTGATCCTATGCAGTATTTCTCCTTTTGTGACTGACTAATTTCACTCTCTAGTAGCATAGTGGTTACGAATTGGGCTGCAAACCTCAGAGTCAGCAGTTCAAAAAACTATCAGCTGTTCCATGAGAGAAAGCTGAGGCTTTCTGCTTCCGTAAAGATTTACAGCCATGGAAACCCTGCACAGGGTCGCTAGGAGTCAGAACTGATTCCACAGCACATAACAACAACAACAACAATTTCACTCAGCATAAAAGGAGCTCTGGTAGCGTAGCGGTTACGAATCCGGCTGCGAACCGCAAGGTCATCAGTTTGAAACTACCAGCTGCTCCGCGGAAGAAAGATGAGGCGTTCTGCTCCCGTAAAGATTAATAGCCTCGGAAACCCTGTGCAGGGTCGCTGTGAGTCGGAACCGACTCTACGGCACACAACAACAACAACAACAACAATGTTCTCAAGGTTCATCCATGTTACGTGGTGGCTTGCAGCTTCTTTGTTGTTCTTCAAGGTAGCATACTATTCCATTGTGTGAATGTATCATAGTTTGTTTATCTATTCTTCAATTGATGGGCACTTTGGCTGTCTCCATTTTTTGCTATTGTAAATAGTATTGCTATGAATATTGGTCTGCATATATCTATTCGTGTTATGGCTTGTATTTCTTGTGGGTAAATACCAAGTAGAGGAATTGCTAGATCATAAGGTATTCTATTTCCAACCTTCTGAGGAAGTGTCATATTGCTTTCCAGAGTGGTTGGACCATTTTGTAATCCCACCAGCAATGTAGGCGTGTCCCAGTCTTTCAGCATCTTCGCCAGGATTTGTCCTTTACTTTTTTTTATCTTTGCTGCTATTGCTGGTGTGAGATGATATCTCATTGTTTTGATTTTCATCTCTCTAATGGCTAGTGATTGTGAACATTTCTTCGTATGTTTGTTGACAGCCCATATCTCCTCCTTGGTGAAGTGTCTATTGATGTCCTGTGCCCATTTTTTAATTGATTTATTTGTCTTTTTCTTGTAGAGGTGTTATAGTTTCCTATACATTTTAGAAATGAGTCCCTCATCTGATGTGTCGTTGCAAAAGATTTTTTCACATTCTGTGGGATCCCTTTTCACTATTTTGATGCACATAAGTTTTTAACTTTTAGTATGCCCCAATCATCTATTTTGTCTACTTTAATTTATGTAGTTTTCAAAATATTTGATAGTCTGTGTGTGCCCTGAATTAGAGCCCTCACATTTGTCCCTATTTTTTCATTGATTACCTTCATAATTTTAGGATTCACATTTAGATCTTTAATCCATGCTGAGTTCATTTTTGTATAGGGTGTGAGGTCTTGTTTCAATCTTTTGCATATCACTCTCCAGTTCTGCCAGCACCATCTGTTAAAGAGACTATCTCCTCCCTATGCAGTATACCTAGGCACTTTGTCGAAAATCAGTTGGCTGTATGTGGATGGGTTAACTTTTCCGTTTCTTAATAGTACCTTTTTGATCAATAGATGTTCTTAGTATTAATCTACTCTGATTTATCCATTTTTTTCCTTTATGATTAGTGCTTTTAAAAAAGGTGTTTATTTCAGAAGTCTTTGCTTTCACTCATGAAGATATACTTTTTAAAGCTTTATTGTTATACCTTTTATATTTTCATCTGAAATCTATCTGGAATTAATGTTTGTGTATAAGGAATCCTGGTGTGGCTCTGTGGGTTAATGCGCTGGACTGCAAGGTTGATTTGAACTACAAAGTCGGTAGTTCAAGGTCACCAAATGCTCCTTGTAAACCATATGGAGGGTTTCAGTGAGTCAGAACAGACTCAACAGCACTTAACAACAACAACAAGGTGAAATAAGAGTCAAAATTTATTTTTTGTTATGTAGATTTTGAGCTAACACCATTTATTTCAAAGACAATGGTTTTCTTGGTGTATTTGAATGTAACTGTCAGAGAAGCTTGTATATGTGTGATCTGTTTATGAACTCTCTTCTTTTCTACACTTGAATAGAGTAGTGGTTACAAGACAGCCTGCTAACTTTGAGGTTAGCAGTTCAAAACTACCAGTGATTCTGCAGGAGAAAGATGAGATTTTATGTTCCCATAAGGATTAACAGCCTCAGAAAACTTATACCCGGTCACTATGAGTCAGAACTGATTCCACGGCACAGCACCACAACCACCATGTCTATTCTTGTGCCAATATCACACTGTCTTAATTACTATATTATGATCAACAAAATGGCATTGCAGCTGCCCCCAAGTGGCACTGAATAAAGTCCTCCTTAAGCTTCAGGTCTCCGAAAACTTAAGTCTTTATTACACCAAGAGACCCTCTCCCTGGTAGTTTCAAGTTTCAGGAAAATCTCCAAACCCCTCCCATTAGAAGATTGTCGGAACTGTACCCAGGCCCACACCACCTTAAATGCCCCAGTCAGCAAGGGACAGGCAGGCTCTTGGTCTCTCATGACTGAGTGCCCCCAGGTTTATTCTCAATAGACCTGTCTGCTGTTGAAACCATGTTTCTCTCCTTGTCTCTTTCTTACTTATTTCTTACACCATAGCTTTGTAACAGATTTTGGTAATTGGTTTCAACTCATAGTCACCTTGTATAAGGTTTCTGAGGAGTGGCTGATGGGTTTGACCTTTTGATTAGAAGTCCAGTGCTTATCCAACAGTGCCACCACAGACTCCTGTTGGTTGTATAAATCTTCCAGCATTTTTGTTCTTGCTCTTTAAGACTAACTTGACTATTTTTCTTCTTTTCATGTCAATATTTAATTTTAGAATTAGCTTGTTATTGTCATAAAAAAACCTGCTGGGGATTTGGATTGTATTGAATCTGTAGGTAAATTTAGGAAAACATCAATGTGTTTACAACATTGAACCCTCTAATCCATGAATATGGCAAACTACTCTTTTTGTTTAGGTCATCAATGTCCCTCAGTGATATTCTTCTGTATATTATAATAAAGGAGTCCTCACAAATCTTGTTACATGTGTTCCTATACATTTTGATGCATTCATATTTTTATTTCATTATTTGTATTTGTCTCTTATCTTACTAAAATTCAACTATTCATTCTAATAGTTTGCACAGTCTATCATTTTAATAGTTTGTTTCTGGTATATGGAAATAACATTGATTTTTTTTATTTTATATTGACCATGTTTCCAGTAAACTTGCTGATTTCTATTGTTAACTCTAATAGTTTATTGGTTCTTTTGAATTTTTTATCTACACAATTATGATATCTTCAATAGTTAAGGCTTTTTTCCCTTTTCAATTCTTAAGCTTTTTAGTTATTTTTCTTGAATAGAAGTGGTAATTGTGGGCATCTTTGTGTCATTTCTAATCTCAGGGATAGCTGATATTTCATCATTAAGTAAAATGCTTTTCAAATTAAAAAAAAAATCTATTTCCAGCTTGCTAAAAGTATTATTTTCTTCTCATTATGGGCTTTGAATTTTCTTTAGTACTTTGTCTTGAAGAATAAAGATGATAAATATTTTTCTTTCAAAAAAGTGCCAACAAATTGGTTCCAACTCATAGCAATCCTGTATAATGTTTCCAAGGAGTATCTGGTGAGTTTGAAATGCCAACCTTGTGGTTCACAGTCCAGTGCTGATCCTATAGAGCCGTACCAGAAGTCCCTTTTTTTATGTTAGTATGATGAATTACACTGAATAGTTTTTTATGTGAAGCTGTCCTTACATATTAATTGATTTGTTTACAAATACTATGTTTACAATTTTTATATCTATTGTCATAAGAGGCGATGCTAATATTGTTCTCATCAAGCTTTGGTATCAAATTATGTTGACCTCTTAAGCAAATTGAGATGTACTCCATCTTTTCCTTTTGTCTGCTAGAGTTCGAGTAAGACTAGCATTATATTTTCCTTGAATATTGGGGAAAACTCACTGATAAAGACATCCAGGCCTGGAATTTTCTGTCTTGACAGGATATTATTAATCACTTTAAATAAGTAAAAAGAAGTTCAGATTTACTTATGCTTCCGCCAACTTTGACAACATTTGAGTTTGAGTGTATGTTGTGTCTAAATTTTCAAATGTATTACAGTAAAACTGTTCATAAAATCCCTTATAATCTTTTTCATATCCATAGGATATGTGTTGATGCCCTCATTTCATTCTTGTTAAACCACTTGCAGTGAGTTGATTCATAGCAACTTCATGTGTGTTAAAACTGAACTTTGCTCCACAGGGCTTTCAGTGACTAATTTCTTTGAACTAGATGTTCAGGCCTTTCTTCTAAGGTATGTCTGAGTGGATTTCAACAGAAAAAGCTTTCTGTTAGCAGCCAACATTATTAATCATTTGTACCATCCAGGAATTCTCACTCTTTCCTATGGGTGATCATTTATTTTCTGTCTTTCTTCCCTTTTTCATCAGTATTAGTAGGGGTTTATCAGTTTTAATCATCTTTTCAAAGAACCAACTTTTTTATTTTCCTAGCCTCTTGAAATGGAAGCATGCATTTCATTTTAGACCTTTATGTATTTACTCTTTTCACTTTAAGTTGGAACCAACTCAACAGCACTCAGCAACAACAATTCAATTTTGGTACACATTCTATATATACTTAAAAATAAAACATATCTTATTGCTTTTAGATTCATTTTAGTTATATTTACAGTATGCCTTTTTAAACCAACATATAAGAGTCCTGGCATGGAGCTATAGGGTAAGTACTAGACTGCTAACCACAAGGATAGCGGTACCAACCCACCAGCTGCTCCTTGGAAACCCTATACAGGGTCACTACAAGTTGGAACTGACTTGACGGCACTTAACAGCAATAACCATATTGCTGATTTTTATAACTGTATTCAGTATGACTTTTAACTAAAATATTTAGTACATTTCCATATCATATAATTATTAATATATTTGGACTATCATTAACATCTGAATCTTGGTTTTATGTTCTTCTGTCTTTCATATCTTGACTTTTTTTTTTTTTTACTTAATGTAATATTTTTTATTATTCCATTTTTTCTTCTCTTGTCTTATAGTTATATATGCTCTTTTTTAAATTATCTTTTAATGGCTACCCTAGAAAGTAACACATATATCTTTAACTTGCTATGTTGTTAATTAGTTGTTGTTGTTAAGTACCCTTGAGCCAATTCTGACTTATAGTGACCCTGTATAGGATTTTCAAGTTGCTGCTGATGAATTTGAATTGTCAACCAGTGCTTATTCTACAGTGCCACACCAGGACTCCTTAATTGTTGTTAAGTGTTTTCAAGTCAGTTCTGATTCATAACAACCCTATACAGGATTTCTGAGGAATGGCTTTTGGGTTTGAACAGCCGACCTTGCAGTTAACAGTCCAGTGCTTATCCTACAGTGCCACACCAGGATTCCTCAACTTTCAATAGTTTAATGTGAAATTTTACTTCTCTGATAGTGCTTAAGAGTCTTTGCTTCTTAATACTTCTTTATGTATAATTGCCATTCATTTTTATTCTGAATATCTTTTAAATAACACAATACATGATTACTTTTAATTATATTTAATACATATTTAATTAGTCAATATCCATTTATACCTGCTTTTTCCATTGTTATTTCTTCCTACAAATTTGTAGTTTCTTTGGAACTCATTTTGATTTTCCCCTACCTAAAAACAAAACAAGCCTTTCTTTAGTTTATCTTAAAGCAAGAGTCTGCTAACAGCCAATTCTCTATTTTTTGTTGGTCCCCAAATATCTTTATTTTCACTTTATTTTTAAAAGATGCTTTCATTGTAGGGAATTCTAGTTAGGAGTTTCATGATTTTTTCTTTTAAAAATCATTGTATTGTCTGTTTGTTCCCATTGTCTCTGTTGAGAAGTTATCTGCTAGAGCCCTGGTTTGGCACTGTGTGTTAATGTGCTAGACTGCAAAGCCAGTTTGAACCAAAAAGTCGGTGGTTCAACTTCACCAGCCGCTCTTGGGAAACCCTACACAGAATATCTATGGGTCAGAAACAAGTCAACAGCACTTAACAGCAACAACAATTGTTGCACTAAAATAACTGAACAGAAAATTTCAAAGGGTATCTCGAGAAGACAAAGTCAAGTACTATAATGAAATGTGCAGTGACCTAGAGATAGAAAACCAAAAGTAAAGAACATACTCCGCATTTCTCAAACTGAAAGAACTAACGAAAAAAAGTGAATCTCAACTTGGAATATTGAAGGATTCTGTGGACAAAATGGAGTGCCACAGGAAAGCTTTGGACTGCTAACCTCAAAGTCAGCAGTTCAAACCCAACAGCCACTCCTTGGAAACCCTATACAGGGTCACTATAAGTCAGAATTGACTCAAAGCCACTTATCAACAACAGCAACATGGCCAAAATATTGAGTGGTGCATGAAGCATCAAAGGAAGACAGAAGGCATACACATAGTCACTATACCAAAAAGAAATGGTTGATGTTCAACAATTTCAAGAGGTAGTATATGATAAGAACTAAGGGTACTGAAGAAGTTCAAGATGCACTGAAGGCATTGGCGAAAAACAAAGATATATGGATTGATGGAATACAAATTGAAATCTTTCAAGAAATTGATTCAGCACTGGAGCTGCTCACCCATCTATTCCAAGAAATTTGAAAGACAGCTACCTGACCAACTGATTGGAAGAGAACCTTATCTGGGCCAAATTCCGAAGAGAGATGACCTAACAAAATGTGGAAATCATCAAACAATAGCATTATTAATAACACATGCAATATTCAGAAGAGAACAAGAGACATCATTATTGACATCAGAAGGCTCTTGACTGATAGCAGAGAATATCAGAAAGAGAAGTTGAATTGTATGAAAAGGAATATGGCATCCGGATTGGAGAAACTGATGCATTTGAGCTATGGTGTTGGAGAAGAATATTAAAAGTGCCATGGACTTTTAATCTGGTTGGAAGAAGTGCAGCCAGAATGCTCCTTATAAGCCAACTGTCGGGCTAGTGTAGGACCTGCCAGTGTTTCATTATGTTGTGCATATGGCTGCTATGAGTCAGAGCTGACTCAATGACACCTAACAATAACAGCAATACAATTATTGTATCTTTGAAGGTGATGTTTCCCCTCTACTTGGCCTGCTAATGAAACTTTAATTTCACATATGTTCAAATTTTTCTGTTTTCCAAATAGCTTTAAAACTTTATTTTAATAGTTCTAACATTTTATATCTCTCTCTGTGTGTATTTTAGCATGGGTAAGTCTTTGTTAACTTACCATCTGGTTTACCAACCTTGATTTTTAACTCTGTCTAATCTGCTCTTAAGGATCTCTGGTAGCGTAATGGTTATGAATTGGGTTGCTAACCTCAGGGTCAGCAGTTAGAAACTACCAGTTACTCCATTGGAGAAAGACGAGGCTTTCTGCTCCCATAAAGATTTACAGCCTCAGAAACCCTGTACAGGGTCGTCGCTATGAGTGGGAATTGACTCCATGGCACATAACAACAACATAATCTGCTCTTGGAGTCCTGGTGTGGCACTGTGGGTTAATGTGCCAGGCATTTGAACTGCAAGGTCTGTGGTTCAAGCTCACCAGCTGCTTCTCAGAAACCCTGTGCAGGGTCACTATGGGTTGGAATTGACTCAACAGCATTTAACAACAACAACAAAACCCTATACGGCATTGCTATGAGTCAGAACCAGCTTGAAAGCACTTATCAGCAATAGTAATTTAGTTACCAATTTCAAATATTACATTTCTCAGTTCTAAAGTTCTTACTTGAATCTTTTTTATAGATAAGAAATCTCTGGTGAAACTTCATTTGTTGATTTTAATTTTTAAAAGTATTCATCATAATTGTTTTAATGTCATTTTCTGCTCATTACAAAATCTAAATTGCCTAAATACCTCCTTCTAAGTCATTTTATGTTTATTCATAGGTATTTTATTGAATTTATTTATTTAGTTACTCTTGCTCTGTGTACTGGGTCATTTTCCATTTTGATCTTTTCTTAGGAATTTTTAAGTGAGGCTTTTTATGGGAATCATTCAAGCAATTAAAAAAAAAAAAAATACAAGGTAGTAGTAAGAATTCACCCCAAAACTATTAGTTATAAGTTGCTATCATTCATAGTAATTGGATACCATTCATTACATAGATTAGGATAAATGGGTAGCTACATATACAGAAATAACTAATCAACATGTGATCAAACTAAACACAATGTATTTTAAATATATTTGTACTAATTTTTATTTAAATTCAACAAAGGAAGAAACTGAAGGAAATTGTTGACCCTTTGTTGTTGTTAAGTGCCATGGAGTCTGTTCTAACTCATAATGACCCTGTTTTCCAAGGAGCAGCCATTGAGTTTGAGCTACTGACCTTGCAGTTCAAATCGGCCTTGTGGTCCAGTGCTTTATCCTACAACACTATGGTTATCATCCCATCGTATATTCTTTCCCTAAGGAGTGTACTAACGTTAATTAATGTTGTAATTGCTTAGTGTTGTTGAGTCAGTTCCAACTCATTACAATCCTGTATAGGGTTTCCAGGAGTGACTGGTGGGTTTGAACCACCAACCTTGCAATTCAAATCCATCTTGCGGTCCAGTGCATTCTCCTGCAGTGCGACACCATGATTCCAAGGTGAATTTATAACATTCTATAAAAGATGCTAAAATTAGCACTCAAACTTCTTCCTGCATTCCTAAATCAAACTTCTAATTTCTTAATTGCCTTATTATCTTTTAATGGACACTCTACTATTTATATTTTGTTCTGAATCTCAGAGTGGTCATGTGGAGTGATTTCTTTTTCATTATTTTTGGTTTTCAAGATTGTTTTCATTTACTGCTGGCTTTGTATTCTGGGAATTAACCAAAGACTGCTTTTCAAATAAGCACACATACTCCCATCATGCACAGCAGTAAGACTGCTGGTATTTAAAGTTGGCACATCTTCTTGGAATATCAGTTTTGCTCTTAAAGATTTGGGGACATTTTTGTTTTTCTTTTTTCCTCTTAAGTTGTATAAAATATTAATTTGGGTAAAAAAAAGAGATTGTTTTAAATCTTCTAGGGTCTGTACCTTTACATGTAAATTTTAGAATATGCTTATCCATGCCTAAAAAAGCAAACAAAAAAACTTTATGATAAACCTACAGATTCATTTGAGGAGAAATGGCATATTTAACATGTTGATTCTTTCAACCTGTTAGCCCGGTATGTTTCTCCAATTACTTAGGTCTTCTGTGATTTCTTAAATCAGCATTTTGGGATTTTCAATGACAAATTCGACATGGATTTTGCTAGATGTGTACCTAAGGATTTCATTATGGAAGAGTGGGAATTACAAGTGGTATTGTGTTCTTTATCTTATTGTTTGTTGTTAGCATATGGAAATATAATTAATTTTTGCATCTTGATCTCATCTGACTCTGCTATGCTCCCTTATTAGGAGAGATTTTTTATTTTTGTGTTTTTAGATTTTGAAGAATTATCTAGATAAACTATTATGTCATACGAAAATAGAGTTTTCTTTTTTCTTTCCTATCTATATGTCTTTTATTTCTTCTTCTTGTTTTATAATGTTGACTAGACTTCCAGTTTTATAATGCTGACTTCTTGTTGTTATTAAGTGCCACTGAGTTGATTCCGACCCATAGCAACCCTGTTTAGGGTTTCCGAGGAGCAGCTGGTGAGCTTGAACCGCCGACCTTGCAGTTCAAACAACTTTACAGTCTGGTGTGTTAACCCTCAGAGCCACACCAGGACTCCATAATGCTGACTAGACTTGCCCAAATAAATAAGAGTAGAAAGAATTGATACCCTTGCCTTTTTTCCTATCTTACAGAGAAATCATCCAGTTTTCACCATATGCATCACTAGTTCATTCCTTTTTTATGGTTCTAGAGCTCTGGTAGTATAGTGGGTTATGGGTTGAACTGCTAACTGCAATGTCAGCAGTTTGAATCTACCAGCTGCTCCACAGGAGAAAGATGACACTTTCTACTCCCATGAATATTTACAGCCTCGGTAATCCTATACAGAGCCAGAACCGACTCCACAACACACAACCACCAGCCACCAACCACCATAGCATCCTAGGAGTCTTTGTGTCGTGCTGTAGGATAAGCACTAGATTGCTAACCACAAGGTTTGCAGTTCAAACCCACGAACCATGTTTCAGAAGCCCTGTACAGGGTTGCTATGAATCAGAACTGACGTGCCGGCACTTAACAACAAAAACAAAACAGCATTGTCTCCTACTGTATGTATATGTACATACCACAAGCCGTCCATCTCTTTACCTATAGGTAGACATTTGTGTTATTCCACCTTTTGGCTATATGATGCCGCTATGAAAATTTGTATACAAGTATTTTGAGTGCCTGTTTTCAATTTTTGGAAATAGAATTGCTAGATCATATGGCTGCTCTGGTGTAGAGTTGTAGAATAAGCACTGGCCCACAAGGTCGGTTTGAACCACAAGGTCGGTAGTTCAAACTCATCAGCCACTCCTCGGAAATCCTACACAGGATCACTATGAGTCGAAACTGACTTGACAGCACTTAACAACAACAACAACTCAAAGCACCAGTGCACTTGAACTAAAAAGCTTGTACTAGAGTTGGAGTCCTGGTGTGGCACTATAGGATAACCACAAGATTGGTGGTTCAAACCCACCAGCTGCTCCTGGGAAACCATATACAGGGCTGCTGTGAGTCAGAACTGACTCAACGGTATTTAACCACCACCAGAGTATGAATCAATGCACTGCTTTCCTGTCAAGAAAGTTTTGTGAATTTCAGATGGGCCCAAAATTGTGCTCAGTGATATAATTGATTTGCATTCCATGCAAGTTCTTTCCTGATTACCAGAATCTAACCACGTGAGGACTGGCAGCCAGTTCACAGACCACAGTAACAGCACTGGCCTAGAGCTCCCCCAGGGAAAGAAAACTCTAGGCATAATAATTCTCTCTGTTCTCTTTCACTGCTTCCTCACAGAAGGAAAAACGGAATGGGAGACAGTAAAGTTTTTACATCAGAAAGATGCTGCTAGTCTGCATATATATACCATTTTCTTTTTAATCATAAGGAAATAATTTTTCCCACTTAACCATCACTTTTGCCTTTTGAAGTTAGATCATGTGCTAAATCCAATTTGCTGTAAATGGTCCTCTAGGAACCTTTTAATCACTCACAGGATTGGCCTGTTTCTAATGCAGAACCGCCTGGGTCCCCCAAAAGGATCATGTGCCCTAACTACATTTACCAGAGGAAAACTTTAAAAATAATTGAAAATCAGATTGTTGTTGTTGTTAAGTGCTGTAAGCATTCCAGTGCTTATCATACAGTGTCACACCAGAACTCTGAAAATCAGATTAACAAGATTGAAACAGAAACATGATGCAGCTTTGCCATGTTCTAAGTAGGTGGGATAAGAGATGCTATGGATGACTGTGGTTTCAAAGTTGGGACATTTCTTTAAAGTGAAAGGAAGCAGACTTTAGTTTATTCAGTAAATCTGCCCATGTGTTTTCACAACAGTGGATTGCTAGATGCCTCAGGGCATCTGCCAGAGACAGGAGAATGTATTTTGGTCCAAATGGAAGTAGAGATGGAAACAGCAGTGAGTTAATTTAAAAAGTTTAGCTAAGACCTTTCAGAGTTCATAGCTTTGCATGAGCATATACACATGGAATAAAAGAATAACT
Organism: Chrysochloris asiatica; assembly: GCF_000296735.1. Taxonomy (NCBI): domain Eukaryota; kingdom Metazoa; phylum Chordata; class Mammalia; order Afrosoricida; family Chrysochloridae; genus Chrysochloris; species Chrysochloris asiatica. The sequence goes on along the minus strand of NW_006408862.1, from coordinate 1,060,086 downwards.
TCATTATAGGAATTAGAAATAAGAAAGGGAAAAATACATGCCAAAAAAGAAAACTTAAGCCACCAAAATGAGACTGAAAGTACATAAATGCCAAAAACATGTTTTTTTCAAACTCTGAAAATAGATGTGCCAACTTCTCGAGAAAACATTTATGTTAAAAAACATAAAAGCAAACCTCAAAGTAATAAGGGGGGCATGTGTTAAAAATGAGGCCTTCTAATAGCAAGCATTTTTTTTTGTTATTAAATATTTCTATGCTTGCAAATGTTTCCTTAAACTTACAGTTCTTAGTTAAAACTGAATAAGTACCATGAAGTACACCCAAGTCCTTAATGTACACCTGAAAATACTGGAGCCCTCTGTGTTCCTTAACAGCTTTGGCAAGATATGTCATAAAAAGAAAAACTTCCTAAACCTACAGCAAAACAGAATTTTTTACAAAAATATGTGAAGATAAAATGTGTAAAACAAACTAATGTGACTGAAAACAACAAGTAAACTTATTGTGTCAATAAATGTAAATGGGCTAAATTCACATTGCAAAATCCAATCTATGCTACTTATAAGATATAGACTTAAAATAAAATGATTCAGAAAGATGAAAACTCAGGCTGGTATCCAGTATATCTCCAGTGGCACTAGAAGAAGGACGCAGACTAGAATAGCATCACCAGGGCTGTGAAAATGAAATTGTTATTGAAACTACAGCTATAAAAGTAGGTCAGGAGTTACATGATAAATCAAAATTGAGTAACTAAGTGCTTGCAAAAACAGATTTGAATAGAATAAGGCATCTCCTAGCATGATATCCTCACCACTGGACCAATAAACAACATTCTTACCAACGGAGAAAAGATTGACGTTTTCAAGGACTTCATTCTTGGATCAACTATCAACCCTCATGGAAGCAACAGTCAAGAAATCAAACGACATATTGCATTAGGCAAATCTGCTGCACAAGACCTTTTTGAAGTGTTGAAGAGTGAAGATGTCAGTTTGAGGACTAAGGTGCACCTGACCCAAGCCATGGTATTTTTAATAACCTCACATGCATGCGAAAGCTGGACGGTGAATAATGAAAACCGTAGAAGAACTGATGTTTTTAAGTTATGGTGTTGGAACAGAATATTGAAAGTGCCATGGGCTGCCAAAAAAAAACAACAGATGTGTGTTGGAAGAAGTGCAGCCAGAGTGCTTCTTGGAGGCCAGGATGGCCAAACTTCGTCTCTCATACTTCAGACATATTGTCAGGAGAGACCAGTCTCTGGAGAAGGATATCATGTTTGGTAAGGTGGAGGGTCAGAGAAAAAGAGTAAGACTCCCCAGCAAGATGGATTGGCAAAGTAGCAGCATCAATGGGCTCAAGCGTGGCAACAATTGGCCCAGGATCGGGCAGTGCTTCATTCTTTTATACATAGAGTTGTTAACAGTTGAAACTGATAACAACAACAACAACAGCATAATATCTAAAATGTTTGGATACAATAAAAAGACACTACTCACATCAAAAACCATAAAAGGTACTACCTGAATGAGAAAAGATAATCAATTGATGCCAATAATAAAATGAATCCATTGTTGGAATTATCTGGCAAGAAATTTACAACAGCTATCCTGGTGTGGCACAGTAGGATAAGCACTCAACCATAAGATCAGGTTGGAACTGCAAGGTTCAAACTCACCAGCCACTCTTTGGAAACCCTATACAGGGTCGCTATGTGTCAGACTGACTTGATGGCACTCAACAACAACAACAGCATCATACTTTCAACAAGCAGTTACAATTTCCCTGGGGGGGAATGAAAAATAAAATTGTCAGGAAAAAGATAACTGCTTCAAAAAGCTAACCAAATAGAAATCATAGTACTAAAAGATATAATAACTGAAATTTAAAAGAAACATTGGATGGGCTCTCTGTGGAGTGGAGATGAAAGAGGGCATTATCAATAAAATTGAAAATCTACCATGGAATCTACTCATACGATGTCAGAGTGAAAAGAGACAGATAGAAAGTGAATATCCCCTGTGGGCTAATAAGAAAAGTTCTAGCCTGTACATTATTGCAGTCTAAGAAAGAGAAGGTAAAAAAGAGTGTTGTTGTTGTTGTTGTTAAGTGCAGTCGAGTCGGTTTCGACCCATAGCGACCCTGTACAGGGTTTCCGAGGGTGTAGGGCTAATAAATATGCAATAAAATAATGGCTAAAAACTTCATGAATTTGGTGAATGAACTTACAGATCAAGAAGTTACAAAAATTTCAAATACAATAAACCCTAAGGAATTCATACCAAGATACATTATACTTAAATTTCTAAAAAACTAAACCAAAAATTTTAAATATTCAAAACAACCAGAAAAAAATTTATTTTACTATAAAGTAATGTCAATCAGAATGACAGTGGATTTTTCATCTGAAACCATGACAACCAGAGAAAATGGCACAATAATTTTCAAGTGCTAAAAGAAATGTGATATCAAGGTCAGTTGGCACAAAATAATTTCAAAATGTTCTATATCCTACTTAGGTGAGTAGTGACTTGGGTCTTAAAAACGTGTGAGTGCCCATCTAAGATGCAACTATAGGTCTCCCCCATCTGGAACAAAGAACAGTGGAGAAAATCTAAGATGCATGGAAACAGTTAGTCTAAAGGTCTAATGGACCACAGGAACTTTAGCATCCATGACCCAGAGACCAGAAGAACTAGATGGTGCCTGGCTAGCACCACCAACTGCTCTGAAAGGGATCACATTAGAAAGTCCTTAATAGAGTGGGAGAAGAATGTCAGACAAAACCACCAAACTTTCCAGTTGGAAAGATATTGGTGAAACCCCCAAGACTATGTTCATTCATCACCTTTGTATCTGCAACAGAACTCACTTCCATGGCTCAATTTTCAGCCAAACAATAGAAAGGCCTATAAGGTGAACAAAACCACTATGGAGGTACACACTCCTTAGAGTAATCAACAAATGGAGACCAAAAGGGCGGCATTTGCCCATTGACAAAGTTCAGAAAGCACAAAGGATTAGGAAGAAAGAGGAATGGAAACGAGAAACAGAGGGCAGAAGTGGGATGAATGGTGTTATGTTGTGGGGATTGAAAATGACATAAAATTATTGTGAATTATTGAATGGAAAACCAATTTACTCTGTAAACATTCACCCAATTCACAATAAAAAGTTTTTTAAAAAAGAAAAGAAATGTTAGCCCTTAACTTTACATCTAGAGTCCTGTGGCACTGTAGGATCAGCACTGGACTGCTAACCACAAGGTCAGCAGTTCAAATCCACCAGCTACTCCTTGGAAACTCTATACAGGTCACAATGAGTTGGGACTGACTCGATGACACCTAACAACAACAACCTTACATCCAGAAAAACTGTCCTTCAGTCATGAAGGAGAAATAAAGGCTTCTCAGCCTAAAAACTAAGAGGATTCTTTTCTACCAGTAGAACTAATTTTGTGTCAGCTCAAAGAAGCTCTGCAAACAGGAAAAAATGATAACAGGAGAATTCTGAAAACCTCTGAATGACAAGAATGGTAGAATGTGGTAAATAGAATAATGACCCCAAGATGTGCTAGTACCCAGTTCCTGGAATATGGTATTTGGAACAAGGAACTTTGATTATTCTGGATAATATGGATGAGCCTGATGAAATCACCAGGATCCCTATAAGAGAGAGGCAGGCTGGTCAGGAACCGAGAAGGAGATATAGTGATGGCTGCAGAGTCAGAGCAACATTTTAGAAGCTGGACAAGGCAAGCAAGAGATTCTCTCCTAGATCTTCCAGTGGAATACAGCCCGGCTGACCCCTTGACTTTGCTCTATAAAGCAAATGTTTAGATTTTTGACCACCAGAACTACAAGATAATATGCTTGCATTGTGTTAAATCAGTTTGTGGCTATCGGTTAAACAGCAATAGGAGAATTGTAACTATCAAGTGGGTAGGATGGTCCATTCTATTGATCTTCTAAAGCCACTCCTGTCATTGTCCAGTGGGTTTATGAACAAAGTAGACATAGTGGCTGGGATGGAGGTTAAGCATGAGTTCAGCAACATGAACTCCCATTCACTAAATCCAACCTGGCCACAATCACTGCTAAGTGCCCAATCTTCCAGCAGCAGAGACCAACACTGACACCCCAATATAGCACCATTCTCCAAGGTAATCATCCAGCTATTTGTTGGAACTGATTATATTAGGTTTCTTCCAACATAGAAGGTCCAGCATTTTGTTCTTACTGACACAACTGTCATCTGTGTATGTACAGAATGTCTTTCTGCCATCATGATATACCAGCCAGCATTCCTTCTGATCAGGGAACTCATTTTCTGAACAAATCAAGTGTGATCATACATCCATCTCATGAAGTTCTCACCATGTGTCTCATTATCCTGAATCAGGTAGCTTGATAGAACAGAGAAATAGCCTTTTCACTAATCAGATACAACATGGTTAGGTGGCAATACCTTGTGGAGTTGGGCAATTCCTTCAAGGGGATGTATATGGTCTAAATCAACATTTCATACAGTGGTTCTTCTTTCATAACTAGGATTCATGCGTTCAAGAATCAAGGGGTGGTATAGGAATAGTTCTACTTATTATTATCTCTACCAAATGCATTAGAAAAATATTTGCTTCCCATCCCATAACCTTGATCTCTGCTGGTTTAGAGATCTTAGTTCCAAAGCTAGGAATGCTTCCACCAAGACACAATTCCAACTGGAATTTGAGACTTGTACTCAACGATTTTAATCTCCTGGTGCTTGTAATTAATAGGCAAAGGGAAAGGTCACTACTGGCTGGTGGGAATGATCCTAACTGTTGTGGTGGTGGAGTGCCTTTGAGTTCAGATTCATAGGACCTTATAGAACAGAGTAGAACTGCCCTATAGGGTTCCAAGGCTGCAATCTTCAGTGAAACAGCTAGGTACGCCTTATCTCCCATGGAGCAGCTGGTGGGGTCAAACCACCAACCTTTCAGTTAGTAGCGAATGTTTGACCACTATCACCTTTGTTTCTGGTTATTAAGATAAAGTTCTTGAAATAAAATTGTAGAAATGAAGAACAGATGAATGTTACCTGGGTTAGAGATGGTGGGGTAGGGAGTAGAATGACTAGCTATAATTAAACTGGTGGTGATTGTAGAGTGCTATGTCTTGATTGTGATGGTACTTACATTTATAATTTTATTACACTTGTAATAAAATTGCATAAAACTATGTGCACACTCACACTAACTGTTCATATATACAAGAGTAAGTCAAAAACTATTGCTACAAAATCCTAGGCACTTTTATAAAACAAAAATGTCAGAATAAGAAACTTTTGTTTCATAACATGCCCTCTAAGTAGGTCTACACCCCTCTGAAGGTGTTATTTCCATCTCTCTAACCATTCCCCAAAGAATTCTACACTATACCAAAATGGTAGTTTTGACATCCTTGAGTGACTTAAATCATGTTTTTGTAGATGTTATTTGAGTTTGGAGAACAAAAAGAAGTCTGAATGGGCAAGATCAGGGTTATAGAGGGGATGGGGTAAGGTTTTCCCATGAAATTCTTCTAGGACAGCCCTTGCAAACCTCAAAGAATCAACGGATACATTGTTCAAACTCACTGATGTGATGGGAAAAAAATTCCTCTGTACACTTTTCCTGGCCTTTTTCTTATTGATTGTTTTTAATTTTCTTCAAACTTCTTTCTAATAATGTCCTGTGATCATCCTCTGTATTTCAAGAAAATCTACCGGATTATCACTTTACAACCCATCTCCGCCCAGTTGGTCCTAAATAGTGCTATGGGACAAAGTAGAAGTGCTTCTGAAGGTTTCTGAGACTAAATTTTTACCGCCACAGACAGCCTCATCTTTCTACCTCAGAGTGGTAGGTGGGCTTGAATCATTGACTTTATGGTTTCCACTCCAGTACTTACCTAGAGCATGTTTTGTTGTCGTTAAGTGCCATCAAGTCAGTTCTAACTCATAGCTATTCTGTGCAGGGTTCTCGTGGAGCTGGAAGTCATGTATACTGACCATAAAAATTGAAACCACAAGGAAAACATCAATAAGATCCAGAAAGTTAAATACTACAAATAATTCTCTAATAATAATGCAAAAAAACTGTATGCTAACAGCAAGGTCATGAAACAAAATTATTTTTTCTTAAAAATTACAAAGCCAATAGTTGGATGTAACAGAAAATGTCAAGCAAAATATATTATAATTGTAGCTTCATTCTGAGAATAATCAGATACTGATAAATCAGTGCTCTGAGGAAAGTTCGTAGTCTCAAATAAGAAAACCAGTAAACAAGAATGAAACCATCTGACTTAGAAATTTTGAAAAGACGGAACTATTTTAAGCCAAAAGGAAACAGAAGGATGTATTAATAAATACAAAAGCAGAAACAATACATTAGGAAACAGGAAACAATCAAAATTCATAATAAAAGTTTTCAAAAGCTAGTACTTTAAAAAAAAAGACAAGTAACAAGATAATCTAATCAAGAAAAAAAAAAACCCACAATTACTATAAATAAGAAAAGAAGAAATAGTCACACAAACTGGGACTTTAACAAAAAATCTAAGACCTAACGTTACCCAATTCTATGTTACCATATATTAAAACTTGGATAAATAGACTAGTTATTAGAAAATACATTTTAACAAAATCATCCTAGACAAAAGGAGAACAAAAAACAACAAAGCAGAATGATTACCATAGATAGCATTTGTTGTTGTTGTTAAGTGCCTTCGTGTTGGTTCCAACTCATAGCGACACTGTATAGTGTTTTTGAGGACCAGCTGGTGAGCCTGGACCATCAACCTTGTGGTTCAAACAACCTTACGGTATAGCACATCAACCCACAACACCACACCAGGACTTCATAGATAGCATAAGCTGTGAAAAAGAAAGAAAGAAAGAAAAAGTGCCATATGAAGATAATGTTACAGGAAGTCAGCCAAATCCTTACAGAAATTTTATTATTATTTAAAATATTCCAGAACATTAAAAAAAAGAGAAAACTTTACAATTTTTAAAAGTTTACAGTATTGTAAAGAAGCAAGAATAATACTGATATAAAAACTGACAAGAAGGAGCAAAACCAAGGAATTTCAATGAAAGACAAATTTTTAGAAACATTAATAAACAATGATAGATTTAACCAATCATATATGAAAACTTGTTCTAAAGTTTTGGTAATTTAAACAGGGTGGTTGGTACCTATTCCTGAAGAGACTAATGTAAACAAATGTTTAAAATCTAGAAATATATCTAACACATAAAAAAAAAGTAAATTATGACTTATAACCACCTGTTTAAGGTTTGCTGGTGTTGGTAAATGCCAGTGAATCAGTTCCAACTCACAGCGACCCTGTCTAGGGTTTCTGAGAAGAGGCTGGTGAGTTTGAACCTCTGACCCTACAGCTAGCAATCCAGTGTTTATCTTACAGTGCCACACTATGACTCCACATAATCTATAAGGAAACAGAATTAATTCCAAATGCATCAAAATTAAGTATAAAACATTAAAACACAATAGAACTATAAGAAAACAGGATAATTATTTTGTAATTTTGAACTAGGAATGACCTTTTTACTCAATATGACTCAAAATCTAGAACCAATCAGGGAAAAGATGTATAAAGTGAAGATAAAATTCAAAGACATCATAATGGCAATGACACTAAAAGTAAAGTCAAAATACAAATGAAAATTTAGAAAATTGTGCATGTCATGCCATAAACAACATGCTAATTTCTTAATATAAAAAGAGATGCTAGAACCAAATA
>NW_006408862.1:1047496-1051991 GCF_000296735.1 Chrysochloris asiatica | reverse complement strand
AAAAAAAAAAAAAAGCCCAGATAAAACAACAAAGACAACTCACCAACAAAAAGATAGGTTCAGAATACCAACAAAAAGTTTACCCCCCCCCAAAAAAAAAGGCAATAGAAATGCTACTGAAATATGAAATGATGTTTATTCTCACCTATTTGGTGTTCTGTAGTGAAAAGGAAATTGGAACAGTCTCAAGTTAGTTTGAAGCAATGCAGCAAGAAAGAACCTCAAGTCTTTGTTGATTTCTCAGAAGGATGGAAGAAGCTACCCAGAAATCTGTAGAAAGGTTTGAAGGGGACATACCGCAAGGAGTGAATTGGGGCTCAGGTATTTTATTTTAATATGGAAGTAAAGGATCATTATTGAAGATTAAAGGATATGAAGACTTGAAGAAAGGATTGCAGGGTTCATTCAAACAGAATTTTTTTTTCTTTCATCACATTTTGTAAGGACAATGAACGTATCTGTGACTGCTTCTATTGCACCCTCTTGGTTCATAAGGGAAGGGCAGGTCTTCTAGTACTTATTTATGAGTAGTTGGAGGAGAGCTTTTAAAAGCTCTGGTTGCTCCATCCATTAGCAGTTTTCAGTGTCTTAAAGGCTTAAAGTGCACCAGCCACTGAATTCAATTTCTGACTTTGCCTCCAACTCCAAGCAAATTTTGAGAGCCACTTAGTTCCTGCTTTGCCCCAGAGTCCCCTGTGTTAGATTCCCGGAAACTGTTTCAGACATGAAAAGTCTCAAACAGGACACAGACATTCACAGGTAACAAGGCAGCTTTCATTAGAGATTTTAGAACAAGTGAAATGGCATTTCAAAGAAATTCCAGAACTTAACAGTGACACACACAATGGTAGTTTCTCTAGTTCTAGAATCTAAGCTTATTAACTAGAAATCAAAATTAAAGGTACTTTGTCTTTCAGAGCTCAGTAAGATAAGGGCTACTTGTGACAATGTAGTTGAATCTCATGAACATATTTTTGAGCATAAAAAGCTTACCTGTTGAATAATTGTTATCAGGACTGATTGTAAGGGCTGGAAATGTAAAGGTAGACTTTTTCAGCAAAGGGAGGGAGTGATTAACTTTGTAGTCTAGGCACAGAGGTCTCTGGGACTATCAAGGGAGAAGAGCAGAGAACTGAACCCTACCCAGGGAAACAGAGATGCCAGATATGGAGGCAGAGTTGACTATGCGGAGAGATGAAGCAGCTGGGGACTTTGGACATGGAGAGGGAGAGGGCCTGTGTGTTGATGACTGGGGAGGGGGGGGGGGGGGCAGGCTTGTGGGGTATACCCTGTGGTTGGTGGATGATACATGGAAGGGATTGTAACCATGGCAAGGAAACGATATACGATGGGATCAATGTGAAACTAATGTTCTCCCATGTAAACTATCACAACTCAAAATAAAGCATCCTATATTAAAAAAAAAAAAAAAAAAGGAGGGTCAATAAAAAAAGGGAGACCTTCAACTAGATGTATTTGTACAGTGGCAGCAGCAATGGGCTCAAGCATAGCAACCATTGTGAGGTTTGTGCAAGATTGGTTAGTGTTTCATTCTGTTGTGCATAAAGTCAGTACTGACTTGATGGCACCTAGCAACAGCAACAATATTCCATTATGTGTGTGTACCATAAGTTGTTACGAATCGGGCTGCGAACCTTAAGGTCAGCAGTTCGAAACTACCAGCCGCTCCGCGGGAGAAAGATGAGGCTTTCTACTCCCGTAAGGATTTACAGCCTCGGAAACCCTGTACAGGGTCGCTATGGGTCGGAACCGACTCGACGGCACTTAACAACAACAACAACCATAAGTTGTTTATCAATTTATCCAGTGATGGGCACTTAGGTTGTTTCCATTTTTTGGTTATTGTGAATACTGCTCTGATAAACATGGATATACAAATGAAAATAAAAACAAACTCCATCTTTTCACTTTAACACAAAATACCCTCTTCGTATGGCTATAGGCTCCATGATTAACTTAGTGTAGGTCCTTGGGTAAATCACTCCCTACATGATTGGTCTTTTTCTCAACCATCTCCCTCACAAACCTCTATGAAGTGACTATTAGTCCAAACAACAGTTCATAACTCTAATTACTGCTCAAACTAGCATTCAAACCAAATATGCGGGGACTTCAAATACTTCATGGAAATTAGAATGAAAGGATAATGGAAAATTTCCCCAAGCACTCTGAAGCCCCTTCATATGAAAGCTGTGTCTCTTCATTCCTGAGCACCAATTTATCTGTCAATATGCATTCCAATTATCAGTGAGAATAACTATAAATGGTAAGCCCTCTGAAAAATGTACAAATAAAATCTTCGGTTCTAAAAAAAAAAAAAAAAAAAAAAAAAAGCTTACCTGTGTAATTCCATTTGTATGAAGTTCAAGAACAGGCAACATAAATTATGAGATTATCACACAGGATAGAATTTACTCGAAGAGAGGGCGCTGTGACTATATGGGTCAGCCAGTTGTGTTCTAGGATACTGTTTTTTTATAACGTATGTTAAATACAGGTGTGTTCACTTTGAAGATTCATTTCATATCTATTAGCGGGAGAAAGATGAGGCTTTCTACTCCCGTAAAGATTTACGCCCTCGGAAACCCTATACAGGGTCGCTATGGGTCGGAACCGACTCGATGGCATATAACAACAACAACAACAGAGGGTATTACAAAGTGTGAGAAAAAAATCAATTATCTTTCCATTTAAATTTTTCATGAATTTTCAAAGCCTTCTCATACTTGTGAGTCATGCACCTTTTTGTATGTATGTAGGCTAAACTACCTTGTGTTTGATAATGAATCAAAGTGTTACATAACATGCTTTGTTAGGCTTTGAGGAACAGGGACTCTCAGACATTACTAGTGACATAACAAATTGATACCTTTGTTATGTATCAATCAGATACCTCTAAGGGAGATCTGACAAATTGTATGTTGGCTCAGCTCTACTTCCAGAATGTTCTTATACACATGTGAAATGTCACATGGACAAAGTTATTCAATACAGCATGAAGTTTACTTACAAAACATTGAAAGCAATCTGAATTTTTCTCATTGGGAAACAGGATAATAATTTTGGGTTCATCCATAGACTGCTATACAGCTAAGAAGAAAGAATTAAGAAGCTATTATGTATTGATAAAAGAAGTCTTCTAAGATACAGTGTAAGAAAAAAGAACAAATTATCCAGTATATTCTCATTTACATTAAACTATGGCATAGATAAATAATATATATCTATATTAAATTGAATAAACATAAAATTCTCAGGAAGGAAAAATAAAGTAATAAAACTTTTCACATAGTTAAGAGTGGAGGATAGGCACTGAGCAGATTATGACCTTTTATATATTTATTGTACTTTTAAAATATATATATATATTTGACTGTAATGCCAATAATTTATCTACTCACATCGATATTGTGAGTTTATTTTCTGAAATACTGTTTGGGAAGAAAAAGATAGGGAAAAACTTAGTTACATCCTCCAAATTGCATAGAGCTTGACCTAAGACCTGGATCTTTCTTATGCCATCTTTAAATGAACCACATCAGATAGTCAGAGTGGTAAAATTGATTGGATTAGGGATATGTGTAGGATGGAGTTGGGAGGAGGATAAGGTGTCTTTAAAAAAAAAAAAAAAAAAATCCCAACTTAGTAATGAGAGATTTCATTAAAAAGAATTCTTACAAATTTGATATAGGAAGCAAGTGTAAATTGATACAATTTGATGAACTTGGCTTTAACTTATAGAACTAATAGCTCAAAATACCAACTGAGAGGGAAGGAGTCTTCACATCAAGGATCAAGCCTATCCCCTCAGCACACAGAGTTGATAGGGCTGGATAACTTAGACATTCTCTAACTAAAATGGATGGAAGGCACAAAGTAGCTGGCTTAAAAGTTTTCACAAAGGAGTTTAGTTTAAGAGTATGGGGGGATGGGAGAACAAACAAGATGGTGGATCGGGTGGAAGTGCAGTGAGGAGCTCCACCAGCAACAACACAGAATACAGAACCAAGCAGGCTCAGGGGATGGTCCCAGAACTCTAAATAGAGGAATATTTAGAAGGTTGGAAGGCTTATAGCTGGGGGAATTTGTGGCAGAAGCAAGAAATCCATTGCTTTCTAGTTCAGGATGCTCAGCTGATCCAGGAGCTGCCATCTTGGGTGAGACCAAGCGGGGGAAGGATCAGAGCGGCCACAGATGCAGGGCAGAACCACAGAGATAAAGGTGTGGACATTCTTTTCTTTTGGTATCTATTCATTGGTCACTTGCTGTCTGAGCACATCCATTCTGGTGACGATAGGGGTGCCTGAGCTAGTGGACACCCCAGCCCCACCCTTGGAGGGTTCTACTTACACATGCACACTGATCACCTCAAAATTTAAAGAGACAATTTCCAATTAAAACCAAATGGCCACAGCTGGCCTTGAACTGTTTATAACTAGAAAAAAGGCCTGAACGGGGATTGTGGAGTGGGACA
>NW_006408862.1:1032946-1047041 GCF_000296735.1 Chrysochloris asiatica | reverse complement strand
TCGAAACTACCAGCTGCTCCGCGGGAGAAAGATGAGGCTTTCTACTCCCGTAAAGATTTACATCCTCGGAAACTCTATACAGGGTCGCTACGGGTCAGAACCGACTCGATGGCACATAACAACAACAATATATATATAGAATAGAGAGAGAGAGAGAGAGAGAGAGAGAGAGAGAGAGCTCTGGTAGCATAGTGGTTACGAATCTGGCTGCTAACCTCAAGGTTGGCAGTTCAAAACTACCAGCTGTTCCACGGGAGAAAGAAGAGGCTTTCTGCTCCCATAAAGATTTGCAGCCTCAGAAACGCTGTGCAGGGTCACTATGAGTCAAAACCAACTCCACAGTATTTAACAGCAACATATATGTTTGATAGAGATATTTCTATATATTTACCTAAATGGCAAATATATCCATGGATACAGTAGAGTACAGTGGGGCAAATTCATTAAACTTCTTAATTACAGTCAAACACCTCTGGACTCAGGACCATAGTCTTGGGGGATAGCAATTTCAATTTGCTTAATAGTCCACAAAGACAATGTTCTACATCCTACTTTGGTGAGTCTTAAAAACTTGTGAGTAGCCATTCAAGGTCCAACGATTGGTGTCTTCCCATTTGGTGCAAAGATGAGTGAAGAAAATTGACACATGAAAACCATTAGTCCAATGGACTAAGGTCCTATGTGAACCTCAGCTTCTACAGGTAGAAAGCTAGATGATGCCCAGCTACCCACGACCAGAAAGCTAGATAGTACCCAGCTATCACTACCAACTGCTCTGAAAGGGATCACATCAAACGATGTGCATAGAATGAGAGAAAAATATGGAGCAAAACTCAAAATCATAGACAAGATCAGGCTTACTGGTCAGATAGCTACTTCTGGGATCCCTAAGTCACCATTAGTCATTCTTCCAGCTCTGGGCTTAACTCACCCTGTTGGCTCAATTTTGTTTTTATCCAAATAATACAGAGGTCTACAGAGGAACTTCAAAAAGTTTGTAGGAAAATGGAATGAAAAGATTATGGAGTTTCTCCACAATGTTTCGAAGCCCCTTTATATAAAATGAGGAGTAATGGTGGCACCATGGGCTAAGCTACCCACTTTGAGCTGCTAACCACAAAGTTGGCAATTCAAACCCAGAAAGATGAGATTGTTTGTTCCTGTAAAGATGTACAGTCTCAGAAACCTAAGGAATGGTTCTACTTTGTCTTATATGTGTGGAATTGACTGGATGGTAGTATTTTGGGGTTTTTTTTTAATTTGTTTGTTTGTATGAAATGATCAATAAGACTAGGGAGGCATGTACTCCTTAGAATAATGAACTATTTGAAATTAAAACTTTATCCCTAAAGATAAGGTTCAGAAGGTAGCAAGGGTTAGGAAAGAAAAAAACAAAGAGAAGTAAGAATTTCTTATATAGGGATGAGATAAACAAGGAAGAAAGAAACAAGTGTGGGGAAGTGAAATGAAAGGATGACGTGATGGGATATTAGGATACATTCTACATCAGAGGACCACCTGTATTCAGGGAATTTATCCATGAGGGGCTGTATTCTGGTTTAGGCTGAAGGTGGGCTAAAGTTCAGGGCAAGGGGGAAGAGAAGCTTAAACAGATTTTGATCAATTCTTCGTTTTCATTGATCAGGAGGTCAGATTATCATTTTAGAGGCAAAGAATGAGAATCTGGAGTAAGGAGCTCTGGTGGCACTGTAGGATAAGCATTGGACTGTTACCTGAAAGGTCGGCAGTTCAAACCCACCAGTCCTCTGAGGTATAAAGATGAGACTTTCTGCTTCTGTCAAGATTTATAGTCTCCAAAACCCTATACAGGGTTTCTGTGAGTCAGAATCTACTCAATGGCAGTGAGTTTCAGTTTCTGAGTTGATGTCTGGTCTTCTCATAGGTAAACAAGGGAACATCTATGAATTTTCACTAAGTCATTTGGGGAAGGGTGATTCTTTACAGTAAGCCTTTTTTTTTTTTTTTTTTAATATTAAGGTGTGGGGAGATTTCTTAATCTTTCCTCTTTTCTAGGCTCACAAGACTCAGGCAATAATATTATTATTGTTGTCTTTGATGTCAAGGCTGTCTTAGCTTTCCAGGCTGGTGCCAAAAGTCAAGGACACTGGTTTCTCATGAGGATAAGCATATGTCACATTCTCCCTTGGAGCCACTAGTGAAGCAATTGGTGAATGTGCTGGGATACTAACCCAAAAATTGAATGTTAGAGTCTACCAAAGGCACTTCAGAAGATAACACCTGATGATCTACTCCACAAAATTCAGCCAACGAAAACCTTATGGAGCACAGGTCTACTTTGGCATACATGGGATCACCATGAATCAACCAAATTGACAGTAACTGGTAATTGGGTAATTAATTACAATTATATAAACAGTGAGGTGCTGATGTAGTGCTGTAGGATAAGCACTGGACTGTTAACTTCAAAGTTGGCAGTTCAAACCCACCACCACCACCACTACCCTATCATTTGGTGAGAGTTACATAGACCATGGTAGAAAAGCCAAACTTCACTGTGGTACAACTGGCCAAGGTTTGGTTCTGTTGAACGTAGGGTTGCTGAGTTGCAGGTGAATTGATGGTGTTGTTGTTGGGTGTCATCCAATTTGTTCTGATTCATAAAGACACAAATCACAACAGAATGAAAACTGTTTGATCCTAAGCCATACTCACAATTATTATTACGTTTTAGTGCATTGCTGCTGCCACTGTATCAGTCCATCTTGTTGGGGGGTCTTCCTCTTTTTTGATGACCCTCCACTTAACCAAGCACAACGTCCTTCTTCAGGGACTGGTCCCTCATGGTAACGTGTCTAAAATATGAGAGATGAAGTCTCACCATCCTAACTTCTAAGGAACATTCTAACTGCACTTCTTCCAAGACAGATATGTTTTTCCTTTGTGGCAGTCATGATAACTTTTAATATTCTTCTCCAACACCATAATTCAAATGCATTGATTATTCTACAGTCTTTCTTATCCATTGTCCAACTTTCACATAGACATTGTTGTTGTTAAGTGCCACTGAGTTGGTACTGACTCATAGCGACCCTATGCACAACAGAATGAAACACAGTCTGGTCCTGGGCCAACCTCACAATTGTTGCCATACTTGTCCATCTCGCTGGGGTTATTCCTCTTTTTCTCTGACCCTCCACCTTACCAAACATGATATCCTTCTCCAGTGACTGGTCCCTCCTGACAATATGTCTGAAGTATGAGAGACAAAGTTTGGCCATCCTGGCCTCCAAGGAGCACTCTGGCTGCACTTCTTCCAATACACATCTGTTGGTTCTTTTGGCAGCCCATGCATGGCACTTTCAACATTCTGTTGCAACACCATAACTCAAAAGCATCAATTCTTCTATGGTCTTCCTTATTCACTGTCCAGCTTTCACATGCATATGAGGTTATTGAAAATACCATGGCTTGGGTCAGGTGCATCTTTGACCCAAGCTGACATCTTTGCTCTTCAACACTTTAAAATGGTTCTCAAGCTGACATCTTTGCTCTTCAACACTTTAAAATGGTCTTGTGCAGCAGATTTGCCTAATGCAATACATTGTTTGATTTCTTGACTGCTGCTTGCATGAGTGTTGACTGATCTAAGAAAAATGAAGTCCTTGACAACTTCAATCTTTTCTCCATTGATAAGAATGTTGTTTATTGGTCCAGTCGTGAGGATTTTTGTTTTCCTGACATTGAGATGCAACCCATACCGAAGGCTGTGCTCTTTGATCTTCATAAGTCCTCTCTACTTTCAGCAAGCAAGGTTGTATCGTCTGCATATCACAGGTTGTTAATGAGTCTTCCTTCAATCCTGATGCCATGTTTTCCTTCATATAACCCAACATTTCAGATTATTTGCTCAGTATACACGTTGAATAAGCATGGTGAAAGAATACAATCCTGTCTCACACCTTTCTTAATTTTAAACCATTCCGTGTTCCCATGTTCTGTTCTAGCAAATGTCTCTTGGTCCATGTACAGATTCCTCATGAGCATAGTTAAATGTTCAGGAATACTCATACTTAGCAATGTTGTGCACAATTTGTCATGATCCACATAGACATTAGGCAATTGAAAATACCATCACTTGGGTCAGGCACACCTTAGTCGTCAAACAGATTTATCTTTGCTCTTTAACACTTTAAAGAGGTCTTTTGTAGCAGATTTGTCTAATGCAATAAGTTGTTTGATTTATTGACAGCTGCTTCCATGAGTGTTGATGTGGATCGAAGCAAAATGAAGTCTTTAACAACTTTAGTCTTTTATCCATTTATCATGATGTTATTTATTGGTTCAGTTGTGAGGACTTTTGTTTTCTTTAAATTGAGGTGTAATCCATACTACTGGTCTTTGATTTTCATCAGGAAGTATGTTAAAACCTTTTCACTTCCAGGAAGCAACGTTGCATCATCTGCATATTGTAGGTTGCTAATGAATCATCCTCCAATCCCAATGACTGTTCTTCTTCATAGAATCCAGCTTCTCAGACTATTTTGCTCAGCATACCAATTAAATAAGTATGGTGAAAGGATACTACCCTGGTGCACACGTTTCCTTATTTTAAACCATTCAGTATCTTCTTGCTCTGTTCAAAGGACTGCCTCTTGGTCATGAGCACAGTTAAGTATTCTGTAATACCCATTCTTCATGATGATATCCAAGGCTTGTCATGATCCACACAGTCAAAAGCCTTTGCCTTGTCAATAAAATGCAAGTAAATGTCTTTCTGGTATTCTCAACTTTCAGCTAAATTCCATCTGATGTCAGCAATGATATTCCTAGTTTCATGTCCTCTTTCCAATCAGCTTAAATTTCTAGCAGATCCCTGTTGATATACTGCTGAAACCACTTTTAAATTATCTTCAACAAATTTTTATATGCATATGGTATCACTGATATTTGGTTATCTCTGCATTCTGTTGTTACCTTTCTTTGGAATGGCCATAAATATTTATCTCTTACGTTTGGTTGACCTGGTAGCTGTCTTCCAAAGTTCTTGGCATACATGAGTGAGCACAAGTGTTTCATCAATTTGTTGAAAGATTTCAACTTGCATTCTGTTGATTTCTGGAGCCTTTTTTTTTTTTTTTTTTTTTTTGCCAATTCCTTCAGTGCTGCTTGAACTCCTTTCTTCAGTACCATTGGTTCCAGATCATATGTTACTTCTTGATATGTCTGAACATCAATCATTTTTGACACAGTGACTCTGTATATTCCTTCTATCTTTTTTATGCTTTCTATATCATTCAATATTCTATCCATGTAATCCTTCAATATTGCATTCGGAGACTTGAATATTTTTCTTCAGTTCTTTCTGCTTGAGAAATATTAAGTGTATTTTCTCCCTTTTGGTTTTTAAACTCCAGGTTTTTTCACATTTCATTAAAATATTGACACTGTCTTCATGAGTTGCCCTTTGAAATTTTCCGCTTCGCTCTTTTACTTCCTCATTTTTTCCATTCTAAAATCTTCTCTAATCTAAAAAGCAAGTTTTAGAGTTTCTTCTGACATCCATACTGGTTTTACTTCCTTTCCTTTCCTGTTTTTTTGTTTCTTTTTTCAATGTCCTTTTGTTCTCTTCATTGATGAACTTCTTGATATTTCCTGGTCATTAGTGCCTAATGTATCAAATCAACTACTGATCCTTTCTCTTTGCTTCTAATCTTTGCATTTCAATCATTAGTAATTATTTATACATTTTTGTTGCATGTTTGATCAATTTCTGACTGAAGAAGTTAGTTGGAATCTTCAATTTCATCCTCACTGGCTTTAGTGGTTGGGGGTATAAATTCTATTAAGAGTGGTAGTAACTGTTCTTCCTTCTAAGCGTATGGATATTATCCTATCACAGACAGCACTGAACTTCATGACAGATCTTAAGATGTTCTTTTTGATGATAAATGTGACTGCATTCATCATCAATTTGTTATTTCTGGCATAGTAAACCTTGCACATACTCTCCATTTTAGCTCTCTAATGCCTATGAAATTGTTCTTTATGCATTCCATTTCACTTGACAACTTCCTATTTTCATAGATTCATACTTTGTAATTTCATGTTCCAATTATTAATGGATTTTTGCTACTCTTTCTCCCCATAATGAACTATGCCCCATCAGCAAATGAAATTGTCATTAGCTTTGCTTCATTCATATCATTATGTTCAACTCTATTTTGAGGAGGCAGGTCTTCCCCAGTTGTATTTTTAGTGCCTTCCAACCTGAGGGGCTTTGGCACTATATCTGGTAACATTGATGCTATTCATAATGTTTTCATCTTCTGGCTCTATATCTGGTAATGCTCAGCCAGCATTCATAAGGTTTCAGTGGCTCAACATTCATCAGTAGTCCTGCTCTCCTTCTTCCTACTGTCTTAGTCTGCAAGCTCCACTGAAACCTGTCCACCATGGGTGACACTGCTGGTATTTAAAATGCTGGTGGCATAGCTTCCAGAGTCACAGCAACACACAAACCACCACAGCAAAACAAGCTGACAGATGAGTGGTAGGACTTGATGGTTACTAACAACAATATCCTAAAAAGACATTTTGTGTGTCTAAAAGATCCCACTGATAGGATTAGGAGGGTGTCAGATGAAAAGGGATAAATTTGAATTCATATATTCATGAGAAATACTCTTTGCCTCTAACAAACATGTACAACATGTAGATATCTTAACTGACTTGGAATGAAGGTGAGTGGGTTGAGATATTATCCAAACATAACCCATGTGAAGTGTTATGGGAAAATACAACCCTGAGTTGATCCAAGGTTGACTGATAGGAATTCAACTTGTCAAAGCTCTG
This sequence comes from Chrysochloris asiatica, assembly GCF_000296735.1. NCBI lineage: Eukaryota > Metazoa > Chordata > Mammalia > Afrosoricida > Chrysochloridae > Chrysochloris > Chrysochloris asiatica. The sequence goes on along the minus strand of NW_006408862.1, from coordinate 1,040,207 downwards.
GACCAAATGGATATGGACTTTGTCTATGAGGGCACAGTGAGACAAAACCATACTTTTTTTAAAAAAAGAGATTTTCCAGACAACAGGTTAACCCACAGGAGCTGGAAACTCTGGGTTACTAGGGAATCTCTTAATTTTATCCCCAGTGGGAAGGATGATTTAGAACACTGGCCAGCATCTTTCACTAATAGGCTCCTTTTTTTTTTTTTTTTGGCTTTATCATTTTATTTTTATGCAGCTTTGTGCCTTCACACAAAACAAGTATTCTTGAAGTTAGTGTTCATGTACACTCAGAAAATTTAAAGTAGGCCATGGGAATTCATTATCATTACAGGTACCACTCAACATACAGATTAGTACTTCTTCTGAAGAAATTTCCAATAAAATTAAATTCTCCATGTAAAATTCCATTCCTATTGACTAATTATAAAACTCAGAAAGTATTCTTCCGGAAAAATTGCTGTCCAGAGGCACAAGAAAATCACGTAAACACAGCAAACTTTACAAGTCAGAAATAAATATTACAAGTAATTTCCTGGAAAATATTGAATATTTAAAATAGAAATAACTAAAATTGAGAATACCAATAAGTGTGGCAATAGGAGTATTGTCTTATCTTGTCCATCATCATCTTGCAGTTTCAGGCCCTGCCACTATGGAGAATTCCTCAGGGAATTTCTGCAAACAATGCATTCAAAAGTAGCTGTTTGAATGACTGCCTTAAAGAGCTCCTTGCACAAGTTAATAATTTTTTCAAAAAATTTAACATTATCAATAACAATTTACAAATCTATCTTATTGTTATATAATGTAGGCATATGGCTGTTTTTCTAGATAAATAGTTAAGATGGTTAGCATTTCTTTACTTCCCTTCTATAGCTTGATTTGTCCTCCATTGTGTTAATTTCTTAAGTAAAGGCCTGTAGAGAACCCTTTAACAGCTGGGTCCCATGAACTTTTAAGATATTAAAGTCTTTATTAAGAACTTCAGCATGTTTCTGAATTTGCAGAACAATTTGGGAAAAAATAGGTCTGATAGTTTCAGATATTCAAATTAGTAATCCATGATAATACTTGTATAAATAGAAATTTTTAAGCCTTTGTATTATTTTTCTGTAGGTACGTATTACATATGCCCTCAGATGGCATTTAGTATAAGCAAAATCAAGGCAGTCACATTTTCATGGAAATGTAGCAGAGCCCTTGATATTTCTAAGCTACCTGTGGAAAGCTTCATAAATACATACATGTAATAAGATTTATAAATACACCCATGTATTCATCTATAAAATACAGAATATAATTAAAAGTTTTAGATAATACCTTTAACCTTTAACATCCCAATAGATTTTAAATTCAAGTCATTTATCTTTATATTCAAAAGGATCTGGCCACTAAAACACACAATATTATATTTTATCGTCACTGTATAAATTGCAAGTACCTAAACTCTAAAAGTGAAGTTGTTTAAAAAAACAAAAATCTAACAAACAAAATCAAAGATAATGTCTGAAGCTATAAAGTACATGCAATATATGGATGAAGATTATGACATGTATTCTATTGTCAAATTATAGCAAGTACACTAAGTACTTGGTAAAAGAACTTGGTAAACCAGATAGTAAGTAGATAGATGGAGAACAGATTTCTTAAAGGATCCTAAGACTCACATATTGAAAATGTTTCTAAATTTATGAACATTCCATTTATCTTTTTTTTTTTTAATGTTTTATTGTGAATTGTGTGATAATCTACACGGGAGAACATCAGCTTTACATTCATTCCATCATCCATCATTTCGTTGGCATAGTTATCATCCTGTCCATGCATCCTCACTCAACCAAGGGGTGTACCCTGTAAGCCTGCACCCCCCCTTCCACCACAGTCCTCAGCCCCTTTCCATATCCTGATCCTGAGCCCCCAGCCCCACCATCTCTTGACGTTGTCTTCTCTGCCTCCATCCCAGGCCTCACTGCCTCTCTGGGTAGGATTCCGCTCTTCGCTTTTCTCTATTGATGGTCCCAGGGTCCTCCGCTCCTAGACTGATAAATTAATCACTCCCCTCTTTGTTACAAAATGTCCATCTTTAGCTTTCCAACCCTCACAATCAGTCCTGATAACAATTATTCACCATTGCATCACAAGAGACCCATCTATATTTCATTTCATCAGCCCTTCCTGGACAGGCTGGACACCACTCACTGGAGACTCTACCTTCCTCCATGCCCTCTGGATCTAGGTTCCCTCTTGAAAGCTTGTAAGCCAGTCACTTCTTGCCTTTGTATCCCTCCCCCCATTTTGGGTAGCCAATATCCAATTTGCCCATCCCTGTCTACCCTTTGTGTGGAGGGGGTGGGTATAGTTCTTGCAGCAGGGACTTGTTTCCTCTTTTGAGCTACTGCATTTATAGGTGTAGGTCATGTTTATCTAATTGTATCAGATGACGCTTTTTTCCCTCTTCTTTCTTCTTAGGGTTGAGCTCTGTTTATCCAATCATTGAAGTCCAGTCAAATGGGCATCATCTGCAAGTGTGGGTGTTCTATGTCTGTCCGGCCTCTTTTTATCGGCTGGCCGCCCCGCTCTCCACTCTAGACCTCTGTGGCTGTGTCACTGACCCTAAGCCCATGAATTCCCAGATGTTGTCTACCTACTGGCCGACCAGGTCTCCATCCGGGTTCACAGTAGTTTGCTGAACGATGGAGGGCTTAGCTCGCCCCTTCATTGATGTTCTTCGGGCACTTCCCCTTCTGGTTGACGTGCGTGGTTGTCAGTCAAAGTGTATATTTCTCTTGCGTATTAGTCTTGGAAGAGAATTTGCACTGAGAGGATACGATCACTTGCCTTGATGTCTCCTGGGCAGGCCACCTGTATGTTCTTGTGGTAACAGTCAGACTGCCCTTATTGTTTTGCATTTTTCCTGTAGGTCCTTCTTTCAAGAGGTATCTTCTGGTTTTCTAGCTGCTCCCAGCTGGTCTGCTTGTCCTTTCAAGTGGAGAAATTTCCCGTCTCTGAAGGTCTGGTTGTGGTTCGGGCTTCCACCTATACTCCCATGTAATGCAGAGGCTCCTCAGTAAACCTCCTTCACTGGACACATTGTAGCCCCATTTTAAGTATTCTAGTAAGGAGCTCTGGTAGCGTAGTGGTTATGAATCAGGCTGCGAACCTTAAGGTCAGCAGTTCGAAACTACCAGCCGCTCCACGGGAGAAAGATGAGGCTTTCTACTCCCGTAAAGATTTACACCCTCGGAAACCCTGTACAGGGTCGCTGTGGGTCGGAACCGACTCCACGGAACTTAACAACAACAACAACAATCAGTTATAGGCAGAAGACGGGCTTACAAGCTTTCCATGTTGATATTTCTGGTTATTCCTTTCTCTCCCCCTTCAGTGTCTGTTTTATAATGTATTGCAAGGAAAACCAAGGTTCAAAAAATAGCCAAGTATCTTAACATTACCCCCCCCTTCCCCATTCCATCCATGTCTCAGTCTCTGTATTCCAGAGCCCTGTTGTTCTAAAACTGTCCATTTAGCTTTTTATAATGTTATTTTGCTAACAAATTTTTCAATAAACCAATCCTTAATAGTCTTTCTTAGTGTCCATTCATGCCCTACTATAAATTATATCAATAATCATCTTCAGCCTTATCCATGAAATCTTTAACAATACTTGGTATGTAAAATGTACATTGAAAAAATGTTTTTTTTTTTTTTTAACTTTATCTGTGGATTAAAAGCCCTTGAAATTATTCACTGCATTTTGTAAGAACTTTCTTACCATTTACTTAGATTGAAAATTTCTTACCATTTACTTAGATGGAAAGCAATATTAAACTTTCAATATTGACCAAAGTCAAAATCAAGGTCTTAATCCATTACATTAGTAATGGATGTGGGACACATGACATATACATATATACATATTGTACTTTATACACCATGGTTTGCATCCTGGTTTTTGTCAGAGTTTAGTATAAAACCATTCATCAACAAGCTTCTTCTTTTATAGAATCATCAACTTCCTAACAAAGTGAACAGCTGACGCTACCTCTCGTAGTTCCACATCACACACAGAAAATTTTTGAAAATTGTTGGGAGGTGGTTTGGGTTTGGTCATCTCTTTTCTCTCATCAAAATTCTTCCACTGCTTATATAGTTTTAAAATAACCCTGATATTTCCAAAATCTTCTCCATGTCCACAGAAAGCTCAGCAAACCACTGTCTGGCATATTTCTGCTGCACAACACAGGCATCATGTAGGCAAGCTAAAGCTATCATGAAAGGAGGATACAGTAGACAAAGATCTGTTCTGTAGGTATCATTCACTATCCTCCATGCAAGGGGAAGCAACATGTCTTCTTGACCCATGTCCTGCACATACTGGAGCAAAGGTCTATAAGGATGATACACTATCAAGCAACAATCCATTAGTTCTAAGAGATAAAATTCACATTCTAACATATGGTTCATACTATAAGGAAACTCCTTTGGAAAAGCATGTGAAAATCTAGTTTTTAATACAGAAGTAGCCGCAGAAATCAATCTTGTATTTGAGACTACTCCAAATTCTTCTACTTTGGATGCCAAAAACACACATGTAGGAGCCAATACAGGATCTATACTTTTCAGAGAATGCCTGGCATAGAATCTTTTAAAATAGACCGTAGCATTGGCAATAACTTGTTGTCTCAATTTAAGATGTTCGCCTAATGCTTGGATAATATTTGTAAAAAAATATTTGTAATTTCCAATACTCTTCTTCTGAGAGAAACTTTAAGTCCTTTTGGCGCTCCTTCAAAAGGTCTTGTTTATCCAAAATCCACTGCAAGTAATGGGAGCTCTACCAAAAGTTCCTTGCCATGGAATACAGCTTGCCCTGATAAAAAAAAACACCAGCGGGAGCAAGGGCCCGCAGAGCGACCATAGACCCAGTCTGCCTAGTATTCGAGCTCCACGACTATATCCACTAATAAGCTCTTATTAAGGAAGCACGGTTGCTGAGCATTCCTAGAAATAAGGTGTTATCTGGGCTACAACTGTTTTCTGACTTCGTGGGAGTAGTCGTTATGGGTCTAATTCAGGAACCTTCTGTCTGAAAGTAGAGTATTAAAGTTCAGTAATGGAATGAAGAGGAGATGCTCTCTTGAAAAGAATGAGAAAGGATATCATCAAGATCTAAATACACTATGTCATCTTCCCCTTTCATGTATTTAGAAAGGATGGGGGGAAACTTTCTTACACCAAAAATTTGTTTTTGTCTGACTACAAAATTATATGGAAAATTATATACAAAATATATATATATACAAAATTATATACAAAATATATATATATGGAATCCTGGTGTGGTGCTTTAGGATAAGTACTGGACTGTTAACGACAAGTTTGGTGGTTCAAACTCACCAGCTGCTACTTATAAATCCTATACAGGGTTGCTATGAGTTGAAATGAACAACAACATATGGATCTAGATATGGATCTAGCTATAGATATGGAGTCCGAGTATGGCTCCGTGGATTAATGAACGGGACTGCAAAGTCAGTTTGAATGACAAGCTTGGTGGTTTCAGCTCACCAGCTGCTCCTAGGAAACCCTATACAGGGCTGCTATGGGTTGGAACTGACTCGACGGCACTTAACAACAACAACTATATATATATATACAAAATCTAATATGGGCAATGAGATCATGGTTTCAAAATTTTCTACAATGGGTATATATATATACTTGTTGTTGTTAAGTACCGTCCTTGTTAAGTTCCAAACTGTACCCATTGTAGACAATTTGGAAACCATGATCTCATTGCCCATATTAGATTTTGATATATGTATATTTAGTCCACTCATCTTTGTTTCTCTAATTATTTTAAGGATTGTTTGTAATTATACAATCTAGAAAAGCAAACATTAAAAAGTTCAAATAGATCAGACTTACTTAAGATAAAAGCTGAAAGTCATTTATCCCCATTTTCCCTACCCCTGTGCCATTGCTTTATCCTAACAGAATTATAAAGGTCTTTTCTCTTTGTATTTGCATTTTGTCTGAGGTTTATTTTTTACTGCATATATGGACTCATACGCTTTTCTTAGAGTTTTGCATCATTTCTTTATTCTTTTACCATATAATTTGAAGAGTTTTAAAATATTAACACATAAAGAGTTATACTCATTAAATGACTACGTTTTGTTGTTAAGCGCTATTGAGTCAGTTCCGACTCATAGCAATCCTGTCTAGGGTTTCCAAGAAGCAGCTGGTTATATGTCATAATATTAATAGACCATCATCACCAGTGCTGTTGAGTCAATTCTGACTCATAACACCCTATAGCATAGAGGAGAAGTATTTCCTAGGGTTTATGAAACTGTAAATCTCTCTCCTATACAGTGACTTATAGATTTGAACTGCCACCCTTGAAGTTAGTAGTCTAATGCTTACTCCATATTATGGAACCCATTGTGCCTCCAGGGTTCCATAATTTGAGTTTACCACAGCTTATTTAAACAATTTTCTATTGATAAATAGTTTAATGATCACATTTTTTTAATACCGAAAGGTGCCCCTGGTGGTACTCTGGGATAAACATTGAGTTGCTAATTGCAAGGTCAGTTGATTCAAATTCACCAGCTGCTCTGTGGGAGAAAGATGAGACTATTTGCTCCCATAAAGATTTGCAGTCTCAGAAACCCCAAGGAGCAGTTCTTCCCTGCTCTGTCACTATGATTCAAAATCAACTCAACAGTAGTGAGCTTGGTTTTTTGTTTGGGTTCAATATTGTAATTAATATTTCAATTATAATACACATACCTCAATGTTCACATGTTCAAGTACACATGTAGGACACATGCTTTAAAGAAGAATTCCACATACACAGAGGCTTTAAATTCAAATTTTTGTTAATTCTTCCTAATTTGTCCTCCAGAAAGTCTATGAAAATTTTTAATCCCATCCTATTGAGAATATCTTTTTTTTTCTTCTTAAATGTTTTATTGTGACTTATGTGATAGTTTACATGGGAGAACATTAGTTTTACATTCATTCTATCTTATATCTTCTCATTGCCATAGTTACAATCCCCTCCATGCAATCCTTCTCCCATGCCCCCCCAGGTCTTCAGCACATGGTCACTCTCCCTCTCTGGATCTAAAGTCTCCAGCTGCTCCATCATGTGACGTCATCATCTCTGGCTCCATTTCAGGCATCACTGCTTCTCTGGGTAGGGTCCCGCTCTCTGCTCTTCTCCCTTGATGGTCCTAGGGACCTCCAC